>NC_090649.1:290556802-290894718 GCF_040937935.1 Hyperolius riggenbachi
GACCAGGCTAGTGCCTAGTGTACTGCTCAATCCTGCTCTTCTCCCTTTTAGCTGCTCCATGTTGAGCTGATAATGGAGTTCAGATGCCACCAGGGCCACATGGTGATCATCTTAACATCCGCCTATAACAAGCAACACAGCCGTCTCAGCCACCAGGCAGCTATAATTTTTTGCCTATGGCGGCAGGAGGAGGGAAGAGCCTGGTTGCACTGAGTAGTGAGAGAAGAAATGCCTCTCAGCTCACTCAGGGGTCAGATTACAACAGCACCTAAAAGCAGTGCCTGACTCCACTCATAGCTGATTCATTCAGTTCCTTCAGCTCAATGATTCAAAGAACCACAGCAATGAATGAGTCAGTGAGAGAAGACACTCGTCCCAGCTCACTCAGTTCCAGCTCACTCACTCAGGGATCCATTGGAGTACAGCATCAGCTCCTAAGTCCTGACTCTTCACTGGTTAATTCAGTTCCTCTCTCTCTCTCTCTCTCTCTCTCTCTCTCTCTCTCTCTGCTACTGGTAACTACATGGATGTAGAGAGACTGAGTGTAATAGCCAGGCATGGACTGCCCCCCAGGCCACCTTTCATTCAGTGATTTAGGGCTTGTCCAGTGTCTGGTGTATTCAGGTTTGTTGTTGTAAGGCAATGTCAAACACTAAGCTAGCAGATAAAAGTGCAATTAGAGGGCAGACAAGCTGGTAAATATACACAGCATGATGCAGAGCTTGCCTGGAGGGTCTGTGGAAAAACATCTGTCTGGTCTCTCCCCATTGTTAAAATGACTACATGTGCAGATAAGGTGTTAAACAAGTGGAAAAATGTTGACAGTCCCTAAACTCCAGGAGGGCTGCTTTCTGACTTGTGTTAGAGCCCGGCTGGGACAGGAATCCTATTATAGGTAAGTAGTCTCTGTGTAATGTAGGACTGCAATACACATAAGCTCTCTGCTCCATATCAGGCTATTCTCAATTTCTCCACTCCGCCTCTCTCTGGGCTAGTGCACGACAAAATCGCAATAGCAATCACTAGCAGTTTGCGAATGCGACTTTGTGAAGTGATTTTTGAAAGAATCGTTCCCCAAAAAATTGAAAAAATCCCAACGCTGCTGTGGGAACACCGTCATAGGGTAACAATAGCCCAGCGCTTTTCAAATTGCTGTCGATTTGAAAAGCGCTCAGAAGCACTCTTGGTGTGCACCAGCCTCCTTCATTCACCTTTGTTTCCCTCTTCCCCTAGTGCTGGCTGGCTGTGTCTTCTTGTCATACAGGAAAGCTAAATAGAAGTGCAATCCTGGTGAGGCAAATATCTTCTTCCCTCTCTTTCAGCTTTTCTCTCCTCATTATTTCTCTGCATAAGGGCTCAGACACACTATAAGGTAGCGAAAGCAGGGATTAGTAGAGATGGTGGTAAAGGGGAGGACATAGGTAGGTGTATGTCTGTGTGTGTGTGTATAGTGTAGTGTGCGTGCGTGCATGTGTATAGTGTGTGTGTACTGTGCATGTGTATAGTGTGTGTGTATATAGTGTGTACTGTGTGTGTACGTGTGTGTATAGTGTGTGTGTGTATAGTGTGTGTGTGTATAGTGCGTGTGTGTTTGTATAGTGTGTGTGTGTATAGTGTGTGTGTGTGTGTGCGTCCGTGCGAGTTTATATAGTGTGTGCGCAGGGGCGTAACTAGAAATCACTGGGCCCCCCTGCGAATATTTGGATGGGGCCCCCCCCATAGGTGCCAAATAATCGTAATGGGGCAGCGTTTCACTGTAAATTAATTGTAAAGTGGGCAGCATTTTACCAGACAATCGTAATGTGGGCCAGAAAATCGTAATGTGGGCAGAGTTCACCAGAAAATCGTAATGTGGGCCTTTAGAAAATCATAATGTGGGCAGAGTGCACCAGAAAATCGTAATGTGGGCACCAGTCACCAGAAAATAGTAACGTGAGCAGCAGTCACCAGAAAATTGTAACGTGGGCAGCATTCACCAGACAATCGTAATGTGGGCAGCGTTCACCAGAATATCGTAATGTGGGACAGAAAATCGTAATGTGGGCAGAGTTCACCAGAAAATTGTAACATGGACAGCATTCACCAGACAATCGTAACTTGGGCAGTGTTCACCAGAAAATCGTAATGTGGGCCAGAAAATCGTAATGTGGGCAGCGTTCACCAGAAAATCGTAACGTGGACAGCATTCACCAGACAATCGTAACTTGGGCAGTGTTCACCAGAAAATCGTAATGTGGGCCAGAAAATCGCAATGTGGGCAGCAGTCACCAGAAAATCGCCATGTGGGCAGCAGTCACCAGAAAATTGCAATGTGGGCATCAGTCACCAGAAAATCCTAATGTGGGCAGCAGTCACCAGAATATCGTAATGTGGGCAGAAGTCACCAGAAAATCGCAATGTGGGCAGCAGTCACCAGAAAATCCTAATGTGGGCAGCATACACCAGAAAATCGCAATGTGGGCAGCAGACACCTGAAAATCGCAATGTGGGCAGCAGACACCTGAAAATCGTAATGTGGGCAGCAGACACCTGAAAATCGTAATGTGGGCAGCAGACACCTGAAAATCGTAATGAGGGCAGCAGACACCTGAAAATCGCAATGTGGGCAGCAGTGACCAGAAAATCGCAATGTGGGCAGCAGTGACCAGAAAATCGTAATGTGGGCAGCAGACACCTGAAAATCGCAATGTGGGCAGCAGACACCTGAAAATCGTAATGTGGGCAGCAGACACCAGAAAATCGCAATGTGGGCAGCAGACACCAGAAAATCATAATGTGGGCAGCAGACACCTGAAAATCGTAATGTGGGCAGCAGACACCTGAAAATCGTAATGTGGGCAGCAGACACCTGAAAATCGTAATGTGGGCAGCAGACACCTGAAAATCGTAATGTGGGCAGCAGACACCAGAAAATCATAATGTGGGCAGCAGACACCAGAAAATCGCAATGTGGGCAGCAGTGACCAGAAAATCGCAATGTGGGCAGCAGTGACCAGAAAATCGTAATGTGGGCAGCAGACACCAGAAAATCGCAATGTGGGCAGCAGTGACCAGAAAATCGTAATGTGGGCAGCAGACACCAGAAAATCATAATGTGGGCAGCAGACACCTGAAAATCACAATGTGGGCAGCAGTGACCAGAAAATCACAATGTAGGCAGCAGACACTAGAAAAAAAATGCACCTGTGAAAAAAAAAACAATTCACTTACCTGACAGAAGTCTTCTCCTCTCCCGGCATCTGGCTCGCAGCTCCCCGAGTCCTCCTGCAGCACATCTCCCGCGCTGACAGGCAGAGTGCAGGGCTACGGCAAGATGGCTGCCGAAGCCCTGTACTAGAGACACAAATAGTCTCCAGTGTAGGGCTTCTTCGGCGGCCATCTTGCCATAGCCCTGCTCTGCCTGCCGGAGACTATGCAGGCTACTGGAGCGGGGCTGCGGGGAATGAACTGGCGCAGCGTCTATTAGACGCTGCGGCCAGTTGAGCACCTTGCTGGGGGGTCCAGAGCAGCGCTCCCCCCACGCACAGTGAGCGGGCCCCAGAGCAGCCCCGGGCGGCAGGGCCCCCCTGCGGCTGAGAGAGTCGCATCCCCGGTAGGTACGCCGGTGGTGACAGCCTTTCCTCCTCCGGGCCCCTGACTTGCTAGGGGCCCCCCTGCAACTGCAGGGGCTGCAGGGTCTATTCCTACGCCCCTGTGTGTGCGTGTGTATAGTGTGTTTGTGTGGTGTGTGTGTGTGTACTGTGTGTGGTGTGTGTGAGTGCATGCCGCAATAAGTATATTTTATGGTGAAACGCTCTGCTGCATTACAACTATTTTATGGTGAACCCATGCCGCAATAAGTGTATTTTCTGATTTTCTGGTGAAACGCTGCTGCATTATAATTATTTTCAGGGGTTTTGGGGGTGGTGTTCACCACGGGGGTGGGGGGGTATGGGGCTGGGGGGCAATCACGGGGGGTGAGGGGGTGCGCCACAGGATTTCTCGCCTGGAGTGACAAAATGGCTAGAGGCACCCCTGACAAGCAACATTACTACCTAGTGAGGTTGGGTGACACCAACCCTAGTGACGCCTCTGAGGGGCACTAATGCACCACTATAACCATTTAAATTGGGGGTGCAGATACCGTATCTGGGAGCTCCCTTGATGTTGAAGGGGACAGAGTCTCATGCTGCTGGGATCTGTATTTCCTGGGTGGGTAATGCAGCATACATGGGGGGGCAAGGGGATAACAGTGTCTGGGAGGGGTACCCTTTGCTGTCCACTTTTTCAAATGTTAAAGAAAATGTGTACTGTCACTATTGACTTTAGAACAAAACCTTGTATATGTAAAGTATGGGGAATGTAACAAGACCAATACCAAGGCAAACTGATGCTGGCGCAAATCGATTTTCTCAGAAATGTTGCCTTGTGACCATAACGTACAGAGGAAATCTGGTGATGATAGCGTGTTTGGAGATTTCACAATATGCCATAAACCATTTGAATAAGACAGGGTTCCTATTTAAAAATATGTTGTCCTGTCTAAACTTTAAAATCCATTTTTTTCAAAAGTTATGTGGTCTTTTTGAATGGAAAATGGAATGTTCCCATTTTTAGCTTGGCATACTGCACATGATGATAACGTGGCTTTGCAAATAACCGTGAAAGTCTGTGACGTAGACCTCAATTAAAAATTTGCCTCATGGTGAATTGAGGCCTTTTGATTTGTGAAGAATTCACCTTAAAAGAAGCCTAGAGCAAATATTAGGTATAGAAATTTACCTAATATTTTAATATTTGCTTGTGTATTGTAAATGATGTGCCCCACAGCAGTTGCATGTCTCCGCATAAAGAAACTTCACATGCACTGGAGGAAGTGCCGTGTACGTGCTTGCACGGCAATATGACGCATGGCAGAGGGGAGGAGGAAGAAGCCAGGAAGCCTGCACAGGCTTCCTGTTTCCAGGTCACAGCATGACTTTTGGCAATCGCCGCTGCAATGTAATTTATAATGTGCAAACCGACAGAACCTTTAACACAGGATCTGGTGAGTGTATGGACAGTACGAAATATACGTGGGTATGCTTAAATGCATACCCACAGCCTCTGCTCAGGTTCCCTTTAAACTGAGGCATTTCTTCCCTGCTGTTACTTTAAAATGTAAACTTTTTTTTTTCCTCTCAGAGAAGCTAAATCCTTGTAAAGAAGTTAGATAAAAGTAAGGGCTCTTTTACACGAACAGCTGACAGCATTGCACTTTACTGCTTGTCAGACGCTCCTGTTTCTGTACAGGGCGCTTGCAGCGGGCGACAGAGCATTGCTGAGGCTGTACAGACATGTTATCAGCCTCCTGGCTAGGCACAGTGTCGTTTGTCTAGGGACAGGAGGATCCTTGAGGACTGGCATGGAACAGGAAGTCTGCAGGGGGCCGGTAAGTAAAACTTTTTTTTTTTTTTAAACAGCTTAAGCTCCAGCATACCGGATCTTTAGCAGACGTTGTGCAGCCACTGTACACACACTGATCTGACTCCCAATGCCCGCCTATGGCGGACATTGTCACCTGGCACAGACAAGTTTAGACCAGCATGTGTATGTAGCTAGGAACGTTACAACCAGACATTCTTATAAGGGCCTGTTCACTATAGAAATTGCAAAACGTTGCCCAGCGATTCCGATCGTGATTTTGCGGCGATTTTATAGCAATTGCGTTTTGAGATTTTCATTTGGTGAATGTACAGCACAGTGCGATTCCTCTAAAAATGCTGTATGCAGTGTTTGCGAATTGCGATTTTTGCAAATTGCAACGACTGCAGTGGGAATGATCCCATAGGGATACACTGTACACAGCACTTTGCTTTGCTGGTTGCCAGTGATATGCAGCACACTGAATCGCTGCAGAAAAGCACCCCAGTGGCAATGGGCCCTTTTTATACCAGGCATTCTTTTAAGTGAATGTTTGGAGAGAGCAAAACTTCATCACACTTCAGTAAATAATTCCTGCTGTGCCTGCTTCTGGTTGTATTTGCTATAAAATCCACTTCTTTTACTTATAGCACAATTGTACAGACTACAGAAAGGAGGGGTAGGATTGCTTGCTATTTAAAATGCAGCTAGCTTTCTGGGGGACTTGGACTAGGGTGGGGAAGGGCTGTGTAAGTGCAGCAATAAAAGAAAGGACAGCAGGTGCACAATGGAACAGAGATGTGTAACAAAGAATGGTGACTGGCATGTCGGGTGAGATAAGAACAGGGAGGATGCAGCATTCTGCTGAGCTGTGCGAGGAAGCAGGCAGCTGGAGCCCCTGTGAGCATCAGCTAGAAGCAGAAGTAGTAGCTGCATAGTATTGGCCCAGCCAGGGCTGACGTCATCCACCCTCCAGCAGCAGCAGGACCAGAAGTGATTGAATGCACAAAACAGACGGGCAGCCTCTCATCTTATAGCCATCCAAAGCACAGCAACTGCAAGGCTACAGTGGCAGCCCCATCCACTCTCTGGCTGGATGCAGATTAACACACATGAAACCATCTTGCGCTCTGTGTGATACTGCTGGACCTTCCCTCCTGTCTGATTGCTGGACCCTCCATCCTCTCCACCTTATTGCTGGACCACCCCTTCCACCTTATTGCCTGGCAAAGGTGCTGCGTTGACACCAGTCAGCTCTATGAGCCACATGTAAAAGGGACTCGGCTTCCTCCTTGATCTTTTTCCCTACAGAGATGCTGCTGCTTTCTGCTGATGGGTAACATTGATCTGTTCCTGGACCAGCAGCGACTGCAGGTTTCTGCATTTCTCAGGATTGTGAGCCAGAACCTGGGATGTATGCTGCATTCACATCTGTAGCAGAGAATTTGTGACCACCAGGATGGGCTTTTTGTGATCCACAAAGCCAAGCTGCTAACAATCACTGACTGTGGATGTAAGGGGCAATGATACATGAGCAGTAATAATATCTCCGAACAGATATCCTTGTTTATTCAGAAGCACCGGGATAATGCAGGGAAATGATGTATCTATGGCTTGGTGTTGTGAATAATTTAGTATATATGTGATAAGATGAGCAAGATGCTCTGTGTATTTGGCTCTCTTGAATGTTAGTGCTGCCCCTTACTGTCTGGGGCTGAATTGTGCACTGGGATAAGCAAAAAAAGGATACAGCAAAAGGGTTTGTATTTTTTATGAACATATAATATTTTGGACAGTTATCAGAGCTCCTATTCAGACTACATACAAGGTTTTCGTATACTGCCCCAGTTGATATAGATCTTTATTTTGCTTTCACTGCAAGCATAGCTTGAAATTCAGGCTCAGTCAACATGACTCACTTACAGGCTGGCCTGTCTCCTGAGACACTAGAGAAAGCTCGATTGGAACTTAATGAGAACCCAGACACATTGCACCAGGATATCCAGGAGGTAAGAGACATGGTGATCACAAGGCCGGATATTGGATTCCTCAGGACAGATGATGCTTTCATTTTGAGGTTTTTGCGGGCGAGGAAGTTCAACCACTTTGAAGCTTTCCGCTTACTGGCCCAATATTTTGAATACCGCCAACAAAACCTGGATATGTTCAAGAACTTTAAGGCCACAGATCCAGGAATAAAGCAAGGGCTTAAGGATGGATTTCCAGGAGTGCTGTCCAACCTCGACCACTTTGGCAGAAAGATCTTAGTATTATTTGCTGCTAACTGGGACCAGAGCAGGTAAAATGGGGGTTATATGCTGGTGAAATACATACAGGCCTGTTTTAAAGAGGCAGTGCAGAGTGCAGTGACTATGAGCAGAGCACAGTGACCCAGAGAAAGCAAATCATCACTAAGTAGGTAAATATGAGTGTTTGCTCTGGATTACTGAGCTCTGGCTATAATCACTAACATATATCTACGTTACCAAATGATCTTGTTGGTCTTCTGTTTAAGTGCAGTCTGTGGGCTGATACTCAAAACTGATGTCTGGATCCCATCATCCAGGGATGTAACTAAAGGGGAACAGCACCTGTGACTGCAGCGGGGCCCAGAGGTGTGGGAGGGCCCCAACTACTAACCTCCCCTTTCTCTTATACTTCAGATCTGGTGTTTTTGTGGCAACATGTTATGGGTGTGAAGACCCTGATGGCCACACTTGTTTTATGGCCTATGTAAAATGGACCCCCCATGTTGTAAAGGTCACTAAGGGGAGGCAAGGGAAGGGTTGTGAACATTAAGGGGGCCCTATCAAAGCTTTTCGGGGGAAGGGGGGCACGATTTGTAGTTACACCCCTGTCATCATCTTTGAATACCCATTCAATTCTGTAAAGAAATCCATCTTTTCAGGATCCCAGAATAATGGAGACCAGAAGAAGTGGTGGGGTTAAAATAACGGTATTAAAAGGACCAACATTTGTGTCCTAATACCACGTGACTACAATGCACACTGTGGTTTTTCTAACCAGACTCACTGAAAACGAATAGAATAACTGTCTGAATTAGTGAAATTGCTAGTTTGTCTAATAATAGATCATTTAGACAGATTATTATCCATGATTACTATTATAGAAGGTGACTTAAACCTGAAACAAAAATCGAACACACACCATCAAGAAGCAGGGGATATTGTTCCAGAGGATCTGCATTTCTCCCACGTCGAGATTGATTAGGAAAATGCACAGATCTTTGTTCTCATTGTTACATAACAATCACTAGGTATTGATTTGTGTGGTCAAGTTGGCACCACTTTCCAGACAAACGTAGCTATTACAGCAGCAGAATAACAGTTATGATTCTTTTGTGTACAGTTCAGGAGACAGTCGTGTTAACATTTACATTATATGATTGCGTAATGCTTTATGTTAATGTCTACATAGCATAAGTACTGCTTTAGTGCATTTTTGTATGTTGATTTTTGCAGGAGTTTACTTAGCAGAAATATCTGGTAAAGACAGGTACATTCAGTATATTGTACTATTTCCACATACATGTTAATTATATAAGAAGAGTGTTGCAATATCTCTCCATGCATTGACAGTAGAATCTAAGTACCTGAGCACTTGTACGTCCGACTTCCAGGTGCTGAAGTTGGTTGCAGAAGCTTGAATTTCCCACACAACCCCCTGGTTCAACATTCTGCCAAGTGATCAGGGGCGTAGCAACAGGGGTTGCAGAGGTTGCGTCCGCATCGGGGCCCTTGGCCCAGAGGGGCCCCAAAGGGCTCTCCCTCAACTACAGCTTTAGCTCTCTATTGGTCCTGTGCTCATAGTAATCACTTCTATAGATACTTTGAATGGTGGTAATTATTAACGCACTGTTCCCCATCCCCTTCTTGCACCTCTGACACTGTAGTTACCATTGTCAGGTGTTGGTGCGCTGTATCAATTGTTATGTATAGAGTGCTTGTGGGGCCCCATTGTAAAACTTGCATCGGGGCTCACAGCTCCTTAGCTACGCCACTGCAAGTGATGAGTGGGCTGCTATGTGTGAGGTTTTCAGAACATTGATGGTTGTATCATGAATGACTGTGAAATATGCTGGAGTCTGTAATTCATTTAAAAAAGCAACAAGAACATTCTGCCAAGTACTTGGGCATATTAGACCCACGGTTCTCAACCTGGGTTATGTGTGTACCTCAGGCAGTAGCTATGTTGGGCTCAGGGAGAACTTGAACCTATCACAGTCAATCATATATAGCGAGTTTTGGGGAAATAAAAGTACATTTGAAAAGCATTTAGAAGCAAGTATTGAGCAGCCCTAACAGATATATACTGTATATGCTTCAAGGTGTACCAATTGTGGGGTTATCTATAATAATACTTTAAAACACTGGCTCCAAGAAGGGGTACAGGCTGTATGTAATATTGCTGAGATCCTCTGTATTAGACTACTGTATCTGGATAAAGACATTCTTTAGGTTCTCATATGGTCAATAGCAGGGGCGTAACTACAGATAATGGGGCCCCCCAGCAAAACTTTGATGGGGCGCCCCAATGTTCACACCCTTTCCCATGCCTCCCCTGGTGATCTTCACAGCTTTCACTAGGGTAATACATCAACTGTGGACATCATAATCTTCAGGTTAGCACAGCATGGGCCTGATGCACTATAGTCTGGTAAAGGTGCCATGTACAGGCAGTGCACAGCAATTTTACTGTTACTACTGCTGAGGAAGCAGCGCCTCATTGCTATAGCAACACGCACATTAACCCTGTAATGCAGGTGGCATTAAGGGTTAACGGGTGCTGCTCCCCCGTAATGGTAAAATAACATCAGGTCTAATGTTTTTGGTGCTGAAGCAATTTATTTTTTCAATTCAAGAGTCAACACAGATTGACATTTGTTTTGGGGACATGGAGGGTCCCCTTCTTCAGAATAAGTGCAGACAAACAGTGGTTTAAAGAATAAAGCACTAAAGACGTGGTGTACTAACCAGTTTTGGACTTTTGCTTATTTAAAGAGGAACCTAGGATTGAACTTAATTTCAATCAGTAGCTGATACCCCCATTCCCACAAGGAATGTTTACCTTTTCTTGAATAAATCATCAGGGGAGTCTATGTGGCTGATAGTGTGTTGAAACCCCACCCACACTCTGATGTCATGACCAAGGTCCTGACAATTTGCTGTCTGTGAACTTCATTGCTTTGTGGGAAATAACAGCTTTTTCCAACTGCCAAGCAAGCCATATTTCACTCTGTGCATCAAACTCTCAGTAACGAACATTCCGTACAGATAACCTGGCAGGACTATAGATGTCACAATCAGTGATTGATTTCAGAATGTAAATCAGGGAGAGGAAAGATTTTACAGTGGGCAAACACTGAATAAACAATCCTATAAATGAATATTGTAAAAAATAAGTAATCTTATTCATTATGTTATTTTCACTACAGTTCCTCTTTAAGGATCATGCTGCCAAGGGAACACTTAAGTGACGACTCTTCCTCTTTACACCTTGGTAATTTTACAGAAAAGAACATTCATTCAAAGAAGTGAGGAACTGGAGTGCAGTCTTGTGGTATCAAAACTTTGTAGAAAACTTTATTAGCACATAGAAAAAACATTAAAAGAGGGTTTCTTCAATTCCATGTAATCAATCTTCATATGATCAATAATACATCAACAAAAGGAAAAAATGAAGTTGATGGAACTGACAAACACTATATTCTGGCTTGGTTTGATTGTAATCTTAAATAGACGTTGTGTCTCAAAGGCAACGACACATGTTCGTTTCGGGCTCTTTATACAATAAATGTGCCCTTCATCAGGCCGTAACACAAAATTTCTGTATGGCTCAATCAAGGGGAAAAGGCCAGAGGTATATAGAACAAATGATACTGGCATCCGAACCCACCAGATGCACAAGGTGGTACTCCCCAGGCGTAAAGAAGGGATAACGCTGCTACAAGGGAAGCCCAATTTTTGATCCTTCACTTCAGACAGGACTTTACCCAATTATACGTATATAGACTCTTCCTCTTTACACACACCACCCAGCCAGCCAGCTAACATGCAAGGATAGTCCACCTCCCCTCCTGGAGCAGTATAAGGATGACAATTTTGGTGTTAATTGTGCCGTTGAGAAATAGATGCTTTCTGAAGCTTCTCTGCCACTATCAAAGGAAGTTCCAATTATAGCCTCTTTGTCACCTGTGATGTATGGGAGTTATTATCTGAGCTTCCATTGGGTTAGGTCGAGCTGGGACATACTGTAGCACACTTTCTTCTGTTCCCGTTACAAGACCGAGTACAGCTGTACAGCAGTGCACACTTCCTCCTAGCCCTATTCCGCTATTGGATTTTGGCACATATGTCTGGCAACTTCTGATAGAAAAAAAGAAAATACTATATATGAAAACTACAATTCAGAAATATGGGATATGTATAATGTGGCTTCATAATGTGTTTCTAGTGAGTTATAAAAACACTACGCATCCACGGTATGGACATCACACTTCTGCTATTCTGACAATTCATTGTAGAGAGGAAAAACAAAGGTTTGCCTTCTTAAAACAGAAGGTATTTGCAATTATTCAGATTGGAGTGAGCATATGGTGTCTCCCACAATGCTTCACTGCTAAATATGCAAATCTTCCTTTGTTGTCCCTGTAAGCTAACCACACCTCCAGAACCACTGGAATGCAATGATGTGCCAGCTTGTTAATTGTACAGAGCCACAATAATCCAACATGCATACAGACTGTTTCGGATTGGTTGATCCTCATCAGTGCATGGCATGGATTAATGTGCCAATATGAGGTAGGACATGAAGCACCCAGAGTTACAGATTACTCAGCAAGGTCATGGTGTACCGGAACTCCTTGGAGTGTGTAAGGGGCTACCTTTGTATGTAGACCCTTGCAGAATCCTAGGAGTTCTGGTTCACCATGAGCTTGCTGGGTAATCTGTAACTTTGTAAAGGTGACAAACACTTCTCTTAGCTAAAATTGTACATGGCAAGGGATAACTCACCTATTTATAAATATGTACCATTGCTAGATATGTCCACGACTAGACCCTTCCAGCCAAATTTCTGCTGCAGTAACAGCCCACTCTTTCCTTCTGTATACAGAATGGCAGGGGTGCTCGGATACCCCTTTTCAAAATCCGAATTGATCCGTATCCGGATACCCAGATATCCGGACCCTGATCGGATATCCGAATCCGATCGTTCAGATATCCGCGTTCATGTGGATATCTGAACGCATTATCTGGGCTATCCGGATGGATTCGGATATCTGAATAGAAAAACCAGAAGTGCCCTTTAAATTGCTTTAAAAACGTTTTTTAGGGTAAATGTGGCATGTAGCATCATTATTTTTTAAAGGGGAACACTAATTGATGATGTGGGGACTTAAAATCCCCCCCCCTCAAAAAAAATGGCTGTCAATTAACATTAGGCCTAGGTTCCAGACAGCGGCCGTGCAGCCAAATTGTGTGCAAAGTCCAACCGCACAACTGGGACATGACAGTTTTCAGCCAAGACACCTCCAAAAAATTACGCAGCAATTGTGTTTTGGGTTAAATATAGGCAGTATCAGTGGCCTGTGGCACCCTGGCCTGGTGGTGGGAGTAGGGCAATGCAGCAGCAGCAGGTGTAACGTGTGCCAGGAGCATGCCGGACGTGGCACATGGCAATTGGCACTTAGCACGTGTCACATGGCACATAGCGCCATGTGACATGTGCCAAGTGCCATGTGACACATGCCAAGTGCCACGTGACAAGTGCCCAGTGACAGTCAGACAGCAGAGGAGAAGGCACTAGTGCACACTGTCACACTGCTCACAGCACAGCAGTTCTGTAGAAAGCTAACACAGTAGTACTACTACTCTAACAACTTCTAGCACTGACTGCAGTACTACAGTACTAACTACACAATAACACAGTAATCCTATCCCCTAATCCCTAACCTAACCTATATCTAAGGCCAATAGCTGGTTATATGCTAGCCTATACCTAAGGCCAATTATATACTGGCTATTTGCTATTACACCGACCACAGTTATAAAAAGAATACTGAATGTAAATTGCACATGTTACCCATATATTGTATATTATTGTATATCCATCTGCATACTATATAATTAAGTTTTTGAGGTTTTACAATGTGCTCCTATTGACTATACAATAAAAGACAAACATAGCCTGCATCCCTCATTATGGGCCATATTCTATTCCAGGTGATAAGTAGCTTGCAGATACGAGCTACTTATTACCTTGCCATCGCGCGAGGATTACCGGCAAATCCTATTGCCCATTTCCTTTGCGCAATGGCGAAAGCTTGAGCGACGCTCCCTTTTTCCGGGTGTTGGGGAGCAAGGTTTGCACTTTGGTGCTGTCCTTCAGCACCATGGCCTCACTCCCCACACATGCGCAAACCAGCCGCTGCATCTGGGGGTCTCTTTTAATAAGGAGAACCCCAGAGCTCCCTGTTGGGTCTCCGCACATCTCTAAAGCCCCCCACGTAGCTGCACCAGGCATCCTGTCAATATACATGCCGCCGCTAATCACCCGCCGCCTCTCGCCACAAGTTTCTCGTCATGTAATTACAGTTGTATGAGTCACTGTAATTACTGTGCATCGGAGCCCCGGAAAAGCATCTTTAAAGCTCCCACCGCGGATCCCCATTGGTCCACTGTCTGAGCCATTTCATTGGCTCAGACAGTGGACCAATGGGGAGGCAGCAGGTGATTGTATGTATATTGATAGGGCTGCCTGGTGCAGCTACGTGGGGGGCTTTAGAGATGTGCGGAGACCCGACGGGGAGCTCTGGGGGTCTCCTTATTAAAGGAAACCCCCAGATGCAGCGGCGGGTTTGCGCATGTGTGGGGAGCTTTAGAGATGTGCAGCGATCGACTGGGAGCTCTGGGCAGTGGGGTAGCTAAAAAACTGTTGGCCCCGATGCAAGTTTTACATTGGGGGCCCCCCAGCACTCTATACAGAACAATTGATATGGCGCACCAAAACCAATCAAGGACAATGTCAGAGGTGCAAAAAGGGGATGGGGAACAGTTTGTTAATTATTACTACTATTCAAAGTATATATAGAAGTGAATATTATCTGCACAGGACCAATAAAGAGCAGGTGTGTGTGTGTTGCATGTGTGCAGAATGACTGACTTATGTTTATACCGAACACTTGACAGCCATAAATGAGCAACACAGTACCAGCTTATTTAGCTAATTAGCAGCCAAGCCTGCTGGGTATGCTCCTTCTCCTCTGTGCAGGGCCGGTGGCAGATAACACAGTTACCTGTACTGGCCAGAGCTGTTGTCCTTCTCCTCACCAGTGACTCCTACCTGCTCTGCTCTCTAGCCTCGCGTCCAGGAAGGTGAGAGGGGAAGCAGTAGATTTGGGCGCATGAGACAAGTGGACAAAAAGGGCGCCCCATTCACTTCCATTATAAATATCGTTTAATGGGCGCTGAACGGGGAAAATAAGGCGCCGGAGATTTTTAAGGATTTATAATGGCGCCCGGAGATTTTTAAGGATTTATAACGGCGCCCGGAGATTTTTAAGGATTTATAACTATGTTTGTGATGATTTAAGTTTACAAAATGAGCCCGTAACGAATAACGTTTATGAAGATAATAAATCACTATTTCTAAAACATTTCTAACACATTATTATCCACCCAAAAAAATAATTTACATTTTTTTTCTTTACATTTTTTATTTATTAATGTCTGTAAAACATTATTATCCATAGGGGGTCTTAGGTTTAGGCACCAACAGGGGGGTCTTAGGTTTAGGCACCAACTGGGGGGTCTTAGGTTTAGGCACCAACAGGGGGGTCTTAGGTTTAGGCACCAACAGGGGGGTCTTAGGTTTAGGCACCAACAGGGGGGTCTTAGGTTTAGGCACCAACAGGGGGGTCTTAGGTTTAGGCACCAACAGGGGGGTCTTAGGTTTAGGCACCAACAGGGGGGTCTTAGGTTTAGGCACCAACAGGGGGGTCTTAGGTTTAGGCACCAACAGGGGGGTCTTAGGTTTAGGCACCAACAGGGGGGTCTTGGGTTTAGGCACCAACAGGGGGGTCTAGGGGTTAGGGATAGGTACAGGGAGGGTTTTTAATAAACGAAAATATAAGTTTCACTTTACAAACAGGGAAGATTAACGTTTTAAGAATTGCCGATCTCATACACATTATTTAGTGATTTATAAATTCATAAAACACTATTTATAAACGAAATTCTACACAATAATTTCTATAAACGATATTTCCATTTATCGTTTATACCACGCGCCCTTTTTTCCCGACGCCCTTTTCGTACGTACGCGGTGAGAGGAGGGGCAGAGCTGGAGAACAGACATGGATTGCTTAAGGCAGAAGAAACAGTGCAGTAGAGACACTTAGCTGTACATCTGCTCCACTGCCGACTCTGTTGGTATGGCCATCACCTGCCCCAGACCTTCTGATGCCATAGGCACCAACCTAATTGGCCTTTGCTGAAATCCAGCCCAGGTGCTGCATAGCTGCTTCCATCATTGTTCTGCTCCTTGCAGTTCACCAAGTAGTAGTAGTTAGCACTGATCCTGCTGGAATTGTGTTGTTGTTGTTCGTGTTGTGTAGCTAGCTTATAGTACACCACCTGTGTAGTATAGTGTAGTGTGTAGTGGCTGCTTCACTGTTGCAGCCTGTCACTGTGCTGCAATAAAGTGAGTGAGTGACCACACTGCCAACTTTGGAGAAAAGTCGTCCTGTGGCCGTGATTTTGATCGTGAAAATATCAAAAACTAAAAGGCATAGAGCAGCCGTTTGTATATCATTGGAAAGAGGAGAAAAAGAGCTTTAAAATGATATGCATCTTTCCATAGTTACTGCACTGCTCAGAGTCCCTTTAACCATTATACCATCCAGCCACCGCTGACTTTGGAGAAAAGTCGTCCTGTGGCCGCGATTTCGATCGCGAAAATATCGAAAACTAAAAGGCATATAGCAGCTGTTTGTATATCATTGGAAAGAGGAGAAAGAGAGCTTTAAAATTATATGAATCTTTCCATAGTTACTGCACTGCTCAGAGTCCCTTTAACCATTATACCATCCAGCCACCGCTGACTTTGGAGAAAAGTCGTCCTGTGGCCGCGATTTCAATCGCAAAAATATCGAAAACTAAAAGGCATAGAGCAGCCGTTTGGATATCATTGGAAAGAGGAGAAAGAGAGCTTTAAAATGATATGCATCTTTCCATAGTTACTGCACTGCTCAGAGTCCCTTTAACCATTATACCATCCAGCCACAGCTGACTTTGGAGAAAAGTCGTCCTGTGGCCGCGATTTCAATCGCGAAAATATCGAAAACTAAAAGGCATAGAGCAGCGGTTTAGATATCATTGGAAAGAGGAGAAAGAGAGCTTTAAAATGATATGCATCTTTCCATAGTTACTGCACTGCTCAGAGTCCCTTTAACCATTATACCATCCAACCACCGCTGACAGGATGGCAAGGGCTGGTTTATGTGCTAATGGGGCCCCTTTGACTCTGAATGGGGCCCCAAGCGACTGCTTTTGTTGCCTGGTCGGTAATCCGGCCCTGTCTGCATGCTTGTTTAGGGTCTATGGGTAAAAGTATTAATGGCAGAGGAACAGCAAGACTGTCTGGCAACTAGTATTGTTTAAAGGACACCTGAACTGAGACGGATATGGAGGCTGCCATATATTTATTTTCTTATAAAACATTAAATTTGCCTGGCAGTCTTGCTAATCTCTTTGGCTGCAGACTAGATTACGGTAAGTTGTATTTCAGTCAGAAATATCTGATCTGCTTGTTCAGGGACTATGATTAAAAGTACTAGAGGCAGAGGATCAGTAGGACAGCCAGGCAACTGATATTGTTTAAAAGGAAATAAATATGGCAGCCGGCATATTCCCCTCAGTTTAGGTGTCCTTTAAAATTAAATAACTGCGTCAGGCTCCATATTCCTCTTAGGCCTAGTGCACACCGGAGCGTTTCGGTTGCGGTTTGCGATCTGCTTGTGAGTGCGGATCCGCTAGGTTAATGTATTTCAATGGGCTGGTGCACACCAGAGCGGGAGGCGTTTTGCAGAAACGCATACTCCCGGGCTGCTGCAGATTTTGGATTGCGGATGCGTTTCTGCCTCAATGTTAATTATAGGAAAAACGCAAACCGCTCTGAAAAACGGCACTTCAGAGCGGTTTGCCAGCGTTTTTTGTTACAGTAGCTGTTCAGTAACAGCTTTACTGTAACAATACATGAAATCTACTATACCAAAACCGCTACACAAAACCGCAAAACGCTAGCTGAAACGCTGCAGAAAAATAAGAAAAAGCGTTTCAAAATCTGCTAGCATTTTGCGGATCTGCTAGCGGTTTTTGGTGTGCACTAGGCCTCAGTGCAGGTTCCCTTAAAATTGAAATTGTGTGCAGTAAGCTGAACAGAGGGGTTGCCTAAAAATGAAAAAAGAGTTGCAGAGAAAAATGTTTGCATCCACTGTGGCTAACACCTGATATTTAATCCTTTTCTTCACCTCAATATAAATATTCCCTAGCACTTAAAACTGTGGGACAGCGCCCCTTTCACCACTAGAAGTAAGCATCTTTCATCTATCTGGAGCACATCAAGTGCCAGCACCCCCAAACATCATAGATGACCACTCTGCAGATGACTACAACATGGCTTAGAGATGTGGGCAGTGCCAATGGGCTTGCCAGCAGAGGCAGCCTTAGAGTACACGGGGCCTGGGGCGTGTCGGCCTTACGTGTCGGCCATTTACCATACCACCACGCTCACGGGCTTGTCCACTTCTAACGCAATATGCCTTATTATTGTTTAAAAACTTGTTAAAGTGAACCTTAACCACTTAAGCCCAAGTGGACGAGATTTCTCGTCCAGTTGGGCTGCGCGCACTCCCGCGGGTCGCGCGCACTCCCGCGGGCCCCCCCCGTGCGCGCCCCCGCTGCTGGCCGCTAGCCCACCGATCAGTGAAAGGGATTATAAATCCCTTTCACTGATCGGACCCCCCCGGAGAAAAGCCGACAGCGTCTCTTCAGACGCTGCGGCTTTTCTGAGCTCTGGTCTCCTTTCTTCTGCCTGGGAGCGAGATCGATCGCTCCCAGGACTTTTTGATTCTGGCCATCTTGTGGCCAAATAGCAAATTACACCTAAAAAAAAAAGTTTTAAAAATAAACATATAAATATATTAAAAAAAAACCCTGTTTACCTCCCACACCAAAAAATACCCACATACAAGTTTAAATAAAAAAAAAAAAATTACAATAATAATAAAAAAAAACAAAAACATAAATAGTTACCTAAGGGTCTGAACTTTTTAAATATGCATGTCAAAGGAGTCTATCAATATGATTTAATAAATTATGGGCTTCTAAACAGTGATGGACGCAAAACGGAAAAAATGCACCTTTATTTCCAAATAAAATATTGTCGCCATACATTGTGATAGGGACATAATTTTAACGGTGAAATACCCGGGGCATATGGGCAAATACAATACGTGAGTTTTAATTATGGAGGCATGTATTATTTTAAAACTATAATGGCTGAAAACTGAGAAATAATGAATTTTTTCCATTTTTTTCTTATTCTTCCTGTTAAAATGCATTTACAGTAAAGTGGCTCTTAGCAAAATATACCACCCACAGAAAGCCTAATTGGTGGCGGAAAAAACAAGATATAGATCAATTAATTGTGATGAGTAGTGATAAAGTTATTGGCAAATGAATGGGGGGTGAAAGTTGCTCGGATGTAAAAAAATTTCAACCCTTCGGGCTTAAGTGGTTAAGTAAGAAAAAAAAAAGAGTTTTACTCACCTGGGGCTTATACCAGCCCCCTGCAGCAGTCCTGTGTCCTCGCAGCCACTCACGAATCCTCTGGTCCCCTGCTGCCAGCTAGTTTCGTTTTTGCCGACAGGCCCATCAGGACTGGCCACGCATAGCTTTTTCTGCATTCCCGACTGTAATTAGCGATATTGCGGGCCGCAACACTAGAGGATTAGTGAGTGGCTGCGAGGGCACAGGACTGCTGCAGGGGGCTGGTAGAAGCCCCAGGTGAGTAAAACTCTTTTTTTTTCTGGCTTAAGTGTCTCTTTAAAGGCGACTAAGCTATATAGGAACAATTACAATATGTAATGTAAACAAATGGCCAATGGTACTTCTATTCGCCGTTTGATTACATTACGTATTGTAATTATTGTTATATTGATTTAGTGGCCTTTAACCAACTGATGTGTTTTAGGCTGGCCTGGGATGGGTGCTAGGCTGAATGGGGATTCCAAATTTTATATTTCTATCCAGACATGCTCCCCAGCCAGCCTAGCACCCATCCCCAGCTCCTCAACCAGCCTTGTACCCATCCCAAGCTCCTCAGCCAGCTTGGAACCCATTTCTTGCTGTCTAACCATCCTAGCACCAATCCCCAGCTCTCCAAGGCAGCTTAGCACCCATCTCCAGCTCCTCAGCCAGCCTAGTACCCATCCCCAGCCAGCCTATCATCCATTCCCAGCTCTTCAGCCAGCCTAGTACCCACCCCCAGCCAGCCTAGTACCCATCCAGACTAGCACTCATCTCCAGCTCCCCAGCCAGCCTAACACCCATTCCCAGCTCCCCAGCCATCCTAGCACCCATTCCCAGCTCTCCAGCCAACCTAGCACCCATCCCCAGCTTCCCAGCCAGCCTATCACGCATCCCCAGCTACTCAGCCAGCCTAGTACCCATCCAGACTAGCACCCATCCCCAGCTCCCCAGCCAGCCTAGCACCCATGCCCAGCTCTCCAGCCAGCCTAGCACCCATTCCCAGCTCTCCAGACAGCCTAGCACCCATCCCCAGCTCCCCAGCCAGCCTAGCACCCCTACCCAGCTCCTCAGCCAGCCTAGTATCCATCCCCAGCCAGCCTAGCACCCATCTTCAGCTCTCCAGCCAGACTAGCACCCATCCCCAGCTCCCCAGCCAGACTAGCACCCATCCCCAGCTCCCCAGCCAGACTAGCACCCATCCCCAGCCAGCCTAGCACCAATCCCCAGCTCCTCAGCCAGCCTAGTACCCATCCCCAGCTCCCCAGCCAGCCTAGCACCCATCCCCAGCTCTCCAGACAGCCTAGCACCCATCCCCAGCTTCCCAGCCAGCCTATCACCCATCCCCAGCTACTCAGCCAGCCTAGTACCCATCCAGACTAGCACCCATCCCCAGCTCTCCAGCCAGCCTAGCACCCATTCCCAGCTCTCCAGACAGCCTAGCACCCATCCCCAGCTCCCCAGCCAGCCTAGCACCCCTACCCAGCTCCTCAGCCAGCCTAGTACCCATCCCCAGCCAGCCTAGCACCCATCTTCAGCTCTCCAGCCAGACTAGCACCCATCCCCAGCTCCCCAGCCAGACTAGCACCCATCCCCAGCTCCCCAGCCAGCCAAGCACCCATCACCAGCCAGCCTAGCACCCATCCCCAGCTCCTCAGCCAGCCTAGTACCCATCCCAAGCTCCCCAGCCAGCCTAGCACCCATCCCCAGATCTCCAGACAGCATAGTACCTATCCCGATCTCCCCAGCCAGCGGAGTACACATCTCCAGCTCTTCAGCCAGCTTAGAACCCATCCCTTGCTTCCCAGCCATCCTATCAACAATCTCCATCTCTCCAAGGCATCCTAGCACCCACCTCCAGCTCCCCAGCTAGCCTACCACCCATTCACAGTTCCCCATCCAGCCTAACACCCATCCTTAGCCAGTCTGGCACACACCCTAAGCTCCCCAGCCAGCCTGTACCTATCCCTTGTTTCCAACCAGCATCTACCTATCCCTAGCTCCCCATTAAACCTAGCACCAATCCCCAGCCTGTATGGAGGCTCCAGCCTGAGCGCCCTCCGGCTCCAGTCTATGCTCGACCGACCTAAATGCCCCTGGGGCCTTCAAGCTGAGGCTCTTGCACGTTACCTTAATTTGACATTTGGCAAGCTTCATGTCAGTGCAGAAATTCATTACAAAAATGAAAATGGCATAGTACAGTAAAGCATGCTGAACAGGGCCGAGACAAGGTCCACCACCAACAGAGGCTGAGCTGCCCAAGTGCGCACCCCCCCCCCCCCAAAAAAAAAATAACATTGCAATCCAATCAGTCATGTTCGGGCATCCAACCCAGTAAGAACAATCAGTGGCTGTTAGAGTAAGACTATGTTGGGATTAGATTGTGAGCTCCTCTGAGGACAGTCAGGCAGTGACATGACTATGTACTCTGTAAAGTGCTGCAGAAGAGGTCAGTACTATATAAATACATAATAATAATAATAATATGGTAGGACATTAGCCTATGACTATGGTAGGATTAGATTGTGAGCTCCTCTGAGGACGGACAGTGACATGACTATCTACTCTGTACAGTGCTGCAGGAGAAGTCAGTGCTATATAAATACATAATAATTATATGGTAGGACATTAGACTATGGCTATAGTACTACAGGACAGGCTGGTGGACTGTATGGACTTACAGAACTGTGACCAATACTAGAGTGACCAGGAGGTGAGTGTGATAGCTAGGGTGGGCAGCGAGGTGGGAGGACAGGGAACAGTTGAGGAGGAGAGACTGACAGACAGACAGACAGACGGTGATAAAAGAAATAGAGAATGGGAAAAAACATTACATGACAGTGTATATTACCTCCTCCTTTTTGGTCCTGGCTTCTGCTGCTCTCTGAAAGACTGAAACACACTGCTGGGCTGTGGGCTGGCTCTGTCCTCCATGTATCACTCTAACTCCCTCCGAGACATGCTGACCTGTCTCCTGTGTGTCTGTGTCTTATCTCTCCCCCTCCTCTCAGCGTACAGCTCACTGCTCACTGCAGACACGCTCCAGCTAGTGATGGGTCGTTCGCGAACGAGCCGGCTCTTTGCTGAGAACGACAAGAGCCGGTTCTCAGTTTTGAAAGAGCCGATGCCTCAGCCGCCCCACAGAGCTCTGATTTGCTGTGTAATAAAGGGCGCTAAGGCATGCTGGGAGATGTAGTCCTCCCTTTGCAGCTTGTAGGGGCGGAGCAGAGCAGTAGCAGGAGGGATTACCGAGTCAGAGAAGCAGTCTGGAGTTGTCATGGAGACAGGGGCGAGGCTTTTACTCCGATTCAGAGTGGTGTATAGTGAATTTTGATGAAGAGCCGATTCAGAGCCGTAAGAGCCGGCTCTTTAATGGGAGCCGATTCAGAAGAGCCGATTCTCCGAGAAGAGCCGGAATTCCCATCACTAGCTCCAGCACTTTTACAGACTGTCCTCTTGCCTTCTCTATTCAATTTTAGCGCTGGCCAGTGAGGTACACCCCGTGACACTGTGTTTAGGAGAGGAATCAGGAGGCGGACACTAGGCGTCTAACAAGATACAGTAGCAGCATATAAAGCTGTGCGGGCGGCTGTTCTCCACCACAATACTTTGTTTCACGGGCCCTCCTGCCTCCCAGGAATATAGTGCACACACGGCACATAGTAGCAGCGGGTGAAAACGGCGGCGGGGGAAACAGTGAGCAGGGCGGCACATTGCGCTCATCTTGACCAGCGCTCAGAGGCTGGAGCCTCGCCAGCCTCTGCCTCGGCCCGGCCCTGATGCTGAAGACAAAAACCTAAGCAATGAAAGGGAGGATTGTGCAAAATATAAGGTGCATAAAACAAAATAGGAAGATCTGAGTATTTGTAAAGGACACACTGCTCAGAACACAAACAGTTAGACTTCTGTAGACCTTTCCTTCACCACCACCAAAATGAGCATGGTTTGGCGGGCATGACATGAGGGGCCCTCTTCAGGTGCGGGGCCTGGGGCGATCGCCCCACTTGCCCCCCCAAAGGCCGCCTCTGCTTGCCAGTGTTATATTGCTGGCATGTTTTGGATAAGCACTGGCAGAGTACCCACATGATTCTAGAGCTGATGCTGTCTTTTCCCCCAGGGATGCATTCTTCACTTTGCACACTGCTCTGCCAACTTGAGTTGCATAGAGCTGGATTCAATTTTTTAAAATGCATGCTGATTGTTCAGTCTCTCGGAGTTATGCCTACCTACCTATCATTCTCTGACCCTACACATCAAAATACAACACTGCTCGAGTCTCTGTGCGGTTGAAGACAACCATGGTGTGCAATAATTGCAGCCATACCAGGTTTGGGGGACATTGCTGGTTTACATTTATTTTGGTGGGATGGGACATGGGAAAGACATTCTGAGGTGGTGAATTATTGTTTCAAGGGCAAAATAACTTTTTGCTATTTGGTGCATACTGAGCTGTTGTTTTGGGGGCATTCTGGATATATGTAGTTTTGAAGGCATTGCTGGCCAATTGAGGTTTGGGGGCATGTTGACTGATTATTACTGGGGGGAGGGGGTGGGGGGGGGCAATGCCTTCTAATTGTAGTGTTTAGGGGTATTATGTCATGTCAATATTATTTTATGCTGTATATGTCATTAATATTTTTTTGTCATGTGTTACCTGCATATTACTGGAATTTTACTAAGTGTAGTGTTTATTTTCAGAAAATAACACAAACAATGTTTGCTCAGTAGGGATCTGCAAATGTTCCTTTTTTACATTTATTTTGCTTACATTTTTATAAATACACATTGTTTATTAGGCCTTATACAAACTATGTACTTGGTAGTGATGTTTAATGCAACTGTAGATTTCAGTGATCAGCTATATAAGACTTGGTTTAGAGAGAAATGTGTGATGGTTCCACTAAAACATAGTGGTTGTGCAGCAGTGCTCCACTCAGAGTCTTTGTATGAGACCAGTAATGCAGCTGACAGCAATGCAGGTGTAGTATATACATTTCTGTATAATGCATGTCCACCTCCATAGCATAGTCTAAATGCAGTCATAGGAAAAAGCTTAGCAATGTGACATGACTAGCTGCAATGCTTATTTGTGGCCCAGTATTAAAGACGAACTGTAACGACAAAACGTCCCCTGGGGGGTACTCACCTCTGGTGAGGGAAGGCTCCGGATCCTAATGAGGCTTCCCACGCCGTCCTCCGTCCCTCAGGGGTCTCGCTGCAGCCCTCCGTACAGCTGTGACGTCAATATTTACCTTCCCGGCTCCTGTGCAGGCGCTCTGACGGCTGTCGGCTCTGAAGTAGGCGGAAATACCCGATCGTCGTCGGGTCTGCTCTACTGCGCAGGCGCAAGTTTCCGGCGCCTGCGCAGTAGAGCGGACCCGACGGAGATCGGGTATTTCCATCTATTTCCGAGCCGAAAGCAGCCACAGCTCCCCCGCTGGAGCCAGCAAAGGTAAATATTGAATCTACAGTCCGCTCTGTCGCCGGCTGTTCGGAGGGCTGCAGCGAGACCCCCGTGGGACAGAGGACGGCGTGGGAAGCCTCATTAGGATCCGGAGGCTTCCCCCACCCGAGGTGAGTACCCCCCAGGGGAGGTTTTTGATGTTACAGAGTCTCTTTAAGGCGTACAATTACTTTATACGCTAATGATTTTGGCATGAATGGTAGCCAACAGCGTTAATATTGTTAATTTTATATAACAAATATTATCCTATTTCAAGAGTAAAGCTTGCTCCAGACTCCTCTCCTAATAGTGCCTCTCATACTAACCCTTCTACTCCGGCTACAGCTAAACCTAACCCTACTAGTACCATTGCACCTAACAGTAACCTCACTGCCGCTACACAAACCACTAAAGTTCACTGCTGCTGCTCCTAACCCTAACCTCTCAGCCACCACAGCTAACATTAACCTTATGTCCACTACACTTATCACTATTGATACTGACAGTACGCTTACTGACCAGTTGCACGCCGGCTTGCTGATCGTCATACCCATAGCACCACCACTTTGCCACTTGCAGAGTTGCACCGAATCTAAATCTCCCGGCACCACCATAGCTGCAATTAACATTGCAGGCTAAAATACTGCCATAAAGTAACCCACTGCATCGCAAGTACATATTTCTTCAAATATAAGTCGACCTCATGTATAAATCGACTTAAATTTTTGGGTAAATTGCTGCAAAATGGAATGTCACTAATAATACACACATTACTCAGTGTGCACAGTGTTGCTTGTGACTGGAGTACTGTATATGTCGACACCTATACTTTTATTTAGTGAGTCAGACCTGAAGTATTGCAGCCATTAACACCTCCTGTCCCTTAAGTGCAGCTAGCAACTCTTTCAGGCCCCAACTGCAGCAATTATTCCCCTTCCCCTCTTCCTGCAGCCCAGTATGTCCGTCTATTCCCTGCCCCTTCCCTTGTTAATTGGTGTAGCCAGGATTTTCAGAACTGTGGTTTCTTTGCATTTCCTTTATCAAGAAAGTGTCACCACTGGGTAAATTGCTGCAAATGGGAATGTCACTAATAGTACACACATTACTCAGTGTTGCACGTGACACGTGTATAAGTCGACCCCTATACTTTTATTTAGTGAGTCACACCTAAATTTCTAGACTTATAGTCGAGTATATACAGTATATCAAGATTTGTCATACATCGTATAGTCATACAGGTGCATGTTTGTGACCTGGGGACTGAGTTTACTATATCAGACATTTACTATATCAGGATTTGTCATACATTGTATAGTCATACGTGTGCATGGTCGGGACCTGGGGCCTGAGTTTACTATAGCCAGAGGTTTACTATAGCAGAGTTTACTCTTAACAGTGTTGCTTGTGACTGCTGTATAAGTCGACACCTATACTGTTATTTAGTCAGACCTAAATTTCTAGACTTTTGTGAGAGGCGGGACCATTTGTGAGAGGCGGGACCTCCCTCCCTCCTTTCATATCAGTGGCAGCGGTGGAGGAGACCCGCATCTAGAAGAGCAGCGGCAGGCTGTCATAGTTACTATTAGTGGCAGTTGGCTGATGGTGTAATGGTTAAGGGCTCTGCCTCTGACACAGGAGACCAGGGTTCGAATCTCGGCTCTGCCTGTTCAGTAAGCCAGCACTAATTCAGTAGGAGAAATTTGGCAAGTCTCCCTTACACTGCTACTGCCAATAGAGCGCGCCCTAGTGGCTGCTGCTCTGCTCTGGCGCTTTGAGTCCGCAAGGAGAAAAGCGCAATATAAATGTTATTTGTCTTGTCTTGTCTTGTCACTCTGCAGGCTGGACCTCCCTCCTTCCATATCAGCTGCAGTAGCAGAGGAGATCCGCATCTAGAAGAGCGGCGGCGGGCAGTCATAGGCTTTCACTGTTACTATTAGCGCGGCATCCTCCAGTCCTTCCGCAGCAGCGAGCGGCTCCATGACGTCACTCAGCAGCGCCCCCTGCGTCCTCTCCATGGTCACAAGCAGAGTCAGGCGCTGTAACCATGGAGAGGATGCAGGGGAATGCTTTAGGATGTTCTTTTATGTACCTAACAGTAGTTACTGACATTTTATCTTTAGGAGTATAATCCCACTTTAACCACTTGCCGACCACCCCCATCCGATGGGCGGCGGCAAAGACTGGGCCCAAACGACCGCAATACGCCCATCGGCGGGGGCGGCTGCGGGAGTGGCTATGCGGCGATCGCGTCATTCGTGACGCGATCAGCCGCCGGGGACTGGCTCCGCCCACCGCTCGTAGTAACCCGCCGGCCGTTCGGAAGCGCCGGCGGGTTACTAGCACCCGGATTGCCGCATTTACATTGTATAATAGGCTTTGTAATGTATACAAAGCCTATTATACTGGCTGCCTCCTGCCCTGGTGGTCCCAGTGTCCGAGGGACCACCAAGGCAGGCTGCAGCCACCCTAGTCTGCACCCAAGCACACTGATTTCCCCCCCCTGCCCCCTGATCGCCCACAGCACCCCTCAGACCCCCCCTGCCCACCCCCCAGACCACTGTTTGCACCCAGTCATCCCCCTAATCACCCATTAATCACTCCCTGTCACTATCTGTCAACACTATTTTTTTTTATCCCCCCCCCTGCCCACTGCCCCCTCCTGATCACCCCCACCCCTCAGATTCTCCCCAGCCCCCCCCCCCAGACCCCCCCCCCGTGTACTGTATGCATCTATCCCCCCTGATCACCTGTCAATCACCTGTCAATCACCCGTCAATCACCCGTCAATCACCAGTCAATCACCCCCTGTCACTGCTACCCATCAATCAGCCCCTAACCTGCCCCTTGCGGGCAATCTGATCACCCACCCACACCAATAGATCGCCCGCAGATCCGACATCAGATCACCTCCCAAATCCATTGTTTACATCTATTCTCTCCTCTAAACACCCACTAATTACCCATCAATCACCTATCAATCACCCCCTATCACCACCTGTCACTGTTACCCATCAGATTAGACCCTAATCTACCCCTTGCGGGCACCCAATCACCCGCCCACACGCTCAGATTGCCCTCAGACCCCCCTTTATCAATTCGCCAGTGCAATATTTACATCTGTTATTCCCTGTAATAACCCACTGATCACCTTTCAATCACCTATCAATCACCCCCTGTCACTGCCACCCATCAATCACCCCCTGTCACTGCCACCCATCAATCAGCCCCTAACCTGCCCCTTGCGGGCAATCTGATCACCCACCCACACCAATAGATCGCCCGCAGATCCGACATCAGATCACCTCCCAAGTGCAGTGTTTACATCTCTTCTCTCCTCTAAACACCCACTAATTACCCATCAATCACCTATCAATCACCCCCTATCACCACCTGTCACTGTTACCCATCAGATTAGACCCTAATCTACCCCTTGCGGGCACCCAATCACCCGCCCACACGCTCAGATTGCCCTCAGACCCCCCTTTATCAATTCGCCAGTGCAATATTTACATCTGTTATTCCCTGTAATAACCCACTGATCACCTGTCAAATACCTATCAATCACCCCCTGTCACTGCCACCCATCAATCACTCCCTGTCACTGCCACCCATCAATCAGCCCCTAACCTGCCCCTTGCGGGCAATCTGATCACCCACCCACACCAATAGATCGCCCGCAGATCCGACATCAGATCACCTCCCAAGTGCAGTGTTTACATCTCTTCTCTCCTCTAAACACCCACTAATTACCCATCAATCACCCCCTATCACCAACTGTCACGGTTACCCATCAGATTAGACCCTAATCTGCCCCTTGCGGGCACCCAATCACCCGCCCACACCTCAGAACGTCCTCAGACCCCAGCCCTGATCACCTCGCTAGTGCATTGCTTGCATCTATTTCCCCCCTCTAATCACACCTTGAGACACCCATCAATCACCTCCTGTCACCCCCTAGCACACCTACCCATCAGATCAGGCCCTAATTTGCCCCGTGTGGGCTCCTGATCACTCGGCCAAACCCTCAGGTCCCCCTCAGACCCCCTTCCGATCACCTCCCCAGTGCATTGATTGCATCTATTTTCCCCTCTAACCGCCCCCTGAGACACCCATCAATCACCTCCTGTCACCCCCCTAGCACTCCTATCCATCAGATCAGGCCCAAAACATCCTGTCATCTAAGAGGCCACCCTGCTTATGACCGGTTCCACAAAATTTGCCCCCTCATAGACCACCTGTCATCAAAATTTGCAGATGCTTATACCCCTGATCAGTCATTTTGAGAAATTTGGTTTCCAGACTACTCACAGTTTTGGGCCCGTAAAATGCCAGGGCAGTATAGGAACCCCACAAGTGACCCCATTTTAGAAAGAAGACACCCCAAGGTATTCTGTTAGGTGTATGATAAGTTCATAGAAGATTTTAGTTTTTGTCAAAAGTTAGCGGAAATTAGATTTTTATTGTTTTTTTCACAAAGTGTCATTTTTCACTAACTTGTGACAAAAAATAAAATCTTCTATGAACTCACCATACCCCTAACGGAATACCTTGGGGTGTCTTCTTTCTAAAATGGGGTCACTTGTGGGGTTCCTATACTGCCCTGGCATTTTAGGGGCCCTAAACCGTGAGGAGTAGTCTAGAAAACAAATGCCTCAAAATGACCTGTGAATAGGACGTTGGGCCCCTTAGCGCACCTAGGCTGCAAAAAAGTGTCACACATGTGGTATCGCCATACTCAGGAGAAGTAGTATAATGTGTTTTGTGGTGTATTTTTACACATACCCATGCTGGGTGGGAGAAATCTCTCTGTAAATGGACAATTGTGTGTAAAAAAAATCAAAAATGTGTCATTTACAGAGATATTTCTCCCACCCAGCATGGTTATATGTAAAAATACACCACAAAACACATTATACTACTTCTTCTGAGTACGGCGATACCACATGTGTGACACTTTTTTGCAGCCTAACTGTGCTAAGGGGCCCAAAGTCCAATGAGTACCTTTAGGATTTCACAGGTCATTTTGAGACATTTGGGTTCAAGACTACTCCTCACGGTTTAGGGCCCCTAAAATGCCAGGGCAGTATAGGAACCCCACAAGTGACCCCATTTTAGAAAGAAGACACCCCAAGGTATTCTGTTAGGTGTATGATGAGTTCATAGAAGATTTTATTTTTTGTCACAAGTTAGCGGAAATTGATATGTATTGGTTTTTTTTTCACAAAGTGTCATTTTCCGCTAACTTGTGACAAAAAAAAAATCTTCTATGAACTCACCATACTCCTAACAGAATACCTTGGGGGGTCTTCTTTCTAAAATGGGGTAATTTGTGGGGTTCCTATACTGTCCTGGCATTTTAGGGGCCCTAAACCGTAAGGAGTAGTCTTGAAACCAAATGTCGCAAAATGACCTGTGAAATCCTAAAGGTACTCATTGAACTTTGGGCCCCTTAGCGCAGTTAGGGTGCAAAAAAGTGCCACACATGTGGTATCGCCGTACTCAGGAGAAGTAGCATATTGTGTTTTGGGGGTGTATTTTTCCACATACCCATGCTGAGTGGGAGAAATATCTCTATAAATAGACAATTGTGTGTAAAAAAAATAAAACAATTGTCATTTACGGAGATATTTCTCCCACCCAGCATGGGTATGTGTAAAAATACACCCCAAAACACATTATACTACTTCTCCTGAGTACGGCAATACCACATGTGTGGCACTTTTTTGCAGCCTAACTGCGCTAAGGGGCCAAAAGTCCAATGAGCATCTTTAGGCTTTACAGTGGTGCTTACAATTAGGCACCCCCCAAAATGCCAGGACAGTGAACACACCCCACAAATGACCCCATTTTGGAAAGTAGACACTTCAAGGTATTCAGAGAGGAGCATAGTGAGTCCGTGGCAGATTTCATTTTTTTTTGTCGCAAGTTAGAAGAAATGGAAACTTTTTTTTTTCTTTTTTTTGTCAGAAAGTGTCATTTTCCGCTAACTTGTGACAAAAAATAAAATCTTCTATGAACTCACCATGCCTCTCACTGAATACTTTGGGATGTCTTCTTTCCAAAATGGGGTCATTTGGGGGGTATTTGTACTATCCTGGAATTTTAGCCCCTCATGAAACCTGACAGGTGCGCAGAAAATTCAGAGATGCTTGAAAACGGGAAAATTCACTTTTGGCACCATAGTTTGTAAACGCTATAACTTTTACCCAATCCAATAAATATACACTGAATGGTTTTTTTTTTATCAAAGACATGTAGCAGAATAACTTTCGCGCTCAAATGTCTAGGAAATTTTACTTTATTTGAAAAATGTCAGCACAGAAAGTTAAAAAAAATCATTTTTTTGCCAAAATTCATGTCTTTTTTGCTGAATATAATAAAAAGTAAAAATCGCAGGAGCAATCAAATAGCACCAAAAGAAAGCTGTATTAGTGACAAGAAAAGGAGGTAAAATTCATTTAGGTGGTAGGTTGTATGAGCGCGCAATAAACCGTGAAAGCTGCAGTGGCCTGAATGGAGAAAAAGGCTCTGGTCCTTAAGGGGCGAAAAGACTGTGGTCCTGAAGTGGTTAATGGAGACATAAAACTTTTTGCTAAAGTGTTGGCTCTCCGCCTGGGACCCTTATTACCCGGGCTCATCAACCCAGACCAGGTTGGCTTCATACCTGAGAGAGAGGCCAGAGACAATTCTACTAGAGCTCTGGCCTTGGTCCACTCTGTTGGACGCCTTAAGCTACCTGCATTTTTCTTATCCACTGATGCCGAAAAGGCGTTCGACAGAGTGGACTGGGACTTTATGAAGGCCACCTTGAGTAAGTTTGGGATGGGACCCAAAGCCCAATCATACATACTTGCCCTCTACTCACAACCTACGGCGAAGGTCAGAGTCAATGGTATTCTATCAGATCCCTTTCACATCCAAAATGGCACTCGCCAAGGAAAATTCATGTATTTTTTGATGAATATAATAAAAACTAAAACTCGCAGCAGCAATCAAATAGCAGCAAAAGAAAGCTGTATTAGTGACAAGAAAAGGAGGTAAAATTCCTTTAGGTGGTAGGTTGTATGACCGAGCAATAAACCGTGAAAGCTGCAGTGGTCTGAATGGAGAAAAAGGCTCTGGTCCTTAAGGGGCGAAAAGACTGTGGTCCTGAAGTGGTTAATGTCTCTTAATTATTAGTTTCAAAAGTATTTTATTGCCGCTAGTGCAAACATTTTAAGCAATCAAGACAATGCTTTTTCATAAGTGCACAGCAACTGCTACAGGAAACAAAAGACATGCAAACAACATACAGTACAAATATAATCCAGCATGTAAACAAAAATGAAACTAGAATCACTGGTGTGTTATCTGCCATCATAGCATACCATATTTTTCGGACTATAAGATGCACTTTTTTCTCCAAAAAGTGTGTGTGTGTGTGTGTGTGGGGGGGGGGGCTGCGAAGTTGGTGCGTCTGAGGCCTCTTTCACAGTAGGACGTTGCAGTTTGATGTGACGTTAAAGTCACAACGCAAATTACAATGCAAGGCCCCCAAAAAGTCGCACAGCAACACTAAGTCTGTGCGACATTCACAGTGCACACATTGCGTGTGTGTGTAATGTGTAGCGTTATTAGAAAGTGCTGCATGCCGTGCGTTATACGTTATTAGCTGCGTTGGACTGTTTGCACATGCTCAGTAATGACTTGGAAGCATACTTTTCATTGCCGGTATGCTCGACTGTATGCAACTTTAACGGGGCATTAAGTTGTGTTGCAACTTTTTTGGGGCGTTGCATTGTAATTTGCGTTGTGACTTTAACGTTGCATCAAACCGCACCATCCTACTGTGAAAGACGCCTTATAGTTCGAATACAGAGCAAAGCACAGCAGAAATGAGTGTAAAGTGCCAGCAGCAGCAGCTGACATAACTCTCCCAGACTTCGTCACTCACCGCCTCTTGCTCTGCCCTCAGCAAGTCATGTTGCGGTGTCTGCCTGTCAGACCAGAAGTTGCTTGTGGACGATTCAATGCCCTGGATGAAATACCCGCCGCATCTTTCAGTCCCAATTCATGTCCGGTGGGCATACCAGAAGTCACTTGTGCATAATGCAGTGCCCGGGGCTGCCTGCACTCAACATCCACCAGCTTGCTCAGTCCCGGTCCGTGTTGGGCATTCAGACCAGACACGTGTGCTTGATGTAGTACCCGGGAATGCTTGGAATCGACATCCACCGCATTGTTAAGCTTTGATCTTTGCACGTCAGTCAGACCCAAAGACACATATGCTTGATGCAATGCCCAGGAGTGTCTGGAATAAACACCCACCGCATCGTTCAGCCCCAATCTGTGCGGGGGAGGGGGGGGGTGTCAGACCGGAAGTCACTTGTGCTCGACACCCGCTACATCATTAAACTCCAATCCATGCACGGCGGTTAGACCGGAAGTCACATGTGCTTGATGCAGTGCCCGTGACTGCCTGGAATCATCACCCACCGCATCGTTCAGCCCCAGCCCGGGTATTACAAGATGCGGGCAACCATTGAATGTCCAGTGCGTAGCAGGTGGGCTAACAGGCAGAGAGGACTGAGCTGGGAGAAAGTACCATAGGTAGCTGGGAGGAGGAGGGATGCAGTGATAGCTAGCTGGAGTAATCTCTGATTGCTAGCTGATTAACACATATTACACTGTCTTTGGTTAGGTGATAGCTTGTCTTCATCTTACTGCAGAGATGCTCATATATTGTAAATACAGTATATACTGTTTCTCTTCTAATTTGTTTGTTTGAGTCCAGGTATTTGTGACCTCATGAACTTAAGTACACCAGGTCAGGCTCTGCATTTTTGAGGTCTTGCATGGGCATGTTTATGGTTTCATAAGGGAGCTTGAAAGGTACAAAGGGACATAATAATTGAAGGGGGAAGTGGGAGAAGAAGTTCCATAAGACACCCCTGCACCATGGATACACCAGGTTTAGTATATATTTTTTTCCTTGGATTTTGTCTTCTAAACCCAGGTGCGTCTTAGGGTCCGGAGCATCTTATAGTCCGAAAAATACGGTAAAAGTATAAACCAAAGATAATTTCAGATGCAGGAGTTTTGGGCGCAGAATAAAGCCAATAAACGGCTTATCCTGCTCCTGCACAAGACCTGGCAGGTGGCAGCGTTAATTACTATTCCTTCTCCAGGCCGTCATGGATAGTGGGGGAAAGATGTAATTCGACTTCCAGCTATTGCTGGCGGACGAATTACAGTGTTTTTGTATTATTCTGTGCTCCGTTTTTTGACGGCACCCAAATTACTCTCTGAGCACCACTATAGCTGTAATTCCTATTACGGCCTATGGAGGTGTCGGCTGAGCCCAAATCTCCTGTGCTGTTTTTACAGCACTCCTTTCGGATAGCATCCTAGTGTGACACTCAAGGTAAGGCAGCGGGGTAACTTGGATTTTATTTGCTTCTCTCCAGTATATCCACGGCTGCCTGATACTCTCAAATAATGGCATCATATCTCCTAATGACATATTAATTTTTACACTTATCATAATGTTATTCATTTTCTGTAACAATAGGGTATAGGAGAACCCTGGAGAGCACCAGCTGAATGCTGTAAAGGTTTTATTAGCTACTGTAAACAGTGGCAGAGCTAAGAAGCAGTGGGCTCCGATGCAAGTTTAGCTTTGGGTCCCCCTAAGCACTCTATACATAACAATTGATGCGGCGCACCAAAACCAATCAAGGACAACCACAGTGTCAGAGGTGCAAGAAGGGGATAGGAAACTGTGTGTTAATGATCACTACTATTCAAATCAACTATGGAAGTGAATAATATTATCAGCACAGGACCAATAAAGAGCTAATACTGTGTTTGAGGTTGGGCCCCTTGGGGCCCCTCTAGCTCAAGGGCCCCGATGCAGTGGCTACCTCTGCACCTCCTTTTGCTACGCCACTGACTGTAAAGAATTGAATGAGATTATGTTATGGATTTTTCATCCCACTAGGTTTGTGGCCGTAAAAATAGATCTTTAATGCTAGGAGCACACAATGAGATTTTCTGTTAGGTTTTCTGTCAGATCAGTTATTTCCAACAGGTCCGATCTGATTTCTGATCGATTTCCTGATCGATTTTTGATAGAAGTGAAAGGAAAACCAATCGGAAAATCGATTGGAAATCAGATCGACCTGTTATTATTTCCAATCAATGTGACAGAAAATCTCATTGTGTGTTTCTAGCATAAGAAAGGTGACGTTTAGGATTTTGATCAGGAGTCTATGTAATTTATTCCAAAGGTGGAGACTGTTGGGCATGTATGGAAACCTGATCTGGCAACCCCGGAAACATAACTGGGATTTGGCTGGGTCCAATTTATGCATTCTGATAGGAGTCATGTAAACCCTGTCATATAATCTAATTGAGACTTCTAGATTGGAGCTTTGGAAGCTACCTTTTATTAGATTATCCAAACATTGTGTATAAGTTACCTCTGGGATGCTTTTAAATATCTTTCTCCTAGTCAATCATATATTTATGTTTAACCACTTAAGTCTATCTGGAGGAGTATTCTCGTCCAGATAGACACAGGTAATGTCAAAGTGGACAAGTATACTCGTCCAGTTTGCAAGCGGTGGTGTGCGTGGGACCGTTTTTCAGTCTTCTGTGTCAATGATTGGGGAAGAGAACCAAAGCTTCCCGGAACTAATTGCATTGCCTGTAATGAATGGACATGAACCTGATCAGGGGCCATGTCCATTCATAATAAAGTAAGTGAATGAACTACAAAAAACAAACAAACACAAAACACTTCCTGGTAAACCAGGGAGTGTTTCTAGTGCCATCTGTGGAAAAAAAGGTAAATTACACACCAGAGATTTTTTTTTCATTAAAGAAATACAATTAACCCGTTCCAAAGCCCACCCAACCCCCACCCCAGTTACCATGCAAACAAATGAAGAGGGAAAAAAAAAACAGTAACAAACAACAAAAACATAAATAGTTGCCTTAGGGACTTGTTTTTTTTTAATATGTATGTCATGAGGGTATGTTACTGTTCTTTTAGGACGTAAAGGCTTACAATTGATGGGACACAAACAAACAAAAAAAACCCCCAGAAAAATACACCTTTATTTCCACATAATATATTGACCCCATACATTGTACTAGGAACATACAGTAATTTAAATGTTGTGATAGCCGGGACTAATGGGCAGATATAATGGGTGGGTTTTATTTATAGTAGCATTGCTTATTTTAAAACTATAGGGGATGGAATAGGAGAAATAGTGTTTTTTTGTGTGTATTTGCTTATAACATGCATAGAAAATAAAGTAAAGACTGAAAACAAGTATCACCCACAAAAAGCTTAATTTGTGGCAAAAAAAAAAAAACAAGATACAGATTTACGTGTGATGAGTAGTGATAATTATTAGTTATTGGAGAATGAATGGGAGGAGTGCTGACAGGGGAAAATTGATTCCGTCCTGAAGGTGAAAACACCTGCAGTCTGAAATGGTTTAAGTCAAGGTTTTTTCCATCTTGCATAGAATATAAAAGAGAGAGCATACTTTTTTGGGTGGGGTCAGAGGCACTCCTTAAAATGGGTTCTACCAGAATAGGTAAGTGTTTTATAGTGAGCACCAATATAGTGAAAATAGTTGCGAGTGGATGACAGAATAAAGTAATTGAGCTATAATACTTTCCATGTGGTGCCGGTCATTGAAGATATCCATTACTGTGACCCCTTGGTACTGGGGTGGGACCGTGGCACACTTCAAGTTTGGAAGCCAGCATTGGTGCTCCTTGGTCTGTGTTTTTCTAGCACCAATATAGTCAAATATCTGTAAAATCCTGAAAAATTCTAAAGATCAAGGGTGAAATTGTTGTTGAAATTGACTCTGATTCATCAGTTTACCACTAACCATTAGCTGTTTAAGGGTGGTAATACCTGATATCTTTCACTATATATAAAGTCATTGGGCTGCAGACCCGCTGGCCAATCTGAGTTTGAGAATAATAATTTCCATCATAGCTGAGAGAGGGGGCCAAAGAGGCATGAGGAGAGGGACGGATAACGCACAGAGGTATGTGGATCCTGCATGAACATACCTCTGTGTTTTGTACAACAGGAAGAGATTGCAGTGCTTCCAAATGCAGGCTGCACCGGAGTTGACCAGCTGCATAAATGTGCAGAACCCACACACGGGCAGATTACACAACTTGTATTCAAAACAGATGCAACATGTGGAGGATGTTAGCTTCCAATAAACAGTTTGCACGCAGATTGTTCAGTACTAGACTCTTCCCCCTCGTTAAGGGATTTTCACGGAAGAGACCGAACCTCTAACAAACAACATAGTGTAAAACTGAGATAACTAGCCATAAAATGGTCTACTGGATTTTCTAAAAAATAGCAAAGAAATTGGCAGCGCTCCTAATCAGGCTGCAACTGAAATGAAACCAACAGAGGTGTGCACCGCCCCCCAGGGACTTAAATACACACCTTGAATTCAAAACAGATGCAAACTATGTACTAAGCCCTAAAACCAGAGAAAATGTAATGCAAACTGTACACACGAATGCAGCTAGCTATAAGTAGTTTTACATTTTTGTACAACAGGAGGAGATGGCAGTGCTTCCAAATGCAGGCTGGACCTGGATTGACCAGTTGCATAGATGTGCAGAGCCCATACATGGGCAAATTCCACAACTTGCATTTAAAACAGATGTAGCAAATGCAGGATGTTAGCTTCCAATAAACAGTTTGCGCGCAAAGAGTGTTTTCCTTAGGTAGCCTTACTCAGGTCAGGTTTCCTTTAAGTTTCAGCAATCCTTTTTATTGTCTGATATGACTCGGGTGAAGTTGAAAATTGCAGAGTTTAAAAAAAAAATCTAGCGTAGGATTGCTGGATCATTTTACCAGTGTTCTCTGACCTTGGTCAATCATGATTCATGTGGACCTAATTTAGAACAATCTATGTTATATCCAGGTTCTCCTACTCCTATGATATATCTTTACCAAATTTGTCTACCTACATAAAAGAGTCTTGATGGCTTATATAAGATATTCTGATGTTAGGTTAAGTGGTTTGTAAATGTTGTTAGCCAAGTACATTTGATGCATTCTGGAACACTGCTTCAAAAAATAAAGCATTTTGCCCTGTGCCTGCCTGTCATAAATGATTTGAAGATGGGAATAGCTTGTAGCATTTTTGAATTGAGAGCAAGTGTGTTGCATAAAGGATGCTCTAAGAAAAATTCTGAGAAATGATCTCAAGTACACCCGCTAACACTAAGTGGATCCTTCAGGGAAGGCCGGTGCCAGGCTATGACTTACTGCAGATGATTTCAAAACCTGCATTTTTCAAGGTTTGGTTGTCGCTCATTGCATGATAACCTAAGGGAGATTAATTGTTAAATAGAGTTCATCTGGTTTGTGAACTGCCAGTCATTTATTCAAAGCAGACTTGTTTGCTGTGTGCCGTTGATCCAGTGTGATAACTAGAGCTAAAAGTATCTGTAATGATTTTGCATTCCTTGATACTTGAGCACAGTGATTTGGAACTAATTATTTTGTGTTCAGTGCTGACCTGTATAGAAAGCTTTTCTCTGAAAGGATAAGTGCAATCATAGACAGGTACATTCCAGTAAAAGCATTGAAGCCTGATGAAACAACTGTATTTGAAACATCTATAATCCCTCCTGTGTAGTGTTTCCTTCAGACTGCTCAGCACCCTCAGGTAGTAATATTAGCCCTAATGCTGAGAGGCAGGGCCTTCTTAGAAGAACTTTAATTCCCAGAATCCTTTGCTTGTTGCCCCATGATGTTATTTTTTACCTCCAGTGATTACACAGCCTAGATGTCAGTTGAAAAAACAACCCATTACATAAATGCTTATATCAGAAAGTGACAGTGTTATGTTAAGCAGTCAGGAGGAAGGATAACAAACAAATTTTAATTATAGGATTCACTAACTATCTCCATTAATAGCCTTTTGCTCTATGTCTTCAGCCACACAGAACAGAAACCAAAAACCTACAACAGACAATCTTATGCAGTAATACAAGTAGAACAGTGACATCTACAGGCCAGATGCATGAACACCACAGAGGATATTTCTCTCCGATATGATTTGGAGGCATGAATAGTTAAAGCGGTATTGTCACCATAAAAATCAAATTTCAACAGCAACTGGTCTGAGTGTATTAAGTGATAAAGATGCTAATCCTGCATTCAAAACTTTTTCTGCTGTTATGGTTTGGAGTTATCACATACTTTAGGAGCACTGGCCCTAGTGCCAAACAGTGCCAAAGAGTTGAATTCTGGGAGTTCTTTTGAATGCTGGGAGTTCTTTTTATCTAATATCTTCCTCCTCTTCCATTTATTTCCCTGCCTAGCTGATCACTTATGTTTACAAGCAAGGCTGAGGTGATTGGATGTGTAAATAAAAAAAAAAGACTCTGGGAGGAGGGCAGCTAATGAATACACAATGAGCAAGAGAAGGGAGGGGGGGGGGGGGGAGACAAGAGTCAGGGAGGATATGATGTCAGGTAAAATTAGTCTATCTGCGCCCCAGTGACCAATACACTTCACAGGATATGATGTCAGCATTAGCTTGGCAAGATGGCCACTGACTAGAATAGGATTTTCTGCTTTTCCTTTGTAAAATTCACAGGATTCATTACGTGGATAGCACAATACATCTGTTATGTAAGTAGAAGTAGTATTTATCTACTTATATATGTGTTTTTTATTTCTAGGTTAGCATGGGTGTCGCTTGTTCTTTAAGGTAATGCCTGTCCTATAACTGGAGCAGCCTACCTCCAGAAGCTGTTGGAGAACCAGATTTATGTCGTTGTTGGACCATTAGGAGTTCACTTGGGGTTGGGATGAGGGGGCCTTCTCTAATGTTAGTTGGGAAGGGGTGAAAGGGAAGAAGTTACTTTTAAGACGTGTAGATTAGGAGTGGGACTTGGGTATTTCTTTAATGGGGCTAATGGTAGGTAATGGATAGGTCAAACTGGACCAAATTATGTTGTAGAAATGTTGGGAAATATGTGTACCAGTTAACTGTCCATATATACCAGCCTCCTCCAATACAGAGGACATTTTGTATACAGTTACATGTTTAAACAATCTCACAATTTAGTAGATAGTAGATCTTGATAGTAGATAATAGTAGATCACGCATCCAATAGGGTTAGTCATTGTGTGCTAATAACAGGATACTGCATGCTTACTCTTTTTGTAGTGAATCAACCCATAGGTGAGGAAGATGTCTCAGCTTTTACCACTGTGGGCCATTCTTTTGCTTGTACTAGGCAATAATTAAATTATTAGGGTTTACTTTTGTGTAGCTGTACTCATCCATTATGTGAAATATAATCATTCAATAGCAAATCTAAAATGAACATAGAGCACACACTGATGTGCAACTGTGCTGTGACATGATTAGTATGATCTGCCACTTGGAAATGTTTACAAATTACCATAGGGCTCATAATGGATCAGTTGTTACATTTTAATCTTGGTCACTGCAGGGACATAATCTGTAATACACATTGACAGACGTTCTGCATACAAATAATAATTGTCAGTGGCTTTCAGAATGAAAATAGCATATTGAAAAGCTTACAACCTCTTTTTAAGTAGCTATTATTTATTTATTGTATTTATGAAGCGCCTACATATTATGCAGCTATTACATTTCTTTTTACTGTAAAAGCAAGGTCAAACTTTTTTTTAATACCAATAATATTTCATTACAGGTGATTCAAGGAAGATTACACAGTTACATTTAATTTTTAAGAAATACGGTATACTTCAATTCATTTCGGTTCATTCATAATGTTTTTATGCATTTTATAAAATAGAACCACCGTATCTTTATGGTACTTGTGTTGCTGTTCCAGTAGATTTTCAGTTTATAGTATGGTAAATGACCATTTGGTGGTGTTACTAAATGGCTGTTACAGTTATTGGGCCTAATCCAATTCACTTTTTCTCCTAAGATTTCTCTCAGGAGATAATTTTCATCTTTTGTTTAAAATAGATTTTAAGCACTTTGCAATAGAAAAGGCACCAAAAAGTAGGCTAAAAAGTGCTGCCAAATTATTCTGAGCATTTTCTTGCTGGCTGGTGGCTTAAAGGCATTTTATTGATAAGATGTGATGAAATATCATGCAGGAGTAAAAAGTAAATAGGATCAGGCCCATTGTTTTGTAATTGAGATGTTGGAGACAGACACATGGTAGAACCATTTCTTCTGTTGCAACCTGTGTATAGTGGGATTGTAAAGGGTCCCTAAATATTTAAGGGGGCAGGATTGACAAATAGTTTGGCCAATAGGGTTTCTGATTCCTGCTGTAAATAATGTGATGCTCCTTAGTAGGGATCCCATTAACTCACGGTCAATGAGTAGCTGCCATGGAGGGATTTGATCAGTGTGTGGATCTGGTGAGGAAGGATGGGACAGAAAGTTGCCAGGATACCTAATGTGTGTTATCTATTAACTATTTAGTGACTATATTAAAACCAATGAAGACAAATCTCGAAAGTAGGCTTTTAGTTAAAACCAGATAAATAATGAGCTGAAGTGTTCTGGGCGATAAGGCAGACATGTCTGTTATTTGTTGCAAGGAGGATATAGGCTATCAAAATCGTATTGTTGAAACACTTTGTCTGTGGTTGTGAAGGTAGGCTGTCATGGAGGAATATCAAGAAGCCCTGCAAAAAAATGGTTAGACCATAAGAATGCCAGGAAAAATTAAATCTACAGGGATTAATTGTTGTTTTGTATTATGCTGACAGTGGGCTGTAAATATTGCTTTATATAAAGATACATGACTGGAGCTTTGTTCATAGAATTTCCTCCACATAGTTAGCTGCCCGGGAAAACTCATGCCTGTGAAAAGGAATACCGTAATTTTTGGACTATAAGACGCTCCTAACCATAAGATGCATCTAGGTTTAGAGGACAAAAACCAGGGGAAAAAATTATACTAGACCTGGTACATTCATGGTAAAGGGGCATCTTGTGGATTCTGCCCCCTTTGTACCCCATGCCCCCTTGTATCTCTTGTGTTTCCCTGTGTCCTCCTCTGTCCCCCTTGTGTCTTCCATGTGTCCGTCTCTGTCCTCCTTGTGTCCTCCTCTATGCCCCTTTGTGTCCTCCGTTTGTCCCCGTGTCCACCTCTGCATGGGCACAGTACAGGAAGTCCCTAACATTGCGGCGGGTTGGAGGTGCGTATTGGCAGGTGTTCACAAGTCAGGAACTCCCTGCATTTGGACTATAAGACGCAGTGACTTTTTTCCTCACTTTTTGGGGGAGAAAAAGTTGAGTCTTATAGTCTAAAAATACAGTAAATATCACTGGTTTGCAACAGTTAATCACAGTCCAACATTTTTTTGTTAGAAATACAACCAATTGAAGGTTTAAGAGACAATGAGGTAAACCAGGATGGATCTGGACAATAACTCTTAACAGCTCCCAACACTTAACATGATTTTTGTGGTTAAGATGCACATATATAGAGCTATTATTATACCTTATAGGCTTTTTCCAACACATTATATTCCTAATTGATGGAGGGAGGCTATATCTAAATGTCTCAGACTTGCAGATTGATGCATTTAATTAGGACATGGTTAGCAGGAGAAGGGGAAAACAGTGTGAGACGAAGAGAAGACTGATTTCTAATAGGTATCAGGGATGCAATCAGACAGTAGTTACAGAGCGGACTGATGCAAAATGAATTATGAACAAAGCAAAAATTACAAAAGCATTAGATTTTTTAGGAGTTTTGTATCTGCAATATGTAAACAAACCCTTTCCAAATCTTTTTCAGGATCACTTACATCCTCCCCAGCACTTATTTTGTCCAGGGTGCTGAAGAGTTAACTAGCAAAAATGGACAAGCACCATATAGTCAATGATACAGTGGCTTGCAAAAGTATTCGACCCCTTTAAAGTTTTCCACATTTTGTCACATTACTGCCACAAACATGAATCAATTTTATTGGAATTCCACGTGAAAGACCAATACAAAGTGAAGTACACGTGAGAAGTGGAACGGAAATCATACATGCTTCCAAACATTTTTTACAAATCAATAAGTGCAAAGTGGGGTGTGCGTAATTATTCAGCCCCCTGAGTCAATACTTTGTAGACCCACCTTTTGCTGCAATTACAGCTGCCAGTCTTTTAGGGTATGTCTCTACCAGCTTAGCACATCTAGAGACTGAAATCCTTGCCAATTCATCTTTGCAAAACAGCTCCAGCTCAGTCAAATTAGATGGACAGCGTTTGTGAACAGCAGTTTTCAGATCTTGGCACAGATTCTCGATTGGATTTAGATCTGGACTTTGACTGGGCCATTCTAACACATGGATATGTTTTGTTTTAAACCATTCCATTGTTGCCCTGGCTTTATGTTTAGGGTTGTTGACCTGCTGGAAGGTAAACCTCCACCCCAGTCTCAAGTCTTTTGCAGACTCCAAGAGGTTTTCTTCCAAGATTGCCCTGTATTTGGCTCCATACATCTTCCCATCAACTCTGACCAGCTTCCCTGTCCCTTCTGAAGAGAAGCACCCCTAGAGCATGATGCTGCCACTATCATATTTGACAGTGGGGATGGTGTGTTCTGAGTGATGCAGTGTCATTTTACCGTCACACATAGCGTTTTGCATTTTGGCCAAAAAGTTCAATTTTGGTCTCATCTGACCAGAGCACCTTCTTCCACATGTTTGCTGTGTCCCCCACATGGCTTGTGGCAAACTGCAAATGGGATTTCCTATGCTTTTCTGTTAACAATGGCTTTCTTCTTGTCACTCTTCCATAAAGGCCAACTTTGTGCAGTGCATGACTAATAGTTGCCCTATGGACAGATTCCCCCACCTGAGCTGTAGATCTCTGCAGCTCATCCAGAGTCACCATGGGCCTCTTGACTGCATTTCTGATCAGCACTCTCCTTGTTCGGCCTGTGGGTTTAGGTGGACGGCCTTGTCTTGGTAGGGTTACAGTTGTGCCATACTCCTTCCACTTCTGAATGATCGCTTTAACAGTGCTCCGTGGGATGTTCAAGGCTTTGGAAAAATTTTTGTAGCCTAAGCCTGCTTTAAATTTCTCAATAACTTTATCCCTGACCTGTCTGGTGTGTTCTTTGGTCTTCATGGTGTTGTTGCTCCCAATATTCTCTTAGACAACCTCTGAGGCCGTCACAGAGCAGCTGTATTTGTACTGACATTAGATTACACACAGGTGCACTCTATTTAGCCATTAGCACTTATCAGGCAATGTCTATGGGCAACTGAGTGCACTCAGACCAAAGGGGACCGAATAATTATGCACACCCCGCTTTGCAGTTATTTATTTTAAAAAAATGTTTGGAATCATGTATGATTTTCGTTCCACTTCTCACGTGTATACCACTTTATATTGGTCTTTCACGTGGAATTCCAACAAAATTGATTCATGTTTGTGGCAGTAATGTGACAAAATGTGGATAACTTCAAGGGGGCTGAATACTTTTGCAAGCCACTGTACATTATTTGATAATAACAAGGTGTAGATACTTGTTACTAAAAAGAACCCAAATATCCCACCTACCAGGTACACTGTGCTAAGGGGTATTATAATTCTACTTAAGTCTGTTGGAATCTACAGAAAGACAAAGAGAGGATCCAGGGGACGTGGGAAAAGACGTTATTCACTGCAGAACCAAAATAACTCTGTGACAAAATCTACAGAGTACACCCAGACTCAGCCAACAACCCTAATAGCTCCAGCACAATCCAGCAGAGATGACAGCCACACATCTGGAGACTGTTCCCTCCTGGAGTCCTCAAACTCAGACCTCAGCTCCCAGGGTAGCCTCATCAAGGCTGTCCTCTGCAACGTCAGATCAATAAACAACAAAACAGCAATCATACATGATCTAATAGAGTCTTCTGATCTGGCCTGCCTGACTGAAACCTGGCTTTCTGAACCTGTTGGCCCCACCCTGGAGGCAGCTGTGCCAACAAACTATTCCGTGATATACTGCAACAGGAAAGAACGCAGGGGAGGAGGGGTTGCACTTTGCTTTAGATCAGCTTTGAAAATCAGACCACTTACTGTAGGTCCTACCAACTCGTTTGAATGCTTGGGGGTGCAACTTTCAGCTGAGGAAAACATTAACATATTGCTGATCTACCGCCCACCAGAAAAATACTCAGACTTCCTTGAGGAACTTGTAGACCTCCTATGCAACCTAACACTGGAACACCCCAGATGGATTGTTCTTGGAGATTTCAATACATGGGTGGACGACTCCTCTTCACAATTTGGGAAAGAGCTACCACGTGCCTTACATGAACTGGGCTTCCTCCAATCAATCAGCTCTGCCACTCACAGGAAAGGTCACACTCTGGACCTTATATTCCATACTGGGCTGTCAATAGCCAATGTGGAAATTAATCCTGTTGCCTGGTCAGACCATCACACTATCCACTTCTCCCTCTCAATACCAGCCGTCAAACACCAGGTCAAGAATCAAATAAAATATCGCCGCTTAAAAGGGCTAACACCTCAACATATCCGAGATAACCTTAGCTTTGATGAATTGACTGACTCCAGCTTGGACCCTGATACTCTGGTGTTTAAATACAACAAATGTGTGTCCTCCACCTTTGAGACCATTGCTCCTCTGCGCACCAAATATCTTACTCCACACCATCATGCACAGTGGTTTGATAACGCTATTAAAGAGCTGAAAAGACAAGGCCGAAAACTTGAGAGGCTGTGGCGCAAATCTCAGTCCCCAGAAGACAAACATGCCTTAATCTTCCACTTGAAGAGCTACCAAAAGGTAATCAAGGGAAAAAAATCATCCTTTCTATCACAAGAGATTGCAAATGCAGTTAACAAACCAGCCCAACTGTTCCGCACAGTGGAAAAACTCTGCAACCCAGCATGTCAAAAACTTAATATCTAGTCTTCAAAGGACCTCTGTGACCAATTTGCCCATTTCTTCACAGACAAAGTCTCCGCTATAAGGTCCGCCATCCAACTTACAGCATCTGAGCCTAATATAGCGCCGAAGACCATTAGCAGAGACAACGTAACACCTTGGTCAAACTTCAAAGAAATTGATCAAGAAGTCACATCAAGCATCCTCCTTCACGTCCGCCTAACTACCTGTGACCTGGATCCTGGCCCAACACAGTTCATGTTGAACTGCCCCGACCTGTTCGTACCGGTATTCCTCAAAATTGTTAACTGTTCCTTACAATCAGGGATATTTCCTGCTTTACTGAAGGAAGCAATCATCAGGCCTCTCCTCAAAAAACCCTCCCTGGACCCAGATGCAATGACCAGCTACAGACCTGTCTCTAACCTCCCCTTTCTGGGCAAGCTAATTGAAAAAGCTGTATACCTCCAGCTAGAAGCCAGAATCCTACAAAATAACAGTTATGACCCATTCCAGTCTGGCTTCAGGAAACACCACAGCACTGAAACTGCCCTCATCTAAATATGCAACCACCTGCTCATGGCAAGAGACAGAGGAGAGTGCTCGATCCTCATACTGCTAGACCTTTCTGCAGCCTTTGACACAGTTGACCATGACATCTTGATAAACAGGCTACAGGAATACTGTGGCATTGATGGCATAGTACTTCAGTGGTTCCAATCCTTCTTGAGTGGCAGAACCCACAAAGTGTCTATGGGGCCCTTCCTGTCCACCCCTGTAACACTTAAGTATGGGGTGCCCCAGGGCTCAATCCTCTCTCCCCTGCTTTTCACGATTTACATGCTACCATTGGGAAAACTAATCCAAAAACATGGTCTGACATACCACTGCTATGCAGACGACACCCAACTATATCTTTCCTTCAAGCCTGGTGTGACAGACCCAACTCTAACTATAAACGCCTGCTTATGTGAACTACAGCAATGGATGAATGACAACTGGCTGAAACTAAATGCAGACAAAACTGAAGTCCTTCTGATTGGAGGGCAGAGCATGATATCAAAACAACTTAACTTGCAGTCTTCACCACTGGGAATAGGAGGCACGGATCTACGCAGCTCTGATCATGTGCGTAGCCTGGGAGTTCTAATTGATGGGGATTTAAACTTCAGAACTCAAATCTCTGCTGTGGTGAAATCATCCTATTTTCACCTGAAGAACATTGCAAAAATCAAGCACCTCATACCCCCAGAAGATCTGCCAACCTTAGTCCACGCCTTCATCACATCCCGACTGGACTACTGCAATGCTCTCTACACTGGCCTTCCAAAAAAGGTCTTGTACCGCCTACAGCTGATACAGAATACTGCTGCCAGACTGCTAACCAACCAACCCCGTCACTGCCACATAATGCCAGTCCTGCATTCCCTTCACTGGCTACCTATAGAATGGAGGGTCCTATTCAAGATCGGCCTACTGACATTTAAATCCCTGAATAATCTAGGCCCTGGATACATGAAAGATATGTTACAGCTGCGTAGCAATCCCCGCATTCTCAGATCCACAGGTTCTAATAATCTAGTCATACCCAGAGTCCACTTGGAAACTTTTGGTCCCAGAGCCTTCTGTCATGCTGCCCCTACGTTTTGGAACTCCTTACTTCAACAGATCAGGACAGCCCCATCCCTGGACGTGTTTAAATCCAGACTGAAAACCCACCTGTTCAGTCTGGCATTTGCAGAAATATAACTTTTGTTGTGTGAATACTTCATCCTACCAATTACTGAATCTGAGAGAGCCTAAGCGCTTTGAGTCCTATGGGAGAAAAGCGCTATAGAAATGTTATTGTATTGTATTGTATTATAAAGCTATATATACACAAAAACAGGACCCAAGAGAAACAGCACCAATACTACCAAAGTATACAGTATACATTTATATCTTTATTCAAAAAATTCTAACAACAATAAAATCATTAAAAACACCAAAAGGAGATGCACTGGGTAATAATCAAATATTCAATAATGTACAATCCATTATAATAGGGGGATCACCTAAGCACATATAAATAAATGATACAACAGAAGCACAATATTGTCAACACCGCATATACAAAAATACGCGCGTGTGTGTGTGTGTGTGTGTGTGTGTGTGTGTAGTACTGTAAACTAATCACAACCAAAATAAGGGACCAATGGCCCTGTGCAAAATAGGAATCAAATGAGCTCCTAGCAATAGAAGAGAGCCAATATGGCCAAATAATACCAGCGCCTATTAGAAAAGACAATAGTCCAAGTGCCCATAGAATGGAAGGAGAAGAAGTGCTTACGTGCTGTAAGAGAAGGCCCCAGGACCCAGATGCAAGGCTGTCTTAATGCATCTCGCGGGCGATCCCCGCAAGATGCATTAAAGTACCTTCCTATACTAAAGCCCCTGAAAAACTATTTACTGTATTTTCTGTTAAATTTATAGCAAATCAAAAGCCCATAGGTTCATCTTAAGGAGGACTAATAAAATCAAAGGAAGCTTTTCCCGTGCAGAATCAGGAAAAGTCAATGGCCGGAGTGCTGGAATAAACATGAAGGAAGATTTGTCATGTCTTTTTACAAGTAACACAACACAAAGTATTTCTATATTTTTCAGTCAAAAATGTTTGCTGTGAATTCTTTACTACTGTACCCATTGCATTCAATAATACTGAATTAGGTAATGTTGCATCACACACCAAAATGTGTGTACCATCCCGCCTACATCTGCTGTTTGTAGGCGGGATGGTAAGATCTTCATTGCCATCTATGCCATACAGTCAAAAGTTATTTTTTGCTGGTTCCCTTCATGAGATCACAGAGCTTCAATCTTGCTCATAAGGCAAACTCCGCTACACTTTCTGTATGCAGCACTGGTCCTCCTGCATCAATGCTTCCAGTTTCCATTCCAGCTCCCGACTAGGACTATCCACTGCCACATACTCTGGCTCACAATGCAAAGCAATTAAAACTGGAGATTTAAGGTAAAGGGTATTCTGACTAGTCTTATACAATGGACCACTACTAGTAGCTTCATGTAGGCATTTCCTTGCTGTGCCTCATCACTTTTCCATACTACCCAAGTGACGAATATTGCAGATAAACCCACCATCCAGGAGAGAGGTAAAGCCAGAGGAGCACTTCAGTATCACTTGGGTTAGGTGCTCGCATACATGTAAAAAAGATAGCTGCTAGTAGAATATTGATAAAATGAACAATAATTTGCTTCTTAATTATGATATTAAAATATTGGTAATCTTTACCAATTTTCTACTATGTCCTCACCTAACCCTACTCTCACACAGAACCCTCCCTCTATCGGTGCCTAACCCTAAGTGGTGACTAACCTTAACCCCCCTTGATGCCTAACCTTAACCCCCCTTGATGCCTAACCTTAAACCCCCCATGCCTAACCTTAACCCACCTCCTGGTGCCTAACGACTGCTGCCTCCTATCTCTAACCCTTGATATTTATGCTGCCATAGGTGGCATTGCAAAAAGTTGATTAGCAGCTATAAATGGTAAATAGTGGCTATAAATAGCAAAATAACAGCTAGAAGTGGCTAAAATGGTAAATAGTGGCTATAAGGTTTGGGTGCCTCCAGGTAGTAAAATTACCATTCGTAGCCGCTAATCATGACTTTTAACGTTACCATTTGCCGTTTTTAACAGGGCGCCTTCAGTGCCCTTTTTGACTACCTTGTAGGTGCTCTGCCAAGTGCACTAGTACACTACTATCCAAAGGCTTTAAAAGAAGTCAGAGTGATATAAATGGGCATATTAAGCAGCGTACACACGCCGGACTTTAGGCAACGACAGGTCCGTCGTTGCCTCCCGCTGGGTGGGCGTGCCAGCGACAGTCCGGCGTGTGTACGCTCTGTCGTCAGACTGATACGGCTGTTTCTGAGCGATCCGCCGGGCGGATGTTGAAGATTAGTGTCTTCAACAGTGTCTTTCTGTCATTCCCCCAGTAGCAACATTTCTGCAAGCTATTGTGATGACCCTTTGACTTAAAACACAAGGAACAGCAACAAAGAGGAACTAGCTGCTCTCTAGTCTAATAATCCTAGTGACCTTTAGAACTCACAACCCTTGAACTGTATGTGCTGTTAAAATAATATAGAGAAACTTTTATATATGTAAATACAGTATATATGCATGTACACTACTTTTAGGGATACGGGAGGGTAGGAGGCGCCCTTGGAGGTACTTTTAATTAGGCTTCCAACTTAATGGAACGAAGTCATATATAGACCATAGACCAATTTAATATATACTCTAGTAGTGGACATACCAATATTAGTCAGTAATTGATTCAAAGATACGGAATGATCCTACCTTAATGAGTAGTCACTTCCATACGGTTTGATGGTAAAAACTAAATTTTATTGTAGCACTTTGTAAAGGGCAGTATAGGAACTCCACAAGTGACCCCTTTTTAGAAAAAAGACACCCCAAGGTATTCTGTTAGGTGTATGAAGCGTTCATAGAAGATTTTATTTTTTGTCAAAAGTTAGCGGAAATTGATTTTTATTGTTTTTTCACAAAGTTTCATTTTTCACTAACTTGTGACAAAAAATAAGATCTTCTATGAACTCACTATACACCTAACGGAAGACCTTGGGGTGTCTTCTTTCTAAAATGGGGTCACTTGTGGCGTTCCTATACTGCCCTGGCATTTTAGGGGCCCTAAACCGTGAGGAGTAGTCTAGAAAACAAATGCCTCAAAATGACCTGTGAATAGGACGTTGGGCCCCTTAGCGCACCTAGGCTGCAAAAAAGTGTCACACATGTCGTATCGCCGTACTCAGGAGAAGTAGTATAATGTGTTTTGGGGTGTATTTTTACACATACCCATGCTGGGTGGGAGAAATCTCTCTGTAAATGGACAATTGTGTGTAAAGAAAATAAAAAAATAATATGGTGAGTTCATAGAAGATTTTATTTTTTGTCACAAGTTAGCAGAAAATGACACTTTGTGAAAAAAAACAACAATTAAAATCAATTTCCGCTTACTTGTGACAAAAAATAAAATCTTCTATGAACTCACCATACTCCTAACGGAATACCTTGGGGTGTCTTCTTTCTAAAATGGGGTAATTTGTGGAGTTCCTATACTGCCCTGGCATTTTAGGGGCCCTAAACCGTGAGGAGTAATCTTGAAACCAAATGTCGCAAAATGACCTGTGAAATCCTAAAGGTACTCATTGGACTTTGAGCCCCTTAGCCCAGTTAGGATGCAAAAAAGTGCCACACATGTGGTATCGCCATACTCAGGAGAAGTAGTATAATGTGTTTTGGGGTGTATTTTTACACATACCCATGCTGAGTGGGAGAAATATCTCTGTAAATGGACAATTGTGTGTAAAAAAAAATCAAAAAATTGTCATTTACAGAGATATTCCTCTCACCCAGCATGGGTATGTGTAAACACACACCCCAAAACACATTATACTACTTTTCCTGAGTACGGCAATACCACATGTGTGGCACTTTTTTGCAGCCTACCTGCGCTAAGGGGCCCTAAGTCCAATGAGCACCTTTAGGCTTTACAGGGGTGCTTACAATTTAGCACCCCCAAAATGTCAGGACAGTAAACACACCCCACAAATGACCCCATTTTGGAAAGTAGACACTTCAAGGTATTCAGAGAGGAGCATAGTGAGTCCGTGGCAGATTTCATTTTTTTTTTGTCACAAGTTAGAAGAAATGGAAACTTTTTTTTTCCTTTTTTTGTCACAAAGTGTCATTTTCCGCTAACTTGTGACAAAAAATAAAATCTTCTATGAACTTACCATGCCTCTCAGTGAATACTTTGGGATGTCTTCTTTCCAAAATGGGGTCATTTGGGGGGTATTTATACTATCCTGGAATTGTAGCACCTCATGAAACATGACAGGTTCTCAGAAAAGTCGGAGATGCTTCAAAATGGGAAAATTCACTTTTTGCACCATAGTTTGTAAACGCTATAACTTTTTCCCAAACCATTAAATATACACTGAATGGTTTTTTTTTTTATCAAAGACATGTAGCAGAATAACTTTCGTGCTCAAATGTATAGGACATTTTACTTTATTTGAAAAATGTCAGCACAGAAAGTAAAAAAAGTCATTTTTTTGCCAAAATTCATGTCTTTTTTGATGAATATAATAAAAAGTAAAACTCGCAGCAGCAATCAAATAGCACCAAAAGAAAGCTGTATTAGTGGCAAGAAAAGGAGGTAAAATTCATTTAGGTGGTAGGTTGTATGACCGAGCAATAAACCGTTAAAGCTGCAGTGGTCTGAATGGAAAAAAAGGCTCTGGTCCTTAAAGGGAAGGTTCAGGGAGGGGATTAAAAAAATAAAAAAAAATTTCCACTTACCTGGGGCTTCCTCCAGCCCGTGGCAGGCAGGAGGTGCCCTCGCCGCCGCTCCGCAGGCTCCCGGTGGTCTCCGGTGCCCGACCCGACCTGGCCAGGCCGGCTGCCAGGTCGGGCTCTTCTGCGCTCCATTTCCTGGGACTTCCGCGTCCCACGCCGGCGCGCTGACGTCATCGGACGTCCGCCGGGCTGTACTGCGCATGCGAAGAACTACTGCGCCTGCGCAGTACAGCCCGGCGGACGTCCGATGACGTCTGTATGAGATTAGGGAGATGTTAGGTCATAGTAATCACCAGGGGGGGTCTTAGGGTTAGGCACTACCAGGGGGGTCATAGGATTAGACACCCCCAGGTGGGATCTTAAGGTTAGGCACCACCAAAGGGGGAGGGTTAGGGTTAGGCACCACCAAGGGAGGTCTTAGAGTTAGGCACCCCCAGGGGGGGGTTAGGAAATTTAAAGAGTTACGTTGTATTGTTTATATTTTTGTAATAAAAGCTTGCTTTGGCCATTTCTGCCTGCCCTTTTGATGGAGCTGCAGTCTTAGTTACAGCACTGTGACATTGGATATCTGTGGCATTGTGGTGCTCACACTGTCAACGGTGATGATTGGTAAACTTTAGCAGCGATTTGTGATGGAAATTTAGATACAAATGTATACAGCTATAAAGAAGTGGCCTGAAGTGCTTCTCATTTTTAACTAGTGCTGTTTATGATCATTGAGGAGGTAGATTTATGAATTGGGTAGCCTGTTTGCCTGTGTTTTATTTGCGATGCTTTCAATACAGATAGATTGATGGACCTGCTCCACAGTGAATATACTCTTATATAAGAGTAAATTTATGCTTTAGACTTACGTTACGTTATGAATTGACAGATTTGTTTTTCTGCTTGGAAGTGGATGACTCATACATCTGTCAAGAACAAAATGTAAAAAAAATGTTTGGACAGGAACTAACTTATTTACTGTATGACAAAATATGGTTTATCTTTGGCCTTCTATAAAAAAAGCTATTTTTCACGTGATACTTGACATTTTATGCCCTGCAGTTACCATTAAATATAATGAAAGCAAATGAAAGCGCCTATTTATTTATTAAAGGATAAAACGTAAACCACCCGTATAAAGTGAAGTTCTGGCTATTAAGCCACGGATTAAAGTGCCTTTGTTAAGTCACATCAACAGTGGCGTAGCTAAGGAGCTCTGGGCCCCGATGCAAGTTTTACATTGGGGCCCCCCAAGCACTCGAAACATAACAATTGATACGGCGCACCAAAACCTGCAAAAGGACAACACAGTGCCAAAGGTGCAAGAAGGGGATGGGGAACAGTTCCTTAATAATTATTACTATTCAAAGCATCTATAGAAGTGATTATTACCAGCACAGGCCCAATAAAGAGCTAATACTGCAGTTGAAAGAGGGCCCCTCAGGCCCCCTCTGGCCCAAGGGCCCCAATGTGGTCGCAACCTCTGCAACCCCTATTGCTATGCCACTGCACATCAAGTCACAATTTATCACATCTAGGGAAAAATAAAAACCTCACACTTCACTTACATAAAGAAAGCCAGATTCATCCATGGTTCTTCCTTTTGGATCACTCTAGCTGTGAGTGCTGATGACTTTGGAAGTGACCAATCTGAAATGCAGTACTAGCAATACTAGCCCCGACCCCTCTCTCCACATGATGCTATTTCAACCAATCCTACTTGTGCTCAGACTGTAGGGTCTCTCTCTGTATGTCCTACCTCAGCACTGGTAGGGATAGTTAAGTCAACGAGATTCAAATAATTCTGAGCTGTTAAGAAAGTTTGGGTGTTTAATGCAAATATTTCAGAACGCTGCTATGGAGCCATTTAAATGCTCCATTTTCAAGCAGCATATATTTGCATACTATCATGATAACAATTGCAACAACTTAGAATTATTTGCATCTCACTGACCATCCATAAGCACTGAAAGGAGGTGGGTGGGGTGGGGTCAGGTGATGGCGTGTGCTCTGAAGCAACTCCCACTCTGCTGTCAACAAGGAACTGCAGCAGTCTGCCATATATTTTCATTATAGTGAATAAAATTGCTTATTTTTTACAATTTTCTAATTATTTAGTCACTGTTTGCCCATTGTAAATTCTTTCCTCACCCTCACTTACATTCCTTTTGGAAAATAATTCCACATAGCTAATAGCCTAAGCTAAGCATTACTGGGAGGGTGAGGCTACATACCAATATACAGCAATATATAGATATAGGAAGTGTTTCTGATGCTGTAAGCAGGAGAAATACTTTTAAAGTGGGGATCCTGAATAATTTAATGCATTTTATGTCTCTACAGTTCCTCTTTATTGCAAAAGTACAAATGTGCAGTTCGAAGAAAAAAAAGTTGTTCAATGCTTATTAATGTACATTTGCTATCATATGATGAAGTACTGTAAGTAAAGAGTCGGTATTAATACTAATTATGAAATATCCATATATAGGATGAGCAAAAATTATAAATCTGGCTTTAGACACGCCCAACATCCCATACAGTAGCTTAGCAATTACAGATGTAGAGGCTGTGACTGCATTGGAGCCTCTCGACCTGAGGAGCACACACAGGTCTTCCCTCCAGTCACTACATTAGCTCTTTATTGATTCTGTAGCAGTAATGATTAGAGATGACCCGAACCTCCGATTTTCGGTTCGCGAACTTCCGCAAAAGTTTGGTTTGCGCAAACTTTCGCGAACCGCAATAGACTTCAAAGTGGAGGCGAACTTTGAAAACTAGAAACACTTATGCTGGCCAGAAAAGTGATGGAAAAGATGTTTCAAGAGGTCTAACACCTGGAGGGGGGCATGGCAGAGTGGGATAGACGCCAAAAGTCCCGAGGAAAAATCTGGATTTGATGCAAAGCAGCGTTTTAAGGGCAGAAATCACATTAAATGCTAAATTGCAGGCCTAACGTGCTTTCAAACATCTTGCATGTGTATACATCAATCAGGGAGTGTAATTAAAGTACTGCTTCACACTGACACACCAAACTCACTGTGTAACGCACCACAAACAGCTGTTTGTGTAGTGACAGCCGTTCTGGACTGGTGCGCACCATGGCCAGAGTGCAGGCCGTGGCGGTTTTCGAGCCCATATGGTCGCCAGGCTGTGGTAGCTCAATGATAGAAAAACAGTGACTGTCAGGTAGGTATATGCAGTGATGGGTATTATAATGTGCACCTGTCACACAAAGACAGGTACCGGACAGGCACAGTGACACTGCGTGCGCTCACGTAGGTAGGTGGATGCATGGAAGTGAACAACAGGTAGTAGGTATATGCAGTGATGGGTATTACAATGTGCACCTGTCACACACAGACAGGTACCGGACAGGCTTAGTGATACTGCGTGAGCTCACGTAGGTAGGTGGGTGCACTGAAGTGAACAACAGGTAGTAGGTATATGCAGTGATGGGTATTACATTGTGCACCTGTCACACAAAGACAGGTACTGGACAGGCTCAGTGACACTGCGTATGCTCACGTAGGTAGGTGGATGCACTGAAGTGAACAACAGGTAGTAGGTATATGCAGTGATGGGTATTACAATGTGCACCTGTCACACACAGACAGGTACCGGACAGGCTCAGTGACACTGCGTGAGCTCACGTAGGTAGGTGGGTGCACTGAAGTGTCTGGGGACAGGCACTAGTTGAGACAGGTATCTTGCAGCTCACAGCACCATGCTGCTGCTTGCACTATGTGTGCCACCCCACCCTCTATCTTTCCTGGCTACAGATGACTTTGGATGTAGCAGCAGCATGTTTAGCAGCTCTGGGGAACTTGACAGAGCACAGAAGCCAGGTATGAACACAGCCTTGTGCCCCTACTATGTGCTAGTAAAGAAGGAAGGCGGAATCTTGCAGAAGTCTTCACTTCTTCCTTCATTACAGATGTCAGCTGTCCCAATTATAATCTGTGTTCAGTTGCTCTCGTAACACAAAACTAAACACTCTCTTCTTCTCCACTGACACTCACTTGTGTCTCTTCCCCTTTACTGTCTTTCACATTCCTCTCTCTATATTTCCCCCATTATTTTCTATATCTCTCTTTCACTTTCCTGTCTCATCTTATTATCTCTCTCCCACCCTCCTCCTCCCCCTAAAAAAATGTAAAAAAAATTACTGTCACAGTCTAAGTACAGCAGAGTCCTCGTTATATGAAACTCAGGCAACCGTAAGTCTCAACTAACCGGCATGCCTGATGGGTAAAGGGGACTTTCTTTTGTGGGAGTTGTGGGTGTTTGCAGCCTTCAAAATACTTACCCAGCCTCATTGATGTGAAGCAGCCTTCCTCTTGCTCCTAGCAGCTTCCGGCATCCGTGCACGCAAGTCGACGTGTCACATGACCCGATGTGGATGATACACTGGCACGGGGGATGCCAGATAGCCGCCAGGAGCAAGAGGAAGGCTGCAATACATTGCTGGAGGCTCAGTGAGTATATAGGGGGGGGGGGAGCAGGGGAGGTTTGTGCTTTCTTAGCTGGTTGCTCAAGCAAGTGGAAAGGACTTGTATCCGGCATCAGGCGATCCATGCCGGTGCCGGGACTCTGTTGTACTATTATTTATATAGCACTGACATATTCAGCAGCACATTACAGTGTACATACTGTAGTCATGTCATTGATTGTCCTCAGAGGAGATCAAAATCGAATCCTACCATAGTCATAGTCTAATGTCTTAGCATATTATTATGTATTTATATAGCACTGACATCTTCTGCAGCGCTTTACAGAGTACATAGTCATGTCACTGACTGTCCTCAGAGGAGCTCATCTATCTAATCCTACCATAGCCATAGTCTAATGTCTTACCATATTATTATATTGTGCTTGGCGAGAGATACCTTTCAGGAATCTTCCCCCTTGAAAATCCCAGGTTTGCCCCTGTGTTATCAGTTAAATATAGCCAGAGGCGCAGCTAGGGTTTTCAGCGCCCGGGGACAAAGACTATTAATGGGCCCCCTAAGGTGAAGGGGCGTGACCAAACGTGGGCGTGGTTATGGGTGCTCCACAGTTGGTCACGCCCCTTCAAATGTACATGGAGGTTAGCAGGCTCACGCTCACCCACCCTCCCTCAGTATGTACCTTCCAGCATGTTCCAAGACAAATTCAGCAATCATGAGCCCCCCCCCGTCAAGACAAATTCCGCAATCATGAGCAAACATGAGGCCCCCAACATGACCAACTCAGCAATCATGAGGCCCTCAACAAGACAAATTTAGCAATCCTGAGGCCCCCAACAAGACAAATTCAGCAATCATGAGGCCCCTAACAAGACAAATTCAGCAATCATGAGGCCCCTAACAAGACAAATTCAGCAATCATGAGGCCCCTAACAAGACAAATTCAGCAATCATGAGGCCCCTAACAAGACAAATTCAGCGATCTTGAGGCCCCCAACAAATCATGAGGCCCCCAACAAGACAAATTCAGTAACCATGAGGCCACCAACAAGACAAATTCAGCAGTCATGAGGCACATAAAAAACAGCATTTCACATAAATAGGCAGAATGCCCCCTTAATATGGTAGACACCTCTCACCTGGCAGCAGTTCCCCAAAATACACTCAATCTGACAGCAGTGCTTCCCCCAAAATAGGTAGCCCCAGGTCTATAGGTGTCCCCAGAATAGGCGGCCAGCAGTATAGATGTCCCCAGAACAGGTAGCCAGGGGTAGAGTTGTCCACAGAACAGGTAGCCAGGGGTATATGTGCCCAGTATATGTAGGCAGGAGTATGTGTCCCCAGTATATGTAGCCAGAGGTATATGTGCCCAGTATATGTAGCCAGGGGTATATGTGCCCAGTATATATAGTCAGGGGTATATGTGCCCAGTATATATAGCCAGGGGTATATGTGCCCAGTATATGTAGCCAGGGGTATATGTGCCCAGAGTAGGTAGCCAGGGGTATATGTGCCCAGAGTAGGTAGCCAGGGGTATATGCCCAGTATATGTAGTTAGGGGTATATGTGCCCAATATATGTAGGCAGGGGTATATGTGCCCAGAGTAGGTAGCCAGGGGTATATGTGCCCAGAGTAGGTAGCCAGGGGTACATGTGCCCAGAGTAGGTAGCCAGGGGTATATGCCCAGTATATGTAGTTAGGGGTATATGTGCCCAATATATGTAGGCAGGGGTATATGTGCCCAGAGTAGGTAGTCAGGGGTATATGTGCCCAGAGTAGGTAGCCAGGGGTATATGTGCCCAGAGTAGGTAGCCAGGGGTATATGCCCAGTATATGTAGCCAGGGGTATATGTGCCCAGAGTAGGTAGCCAGGGGTATATGTGCCCAGAGTAGGTAGCCAGGGGTATATGCCCAGTATATGTAGTTAGGGGTATATGTGCCCAATATATGTAGGCAGGGGTATATGTGCCCAGAGTAGGTAGCCAGGGGTATATGTGCCCAGAGTAGGTAGCCAGGGGTATATGTGCCCAGAGTAGGTAGCCAGGGGTATATGCCCAGTATATGTAGTTAGGGGTATATGTGCCCAATATATGTAGGCAGGGGTATATGTGCCCAGAGTAGGTAGCCAGGGGTATATGTGCCCAGAGTAGGTAGCCAGGGGTATATGTGCCCAGAGTAGGTAGCCAGGGGTATATGCCCAGTATATGTAGCCAGGGGTATATGTGCCCAGAGTAGGTAGCCAGGGGTATATGTGCCCAGAGTAGGTAGCCAGGGGTATATGCCCAGTATATGTAGTTAGGAGTGTATGTGCCCAGAGTAGGTAGCCAGGTCAGGTCTCCCCAGCAGGAGGGGAGCAGCGCAGTGAAGAGGAAGAGCTGCTCTCCCTTCCTCGCTCTCCCCTCCAATGTCCGGGTGGCTGGCAGCGGCGGGCGGAACTTACCTCCGTCTCGTCGCAGCGCCGGATGGATCTGCCACTACTCTGGTCTGGTTCAGACCAGAGCAGCGGCTGCGCACCCGAACTTCCGGCCGGCGCTGGAGCGAGACGGAGGTGAGTTCCGCCCGCCGCTGCCAGCCACCCGGACATTGGAGGGGACAGCGAGGGAGGGAGAGCACCTAAGGTGAGGGAAGGAGGGGGGAGATGGCCCCCCTTCCCCACCGTCCGCACAGCTCTCCCACTTCTCTGCGCTGCTCCCCTCACCCGCCGCAGAAAAACAAAACAAAAAAAACCCCCGAAGCTCAGCTGGGCGCCCTTGGGGACCAGGCGTCCCGGGGCACTTGTCCTACCCCGACCCCCCTAGCTCCGCGCCTGAATATAGCTGTGGTACAAACAGATCTACTTGTTCAGGAAAGTCTCAGGTAAAGCCTTTTGATTTCCTGTGTTACACAGTGTCCAGAAGACTATGAAAGCATCCACAATTTCAGTGTTGTCATCAAATTCAAGTATTTGAAATACACCTATGGAAATACAAATAGAATAAACATGTGTAACTCAAACAATCACATATAAATAATCCTGTTCTTTACCGGGGAGTTCCCTCAGCTTGTTATTTTCCTAGATCTCATCTGCTGTACTAGATGCATCTCAAGAGTCGTTATGAACTAGGACCATCACATTAACTTTGTTAAGAGGATCCAGAATTGGAATTACAGCCTGTTCTCCTGCTATTCATGTTCCTTGTTCCCAAATCACACCCACTGCCCATTTTTGGGCTCTTGTTTCCTACTTATGAAAACTTGCAATCGAAAGTTCCCAGTTATGCATTTCTTATAGTGTAAATTGCTTTCATATCACATTATGTACTGGCAGTATTCTTTTACCAATGAACAGTATATTTCATTAATGTAAAGCTTCCTTGGAGCGCCCATAAACAACTTTGCATTTGGCAAACATCCCAAGGCATGTCTCACAGGGCAATATAGGTAATTGATGTGACCTGCAACATGTACACACTGCATACAGAGAGTCACAGAGCATGGGTACTGTGTATGTATGATGCATATTGCCAACTGGAACAAACTTGTGTAAGCACTAAAAAAAAAAAAAAATATCATTATGTCCCAGTATGCTGGAGTTACAAACGTAAGCAGATTCTTTTGGCATTTTCAGGATATCAGTCAGGTGACCTTTTAACCATGGGGAAATGGCTGGAGTGGCTAATAGGGGTTGAAGTCACTTGCACAGTTGCACTTAAGCATCACCCAAAAGTTTGCCCAAGACTAATAGATGCTTGTAAGGATGACATACCGTATTTCGCGCTGTATAAGACACTCTGGAATATAAGACGCACCTAGGTTTAGAGGGCAAAAACCAGGGGAAAAAAAATATAAACTAAACCTGGTGCGTCCATATTTCAGGAGCGTCTTGTACATGACCTCCACCAAATGGTGCCCTCCTGTGTCCCCCTGTCTCCCCAGGTGTCCCCCTGTCACCCCCAGGTGTCAGTGCTGTACCCCCAGGTGTCCTTCTGTCACCCCCAGGTGTCCTGCTTTTTCCCCATGTGTCTAAGTGTCCCCCTCTAAGTGTCAGCCTGTCTCCCCCAAGTGTCCCCCTGTCTCCCCCAAGTTGTAGCCTGTCTCCTCCTCCTCCTTTCCTCCTCCTCTCGCGCCCGCCCGCCCACTTGCTTGTCTGTCTATCCACCTGCCCGCCCGCTTGTCTATCCCACCCCTGTGTCGCCGGGTCCCCCCGTGTGAAAAGTGGCAGAAGCTTACCTCCTCCATCTTGCCCGCGGTGATTGAAGACATCCGGCTCCTATGTGCGGCTTCCACTAGTGCCGGCTCGTAATGACGCGTAATTGATGATGCGTCATTACAAGCCGGCACTAGAGGAAGCCGCACACAGGAGCTGGATGACTTTAATCGCCGCGGGCAAGATGGAGGAGGTAAGCTTCTGCCGCTGCCGCTTTTCACACGGGGGGGGGGGGACGACCCGGCTACACAGGAGGGGACTAGACAAACAGGCGGGCAGGGGGATAGACAAGCAAGCAAGTGGGAGGGCGGGCGCGACGGGGAAGACTCACAGCGGGGGGGACCCGGCGACACAGTAGGGGGGATAGACAAGCGGGGCAAGGAGGAACGCAGCCCCAGCAGACACACAGGCAAGGCAGGGAATCTCCGATGACGGCAGGTTGGCGGTTCGTATCGGCGGGCGTCCATAAGTTGGGGATTCCCTGCCTTTGCCGTATAAGACGCAGGGACTTTTTCTCCCCATTTTTTGGGGGAGAAAAAGTGCGTCTTATATGGCGGAAAATACGGTAAATGCTATGACACAATTATTTACATCTCATTTACCAACTCTTCAGATAAGATATGTATGAACTCTTAGGCTACATTTCTACTGTAGTGTTACATTTTCACATCCAAAAAAATCATACAAGATTTTTCTGATTGGTGAAAATTCACATGTAAATTTGTAAGCGTTTTTATGCAAATTTTCACACAAGAAAATTTGCATTAGTCAAATTTAACATAATCTGCCTAGTAATAGCTTAGTCATGACTGCTGACAACTTCCTGTACCCATGCATTTCATGCAAATTTTCGAGCAAATAACACGAAAATTGGCATTATTATGCAATGCCATTGCAAAGTATTATACACGAATCGCAGCCGATACACATAAAATATCCCCAAAAATGAAGCAGGACCTCAGATTTTTTTTCGCGTATAAACGCTTGCGAAAATTTGCATTGAATGGAAATGGCGCTATTCACTACCATTTGTTGCTAAACTAATGCAAATTTTCTTAGCAAAAAATCTTTAACAAAACGCACAAGTTGAAACCTAGCCTCATTAAAGAAAAATAAAAAATATTATTGGTATATGTTTGTAATGGTTTATGTTTCGTAGGTACACACTTGTGGACATTCTGCGTGCAATATTGCTGTCGCTAGAGGCTATGATAGAAGACCCAGAACTTCAAGTGAATGGATTTGTTTTAATAATAGACTGGAGTAACTTCACCTTCAAACAGGCATCAAAGCTGACCCCAAGCATGCTGAGACTAGCCATAGAAGGTCTTCAGGTAACAGTATTTGATTTGTGTTTCTTGATTGACTATGTAAACGGTGTTAATACAACTTGTCTACCCTTTCTACAATTGAATGCATATTGATGAACTTATAGCATACTGAAGAGCAGGATTTTCTTTGTACACAATGTACAGGTAGTAGGAGTCAAATTGTCAGGAGACACTTGTTGAGAGAACCTGTTGCAAAAGGAAATATGTTTAGGCTAGGAGCACACTCACCAGTGTTGTGGAAAATACATGCACTAGTGCACATAATGAAGGTTTATGGGCACCAATGCAAAACGCAGCTATATGCAATTTGTATTGTAATATTTTTAAGATGTACAACTTGTTAATTGTTTCTGCTACTGTATTTGAATCACATGCAAATTGCGCGTGATACTGTATTTTTCTCTATTCAAAATATTGAAAAAACACAATCGCAAACAAAAATGCACAGAAAAACACAGAAAAGCACAATGCAGAGAACTCATGGTTTTCTGCACAGCTGTAACGACTGTGGAACTTGATCAGCGTACAACGCGTGCGCTGACACGGCGGAAACCCTCCACAAGCGTATATTTGAGGACACCCAGGCAAGGTGCTATGCACCCGCAGAGGGCAATTCCCTCCGGCAGATGGCGCTGTGGAGTGCAGGCGAACACAGTCGCTGCACAGCCACAGATGCCAGACGGGAATTGTACAGATCCAGGACAAGGTACGATCAGGCAGGGCTGGATAGCCCACAAGAAACAGAGCAAATGGACAGAACCAATGTGTGTCCACCAAACTAGTCGCCACCCAGCGACGGTGAACACACAACGGCGGAAAAGAAGTGGGAATACAATCGCAAGAATGGCGATTGCCAACAGAGACACAAGACTGAGCAAAACAGGGCACGAGGATAGCAAAGGCACAGCAAATAATACAATGAGGAGATACGGAAAATAACAAACGCTAGCTAACTGCGAACACCGCACTCATTCGCAACAGTGCACGCGGTTATGCGCGGTCTCCACGTGATAAGCACAATAGAGACAAGCACGCCTAACTAACCATCGACAGACAAACATGAAACAGAGGACGCGAGCGCTTGCTTAACGGTTGCCTCACCGAGCCTCCAGCAAGCGTAGCAGACAAGACAGACACACGAAAACAGCGACAAGCGAGAGATAGGATCCACAGCACTAGCGAAAAGTGGCTAGCGCGATCCCAGGAGACAGAACAGAAGGATCCACAGCGCTAGCGAAAAGTGGCTAGCGCGATCCAAAGAGACAGATCAGAAGAGATAGCTGGTAGCAACCGCTGCACCAGCTATACTCCAAGAACAGAGATCAGAACCATTTCCTGTCGACCGCCGTTGGGACAGGACAATGGCAACAGAACAAACAAACAGATAATACAACCTGACTGGGCTAGAAGGGGAGCCTAAAGCAACCCCCAGGAATTAACTATACTAGATAGCAATGGCTGACACTCCATCAGTGTCCATCAGGAACAGACCATGGAAGGGAAATGGAAGGGAAATGACCAGCAAAGCCTTCTGGGAAACATAAAGCTCTTATAGTGCCAGTCATAAAAGAAGGCAGGTAGGGGATTTGCATAACGAATGTATGCAAATTCCCCAGCAAGAGAACAGACCAGAAACTTGCAATGGAAAGACAGGTCTCTGTTCCAGAGACCTGCAGCCCACAGACTAGAGGAATGGACAAACAGCTGTCTGCCTGTGCAACCAGCTGAGCGGATCATCACAGTACCCCCCCCCCCCCCCCCCTCTAGGGATGGATTCCAGACATCCCTCAAAACTGGTATCATCACAAAACTCTAACTGAAGACTCTTGAAGGTCGGGACAGCCCGACAAGGCCCAATTCCAGAGTCAGTCCATCCGAAACCGACCTCATCGGAAGCAGAAGCCACCGAAACATGCCCATCAGCACTACAAGTCTCAGCGTAACACCCATCAGGACTGTGGACACCAGAGAAGAAGCCATCGACTCCCTCCAGACAATACCCACCACCTTCCAAGGAGAGTCCAAGAATACCAAACCTGCCGCAATACCTGTTCGAAGTGTCCCTTACAACACCAAAGCCATTGCTGATCGTATTCAGGGCACCAAGCAAAACCTTTCCCGGAATCTCCCAGAACGCCTTGAAGCTCCGCAGAGATCCCAAGAAGCCAGAACGCTCACCAGGCTCACATGGAGAACCACCAAGAACCCCTATGGAACCTATGATCATTCCAGACTCAAAATTAGCAGGACACCCATCAAGATCAGGACTTTCAGGGACCACTTCTTGGCATGCAAGCAGGCAGGCTATATCAGAACATGTCTCCACTGAGGAAGCATCTGAGTACGCTGGTAACCGAGGCACACTTGGGCTTTCTGGGTCACAGAGCACATCGGGGTACACTAGTACAGGAGAAACCTCAGGACATGTTGGGGAACTGCCAACCTCAGAGTCCGACACGACAAGACCAAAACCAGTACCGGGCAGAAAATCATCACGAGTAAAGGTCACAGGTACTGGTCTTTCAAAAGAAGACTCGGACTCAAATTCAGAATTTTCTGTAACTGTAATATCATCATTGACTACACATGAATGAAGCTCCACAAGAGCTGCAAAAGTAGTCAGCAAGGCAGCAATGCCTACTGAAGTGGGCAACACCTCAGAAGGACCTGGGGGGCAGGAGACATCTCCTACAAGTTCTGCACCCTTTGGGAGGAACTCAGAGATCTCCAGGACATCAGACAAGACCTCAGGAACACCATTTCCCAAGTTTTCTAAGAAGGATTCTGAACTATCCAGGTTACAGGGCAAAACTTGAACTTTATTTTGAGTGCAGGGCAGATGTCCCAGGGAAGGTTCCACCATAAACTGAGACTGAATTTTATCATCAGGACAGGGATACACAGGAATATCTAGTGAAACTAGCTCTGACTTTCTGAGTTTTGCTTCACTACAGGCAGATTCCTCCATAGCAGTCAAACCAGACTGCAATTCCAAAATAGCAGAGAAACAGGTAACAATGGTTGTAATACCTAGACGAGCCTCTAGGGTCACTGCAGGAGATTTTAAACAAGGTAATATTGACTCATCCAGAGTACTGGGTGGAGAGTCAATACTTTCTTCAGAATCAGACTCGCAAATGTCAATGCGAGTGGACATCATGCCTTCATTCATGGTACAGGGCAGGTTCAGAGAAAGCTTCTCTGGACAAGGCAAAGAAGCTTCAGCATCAGATTCGCAAAACCGAAGCTCTGTCTCACTCTTAGATTCGGCTAACAATGTTGAATCCGAGGAGTCAGAACGCAAAATTTACGGATCCAAAATCGCTTTAGGTTGCGAAACTGACGCTTCCATAGCGCAAACCTCCGCGATCTGCGGAGCAGACTGCAAGGCATCTAGGACAGAAACACTGGAGCAACTGTCATCAGGCAACAGGCCTGCACAGGTGCGAACAGAATAAGACATAGATTCATTTGCAAAAGAAGTGGCGACAACAACAGGAGAAACTTTTAGACACTTCAATAATTTTCTTAAAGTTGCATAACTTAGGAATTTTCCCCATGGCAGGCTCACAAACGGACGATCTTAGAGAACCTGAGGGAAAAAATCTGTCTTCCTTAGACACAGGACCACACAGACCTTTTGCAGCCATACGTGCGGTGGCGACATCAGACCGCACTGGTTCAACTTCCACACAAGCAACTGCTCTGAACGACTTGCACTCAGACTTCAAACACTCAGTTGCTTTGGGAAAGGGAATGCATTCAAAACTCACTTTCTTTAAATCCAGAGGATTGGAACAATCGTCCGCTGACAATGTGTTTTTAGCAGATTGAAGCGCATGTAGTTCATCCAAAATCATTCTCCACACGTCAAACAGCGGAGTCACAAAGTCAGAGATACATTTACCAGTCTTGATTAAAGTGCACGCAGACTCAATGCACGCATACAAAACTGCTTCGTTTTTAGAAAGGTAATGATTGCAAAACGATCTCCAATCACATTCGAATTCATAGACCAGGAGCTCGATCTCCCATTTCTCAAACGGGGGCTCCCATGCACACTTAACAAAGGATGAACAATCATAGTGCGCACAGTCTACAGATGGAACTGGAGCAGGAACAGAACAGGAATCTTTTACCTCTTTATTGGGATCAATTGATTGGTGTGTGTGTAATTCATCCAAAATGATCTGCCACACATACATCACCAGATCCACAACACACTCGTCACATTCATCAGAATCAATCAAAAGGTACATAGAGTCAAGACAATCATTCAGGACATCCGCGCTTTTTGCGATATAAAAATCGCAAAAGGTTTTCCAATCAAAATCAAATTCTTCCACCAAGGCCCCGATTTCCCATGAGGCGAATGGTGGTTCAAACAACCCGGTATCTAGATAATCTCCATATGGGTGGGGATCAGGAACGAGAACAGATTTTTTAACTGCTTTAATATAGTGTGCAATCCTACCTATAATAGGATCCACATACGCTTTTGTCTCAGGCAATGACATCTGAAGCAAATCAAAGGTTCCCTCTGCCCTGGGAATTTTGGTTGGGCTGGTCATTCTGTAACGATTGTGGAACTTTCTCCGTGATCAGCGCACAACGCGTGCGCTGACACGGCGGAAACCCTCCACAAGCGTATATTTGAGGACACCCAGGCTAGGTGCTATGCACCCGCAGAGGGCAATTCCCTCCGGCAGATGGCGCTGTGGAGTGCAGGCGAACACAGTCGCTGCACAGCCACAGATGCCAGACGGGAATTGTACAGATCCAGGACAAGGTACGATCAGGCAGGGCTGGATAGCCCACAAGAAACAGAGCAAAGGGACAGAACCAATGTGTGTCCACCAAACTAGTCGCCACCCAGCGACGGTGAACACACAACGGCGGAAAAGAAGTGGGAATGCAATCGCAAGAATGGCGATTGCCAACAGAGACACAAGACTGAGCAAAACAGGGCACGAGGGTAGCAAAGGCACAGCAAATAATACAATGAGGAGATACGGAAAATAACAAACGCTAGCTAACCGCGAACACCGCACTCATTCGCAACAGTGCACGCGGTTATGCGCGGTCTCCACGTGATAAGCACAATAGAGACAAGCACGCCTAACTAACCATTAACAGACAAACATGAAACAGAGGACGCGAGCGCTTGCTTAACGGTTGCCTCACTGAGCCTCCAGCAAGCGTAGTAGACAAGACAGACACACGAAAACAGGGACAAGCGAGAGATAGGATCCACAGCACTAGCGAAAAGTGGCTAGCGTGATCCCAGGAGACAGAACAGAAGGATCCACAGCGCTAGCGAAAAAGTGGCTAGCGCGATCCAAAGAGACAGATCAGAAGAGATAGCTGGTAGCAACCACTGCACCAGCTATACTCCAAGAACAGAGATCAGAACCATTTCCTGTCGACCGCCGTTGGGACAGGACAATGGCAACAGAACAAACAAACAGATAATACAACCTGACTGGGCTAGAAGGGGAGCCTAAAGCAACCCCCAGGAATTAACTATACTAGATAGCAATGGCTGACACTCCAGCAGTGTCCATCAGGAACAGACCATGGAAGGGAAATGACCAGCAAAGCCTTCTGGGAAACATAAAGCTCTTATAGTGCCAGTCATCAAAGAAGGCAGGTAGGGGATTTGCATAACGAATGTATGCAAATTCCCCAGCAAGAGAACAGACCAGAAACTTGCAATGGAAAGACAGGTCTCTGTTCCAGAGACCTGCAGCCCACAGACTAGAGGAAAGGACAAACGGCTGTCTGCCTGTGCAGCCAGCTGAGCGGATCATCACAACAGCCAAGTGTGCTCCCAGCCGAAAGTTTGAGTAGAAAGGCCTTTTTAGGACTGTTGTCAAGTAGGGATGATCAAGGAGATGCAAATAATATCTGCTTGCAATCAAACTTCAAGTTATATGCAACTTGAAACTGGACCAATCATAACTTCTTGACAATTTTTATTGATCCATAAATTTGAATGCAAGGAGAAATTATTTGCATTGATCATTCCTGGTGTCTGGCTGTCCCCAGCACAATGCCAAGTTTGTCTAATGACTACTGCTGTGTGTGAATGACGCAGATAAAAACAGGAAAACTATATTTAATGATATGTATATAAATGTGTTTGCTCTCCATTCAGCACTTTAAATTGCAAGGACTAATGGAAAATCTTATTTCTATTTGATTAGTTCATTTTATGGGTACATAAAACACATTAATTCCACAGTGTTTCTAACTTTAACTGGGAAATAAAAGTGTAAATGTTTTCTGTCATTCTGGTGGTGAAAATTGACAAAGCTGTGCAGTGAATTATTCTTGCTTCAAGGTGGGAGTTTCTACAGTCTCATGTCAACAGTACTCCAAAGAAAGCACACAGAGTATTGCTGTCAGCGTTGCATAGAAGATAAATCTGAGCTTACTATCAGTTGTGGGGATTTTTTTGTCTCAGATACATTACAATATATATACAGTATGTACATGAAAATAATTGATGTACTGTATGTCTCTGTGGATAATTGATTAGTGTCCTATATTTCAGTGGTGTTTGACAGTACCCTTTCAGGGTTTCATTCACCAGATGTTGAGGTCTCAAGGACCAGGGTGTTGAGACCATGGGCCTCAAACCCAAGACTAGGGATACTGTGTTACTATTGTGTTATACTTCAGACTAGTTCCAGGGTGTTGAGACCACGGACCTCACACTCAAGACTAGGCCTTGTTGATATCTGTTATGACCTATTGCCTTCCTGACTCTCCCTCTGCCTTCTGATTCGGGACCTACGCATATCTGATTACCTGTTGTCAACCCTGCCTGTCCCTGGTTACCGAATCAGCCTTCTGTCTCTGTACTTTATCTGCTCGTGTGTTGCCAACCCGATCTGGCCGACCCTTCTGGCTGTCACCCACCCCTTGGGTGTTCAGTCCATCTGCAGGGATCCCCTGTCTCTCAGAGGGACCTCTCTGCAAACTAGTCAGGGACTCCTCCTCTAGGAGTCCTTTGACTGCAGTAGAGTCTTAATCTCCTTTATTAGAGTCATCTGCTCCTCAGGTTACATAGTTACATAGTTACATAGTTATTTTGGTTGAAAAAAGACATACGTCCATCGAGTTCAACCAGTATAAAGTACAACACCAGCCTGCTCCCTCACATATCCCTGTTGATCCAGAGGAAGGCGAAAAAACCCTTACAAGGCATGGCCCAATTAGCCCCTAAAGGGAAAAATTCCTTCCCGACTCCAGATGGCAATCAGATAAAATCCCTGGATCAACATCATTAGGCATTACCTAGTAATTGTAGCCATGGATGTCTTTCAACGCAAGGAAAGCATCTAAGCCCCCTTTAAATGCAGGTATAGAGTTTGCCATAACGACTTCCTGTGGCAATGCATTCCACATCTTAATCACTCTTACTGTAAAGAACCCTTTCCTAAATAAATGGCTAAAACGTTTTTCCTCCATGCGCAGATCATGTCCTCTAGTCCTTTGAGAAGGCCTAGGGACAAAAAGCTCATCCGCCAAGGTATTATATTGCCCTCTGATGTATTTATACATGTTAATTAGATCCCCTCTAAGGCGTCTTTTCTCTAGACTAAATAAACCCAGTTTATCTAACCTTTCTTGATAAGTGAGACCTTCCATCCCACGCATCAATTTTGTTGCTCATCTCTGCACCTGCTCTAAAACTGCAATATCTTTTTTGTAATGTGGTGCCCAGAACTGAATTCCATATTCCAGATGTGGCCTTACTAGAGAGTTAAACAGGGGCAATATTATGCTAGCATCTCGAGTTTTTATTTCCCTTTTAATGCATCCCAAAATTTTGTTAGCTTTAGCTGCAGCTGCTTGGCATTGAGTACGATTATTTAACTTGTTGTCAATGAGTACTCCTAAGTCCTTCTCCAAGTTTGATGTCCCCAACTGTATCCCATTTATTTTGTATGGTGCTAGACCATTAGTACGTCCAAAATGCATGACCTTACATTTGTCAACATTGAATTTCATCTGCCATGTATGTGCCCATATAGCCATCCTATCCAGATCCTGTTGCAATATGACACTATCTTCCTGAGAGTTAATGATTCTGCACAATTTTGTATCATCTGCAAAAATAGCAACATTGCTCACTACTGCATCTACTAGGTCATTAATAAATAAATTGAAGAGCACTGGACCCAGAACAGACCCCTGTGGGACCCCACTGCTAACAGTCTCCCATTTTGAGTATGATCCATTGACCACAACTCTTTGTTTTCTGTCCATTAGCCAGTTCCCTATCCATGAACACAGACTCTTCCCCAGTCCTTGCATCCTCAACTTTTGCACCAGACTTTTGTGGGGAACAGTGTCGAAGGCCTTTGCAAAGTCCAAGTATATCACATCTACAGCATTCCCAATATCCATATTAGCATTCACTACCTCATAAAAGCTGAGCATGTTAGTCAAACAGGACCTGTCTTTAGTAAACCCATGTTGATGCTGAGAAATAAGATTATTTTCTACTATGAAGTCATGTATAGTATCTCTTAGTAACCCCTCAAATAGTTTGCATACAACTGATGTTAAACTTACAGGTCTATAATTTCCTGGATCAGATTTTTTGCCCTTCTTAAATAATGGGAAAACGTGGGCTGTACGCCAATCCACTGGGACTCTGCCAGTTGCAAGAGAGTCACAAAAGATAAGATAAAGGGGTTTATCTATAACTGAACTTAATTCCCTTAGGACCCGAGGATGCATGCCATCCGGGCCAGGTGCCTTGTCTATTTTTAATTTATTTAGTCTTGCCTTCACTTCTTCCTGCGTTAAGTATTTAATATTACAGTTAGAAGATTGAGACTCTTCCGCCTCTGTAGTTTGCAACAGTGCTGTTTCTTTTGTGAAGACAGAAGCAAAGAAAGCATTTAATAACTCTGCCTTACCTTGGTCATCCACCATTGAGTTCCCATCCTCATCCTTTAGGAGTCCTATACAGTCAACCTTTCTTTTTTTAGAGTTAATGTACTTGTAAAACTTTTTTGGGTTAGATTTGATATCCTTAGCGATTTGTTTTTCAGCTTCAATCTTTGCCTGCCTAATTTCTTTTTTACAATTTTTATTGCACTCCTTATAATTGCTTAGTGCAGTCTCGGTCCCCTCCTGTTTTAAGACCTTATAGGCATTCTTTTTCCTCTTCATTTTATCTTTAACCTTTCTATTCATCCATAGAGGCCTTTTTTTATTCCTAGACATTTTGTTTCCATATGGGATATACATACTACAGTATTGATTGAGTATAAGTTTAAAAGCTTGCCATTTCCCTTCAGTGTCTTCCCCTTGTAGTACATTATCCCAGTTCACCAAACTTAGTGCCTGCCTAATTTGAGTGAACTTTGCTTTTCTAAAGTTCATAGTTTTAGTGGTCCCGCTGCCCCTTGGCCTATCAGTCACCAGCTCAAACGTTATCATGTTGTGATCACTATTTCCCAAATGTTCTTGAACCTGCACATTTGATACATTATCTGGTCTATTAGAAATGATCAGATCCAGTAACGCATTCCCCCTAGTTGGTTCAGTTACCATTTGAGTCAAGTAATTGTCCTGTAGTGCTGCCAGAAATCTGCTGCTTTTACCAGAATGGGTAGCCTCAATACTCCAGTCAATGTCTGGAAAGTTGAAGTCGCCCATAATTATGACCTCATTTTTACCTGCAGCTTTTTCAATCTGCTGTAGTAATCTCAGTTCTGCAGCTTCATTAATAAGAGGCGGCCTGTAGCATACCCCAATAAGCAATTGGCAACTTTTATTTCCACCATGAATATTTACCCAAACGGACTCCACATCTTCGCAATCTTCCTCCATCTCATCGTTGAGGACAGCTGTAAGAGAATTCTTAACAAAGAGACAAACCCCTCCACCTTTTTTCCCTGTTCTATCCCTCCTAAACACATTGTATCCTTTTAAATTAGCTATCCAGTCATGGCTTTCATCCATCCATGTCTCGGTTATTCCCACAATGTCATAGCCTTTGTCATTCAGAATGAACTCTAGTTCGTCTATTTTATTTGCAAGGCTCCGAGCATTGGTTACCATGCACTTTATATTTTTACCACCACATTTACCAATTTTGTTTACATGAAATTGGCTACTTGAATTTTTACCAACCTCCTTAATCTTTACACTGTCCCCACCCCCCTCTCCACCCTCCATAATGATAGGTTCCCACTGTCTTTTTACCTCATCTTGTCTACGTATTGAGACTTTATCCTCCCGCCTCCCCCCAGATCCTAGTTTAAAATCTCCTCCAACCGTTTAGCCATCTTCTCCCCCAATGCAGCTGCACCCTCCCCATTAAGGTGCAGCCCATCCCTGCTGTAGAACCTGTAGCCGACTGCAAAGTCTGCCCAGTTCTCCAGGAACCCAAACCCTTCCTTCCTACACCAATTTCTCAGCCACTTATTTAACTCCCTAAGCTCCCTCTGTCTCTCAGATGTAGCACGTGGCACTGGCAGTATTTCAGAAAACACCACCTTGGAGGTCCTTGCTTTAAGTTTATCTCCAAGTACCTGAAAATCATTTTTGAGGACCTTCCATCTCCCACTAACTTTGTCATTGGTGCCAATGTGTACCATGACAGCCGGGTCTTCTCCAGCCCCACCCAGTAATCTGTCAATTCTTTCCGCTACATGCCGAACCCGAGCACCCGGGAGGCAACAGACTGTACGGCATTCGCGGTTTCTTCGACAGATTACCCTATCTGTGCGCCTAATAATTGAATCCCCTACCACCAGTACCTGTCTAGCCTTAGCTGCACTCCTATTCCCTTTCTCGTTACAGCAGTCTGCCCCTTGGTTGCTAAGGAGCACATCCTGCAGCAGCATTGCTACTCCTGAATCATCCTCCCCAATATTACGCAAACAAGCATACTTATTAGTGAGGGACAACTCGGGACTAGCCTCCCTGCCACTTTTTCCCCTACCCCTTCTAACTGTGACCCAACTAGCGGCTGCCTCTGCTTCTTGGTCTGGCTGTACTCCACCCTCCTCATCTTCAACGGTTCCATCCAGTGTCCTGATCGTGAGATCCAAGCTCTTCTCCATGTTGTGTATGCTTCTCAGTGTTGCGAGATGCTTATTTAGCTCTGCGACTTCCGCCTCTAACTGAGCAACACGCACACACCCAGGGCAACAGTAAACACCCTCAATCCTCTGATCAAGGCATGCATGCATGTTGCAGGATGTACACTGTACAGCATAGTCCAACATGATGACTTTTGTGTGGGGAAAAAATTATTTAAAGTAAACTGTGGCGGTAAAAGATGAAATGGGAGAGTGAGTGTAGCTGGGGAGGAGGAAAGGGAGAGTAAGTGAAGTTGGGGAGTGAGTGAAGAGGGGGGGGGGGGGAGGAGGGGGAGGGGGGGGAGGAGGGGGAGGGGAGGAGGAGGGGCGGGAGGGGTGGAGAAGTGGAGGTGGAGTGAGTGAAGTTGGGGTGGAGTCTTCAAAATTTAAAGACTACACCACAACGTGCCTAGCACATTCTAACCAATGCAAAAAACCACAATATTGATTGAAGGTTTTTTTTTTTTTTTTTTTTTTTTTTGTCCTTACCTACTTCCTCTCACCACTCTCTTTGTGCCTGTGTTGTAACGCCTGTTTTTAACGCCTATGCCACTTGTGTCGCAGCCACTTAGTGAGCAAGCCACAGACTGAGCAAGCTCAGTACTGAGTCCTGAAGCTGACCAAATACCTCCTATTGCAGCTAGTCCCTCCCCCTAGCCAATTGCCTGCTGCAAAACAAACTAGAGGGAAAAGAAAAAAAAAATTGTACTTTTAAAAAATGACACTTGCTGTTTAATATCAGATGAACCACACAGACAATCCACCAGATATTGCAGCAGCAAAAAACAATATACAAACAGCAATGTAATATAATTAGTGCTCACAATTCCCAGCAGTGAAGTGAAGCAGCCCTCCACCAAGATTAAAGGTTTGGCCTACACTTCCTGTTTAATTTAACACCTGTGTTGCAGCTAGTCCCTCCCCCTAGCCAATTGCCTGCTGCAAAACAAACTAGAGGGAAAAGAAAAAAAATGTGTACTTTTAAAAAATGACACTTGCTGTTTAATATCAGATGAACCACACAGACAATCCACCAGATATTGCAGCAGCAAAAAACAATATACAAACAGCAATGTAATATAATTAGTGCTCACAATTCCCAGCAGTGAAGTGAAGCAGCCCTCCACCAAGATTAAAGGTTTGGCCTACACTTCCTGTTTAATTTAACACCTGTGTTGCAGCTAGTCCCTCCCCCTAGCCAATTGCCTGCTGCAAAACAAACTAGAGGGAAAAGAAAAAAAAATTTGTACTTTTAAAAAATGACACTTGCTGTTTAATATCAGATGAACCACACAGACAATCCACCAGATATTGCAGCAGCAAAAAACAATATACAAACAGCAATGTAATATAATTAGTGCTCACAATTCCCAGCAGTGAAGTGAAGCAGCCCTCCACCAAGATTAAAGGTTTGGCCTACACTTCCTGTTTAATTTAACACCTGTGTTGCAGCTAGTCCCTCCCCCTAGCCAATTGCCTGCTGCAAAACAAACTAGAGGGAAAAGAAAAAAAAATTTGTACTTTTAAAAAATGACACTTGCTGTTTAATATCAGATGAACCACACAGACAATCCACCAGATATTGCAGCAGCAAAAAACAATATACAAACAGCAATGTAATATAATTAGTGCTCACAATTCCCAGCAGTGAAGTGAAGCAGCCCTCCACCAGTACTCATTACTGTTGCACCAAACACTTACACGTTTTCAGGTGTCCAGAGGTTAGCTATACTTGTATTATCGGTGATTCTGCAGATCATCAATAATCAGGTATATATCTGTATTGTTGGTGATACTGCAGATCACCAATAATCAGATTCTCTCTGTGTGCTGACACCAATCGTTACAGAACGCCAGACCAAAAAACAAAATGGACGCACTTAACAGTCGTCTTGATACACTCACCACCTCGGTGGAAAATCTCATCAGAGTGATAGACGGTCAGCAGGCCCAGATCTCTGCTTTATCTGGGTCTCTACAGGTCCTTCAGATGACTGTAAATTCAGTGTGATCTCCTCCAGTTACAGACCTGCGGATGTCTGTACCCGAAAGGTTTTCTGGTCATAGATCTGACTTTCAGAATTTTAAGAATCATGTAATGTCATATTTTGAACTGAGGCCTAACTTGTCAGGAACAGAGGCACAGAGGATTACATTTATTAAGACCCTACTCTCAGGAGATGCTCAGACCTGGGCATATAGTCTGCAGACAGGGCACAAAGTGCTAATATCAGTATTTTTTTAAGTCCATGGCCATAATTTATGATGATCCGGACATTGCCTCTACTGCTGAGTGGAAGCTAGAGACCTTGCGTCAAGGCAAGGATCCAGTAGAAGTCTATGCAGCTGAATTCAGAAAGTGGTCAGTGTCAGCTAGGTGGGGGGCTTTTGCATTGCTAGATTGTTTTTTATCAGGGCTGTCAGACGCAGTTTCAGAATTGATGTTGGGACACCCTGAACCAAAAACCATTGATGAGGCAATCTCTTTAGTAGTACGGGTTGATCGCCAGTTGCAGTATCAAAAGCAAACCCGTGGTAGAAACATGGTCAGATATGTCTCTTATGCCTCTCTTCCACCCGCCTCGCCTCCGCCAGAGCCAATGCAAATTGGTCAGTCCAAGTTGACGCGGATAGAGAGGAATCGCAGGAAAACAGAGCAGCTCTGTTTATACTGTGCAGAGGAGGGCCATAGAGTGCAGAATTGCCCCAGGAAGTCGGGAAACGCTGCCGTCTAGGTGTAGTCAGAGGTAATACCCTAGGCGCGCAGTCTTTACCTCTAGATAACAATCGTCTGCTCCTTCCCTGTTCTGTCACATGGGAGGGTCAGACTGTTACCACTGAAGCTTTTATTGACTCTGGTTCAGCGGCTAATTATATAGATTACGTGTTTGCAAAAGATTGGGAATTCCCATGCTTCCATTGGATCAGCCGATTCTGGTTACTGCTGTAGATGACTCTCCTCTGCAGAGTAGACATCCCTTGTCCCGTACTCCAAATTTGAGATTCAGTGTTGGGGTGCTGCATGGGGAAGATCTGCAATTTCTGGTCTTGCGTATGGCAACCTCTACCATCATTCTTGGCATGCCCTGGTTACAACTCCACTCCCCTCAGATAGACTGGGTTTCAGGTCAGCTAACGAGCTGGTCGTCCCATTGTTATCATCATTGTTTGGTGAAGGTAACCATGGGTCATACCAATATTCAGGTTGAAGGTGTGCCAAGACAATACGCAGAATTTGCTGACATTTTCTGTCCAAAGTCAGCAGATAAACTTCCCCCCCACCGTGCCTTTGATTGTCCCATCAATTTGAGATCTGGTTGTATGCCACCCAGGGGTCACCTCTATAATCTGTCTGGGCCTGAGAAACTAGCTATGCAGGAATACATCAGAGAAAACTTGGCTAAAGGGTTCATCCGTCCCTCCCGTTCACCGGCAGGGGCAGGATTCTTTTTTGTAAAGAAAAAAGATGAAGGCCTCCGTCCTTGCATTGATTATCGAGGCCTAAATAAGATCACAGTGAAAAATCGTTACCCATTACCCTTGATTGACGATTTGTTCACACAGGTGACCAACACCAAGATTTTCTCAAAGCTAGATCGAAGAGGTGCATACAACCTAGTGCGTATTAGGGATGGTGACGAATGGAAGACGGCCTTCAACACGCCCGACGGGCATTACGAGTACCTGGTGATGCCCTTCGGGTTGTGTAATGCTCTGGCCGTCTTCCAGGAGTTAATTAACGAATTGTTCAGGGAAGTGTTGGGGAAGTTTGTTCTGGTCTATTTGGACGATATACTGATCTTTTCGTCCAATCTCACTGAACATCGCAGGCATGTCAGGTTTGTGCTAGAAAAGCTAAGACAGAATCAGCTTTATGCCAAACTGGAGAAATGCCTCTTCGAAGTAAACTCGGTTGCCTTTTTGGGGTACATCATCTCCACCTCTGGTTTTTCAATGGACCCAGGGAAGGTTTCTGCTGTCCTGGGGTGGCCTCATCCTGTTGGACTGAAAGCACTCCAGAGATGTCTGGGGTTTGCCAACTATTACAGAAGGTTCATTAAGGGGTACTCTACCATCATCTCTCTCCTCACCAGTCTCACCAAGAAAGGGGCTGACACTCATCACTGGTCAGCAGAGGCTCGTGCGGCCTTTTCCACCCTAAAGAAACTGTTCTGTTCCGCACCTATACTAAGACATGTGGATGTCACCTTTCCCTTCATTGTAGAAGTTGATGCTTCAGAGGTGGGGGTGGGAGCTGTATTGTCTCAGAGATCAGGCTTGCAGGGCAAGCTCCACCCATGTGCCTACTTTTCTCATAGATTTTCACCCGCAGAGAAAAACTACGATATAGGCAACCGAGAGCTCTTAGCCATTAAAGGGACTCTTAGCTCAAGTAAAAAAAGAAAGTTGTACTCACCCGGGGCTTTTTCCAGCCCAGTGCTGGTCGGGAGGTCCCACGACGGCGTCCTGACTCCTCTCCTAGTCCCCGCTCCGGAATGGCTGACCGGCCGCAGTCACACGCCGGCTGCCTCGCGTCATCACGGCGGCCGGCGTGAAAGTACTGCGCATGTGCAATTAAAGCGCGCATGCGCCGTACTGCCACGCCGGCCGCCGTGATGACGCGAGGCGGCCGGCGTGTGACGTCAGCCGCATCATACGCGGAAGGAACAGCCCGACACTCAGCAGAGTGTCGCCCAGGCTGCGGCCGGTCAGCCATTCCGGAGCGGGGACTAGGAGAGGAGCCAGGACGCCGTCGTGGGACCTCCCAACCAGCACTGGGCTGGAAAAAGCCCCGGGTGAGTACAACTTTCTTTTTTTACTTGAGCTCGGAGTCCCTTTAAGTTAGCTTTTGAGGAATGGCGACACTGGCTAGAGGGTGCAGAACACACTATCACAGTTTATACAGATCATAAGAATTTGGAGTATATAGAGGGTGCTAAGAGACTTAGCCCTCGCCAGCCCCGGTGGTCCCTGTTCTTTGCAAGATTTAGATTTATAATTACATATACTCCTGGTAGTAAGAACATCAAGGCCGATGCCTTATCCAGATGTTTCGAACCTGAGACAGTGCAGCCTGCAGCCCCTGAGACCATCCTACCTCAGAAAGTAGTTCTGGCAGCCACTGAGACCTGGAAGGATTGGACAGTCACTTTAAGTCCTTACCAACAAGATATCCCAGAGGGGAAGCCTGATGGGGTCATGTTTGTGCCACTGCCTTTCCGTTTGCAACTCCTACAACTGTTTCATTCACACAAGAATGCTGGTCATCCCGGGGCCACCAGAACTCAGGATCTACTGGCTAGATGTGCCTGATGGCCTACATTGGCAACAGATTGTAAGGAGTTTGTAAGAGAGTGTACTGTGTGTGCAAGGAGTAAACCCTCTTGTCAGGCCCCCGTTGGCACCTTACAGTCCTTGCCAGTTCCCAGTGAACCATGGACCCACATCTCCATGGATTTCGTGGGTGAGCTCCCTCGGTCTGAGGGCAAGTCGGTCATTTGAGTGGTAGTGGACAGATTCAGTAAGATGGCTCATTTTGTCCCTCTGAAAGGACTCCCCTCGGCCCAGGAATTGGCTGATCTCTTCATCCAGCACATTTTCCGTCTGCATGGCATTCCGGAGAATGTAGTGTCAGATCGGGGAGTCCAATTTGTTTCAAAGTTTTGGAGGGCCTTCTGCCATCAATTGGACATGGATCTCGCATTTTCATCAGGCTACCATCCACAGACCAACGGCCAGACCGAGAGAGCTAACCAATCCCTGGAACAGTTCCTCAGGTGTTATGTTGCAGATGCGCAATCCGAATGGGTGAAATTTTTGCCATTTGTGGAATTCGCGCACAACAACCTAAAAAGCTCCTCTTCTGGGTTTTCCCTATTTCAGGTGGTATCGGGAAGATCACCCAAGTTTGCTCCCTTGCCAGTCGCATGTACACCCTTTCCGGCTCTGGAGGATTGGCAAAGGCCCTGAGGGAGATTTGGGAAATGGTTAAGAGGAACCTAGGGAAAGCTTTTCAAACCCAGAAAAGACAGGCAGATAAGAGATGCTCTGTGGAGTGGAGATTCTCTCCAGGAGATTTGGTGTGGGTTTCCACTCGTCATTTGGCCCTGAAGCAACTGTCACCCAAGCTGGGCCCTATATTTATAGGACCTTTTCCAGTGGCCAAAAAAATCAATAATGTAATTTATGCAATTGATCTCCCAGCCAGTATGAGAGGTGTGAGATCATTTCACGTGTCTCTTTTAAAACCAGCAGTACACGTGGATTCCTCTCCCCCCCTTTTGTTGGTGGATGACCAACCAGAGTATGAGATTGAAAAGATCCTGAATTCTCGTCTGGTGCAGAATTCTGTGCAATACCTGGTCCAATGGAAGGGATATGGCATAGAGGAGAGATCTTGGGTGCCAGATTGTCGCATGCATGCGGAGGAATTAAACAAGGAGTTTCATGACTTACATCCTGGGAAGCCTGGTGGAAAGTGTCCGGAGTCCACTCCGCAGCAGCATGCGTCTGGTTTGTCTGGACCTGGTAGTTCACATAGATGGAGAGCTACGCGTGCGCGCGCTGCAAGACAGGCTCTTTATGCCAATAGGAGAGGGGTCAGTTGATCGGGATGATCAGCTGATCCCAGCATGGAAGGGGATTGGCTGAAGGGAACTGGGCGGCGCTGAGGAGCGCTTTGCTATATATACGCCTGGCCTGTCAGTTGCTGGGTGTCTGGCGTTGCGAATGCTTATGTGTTAGCACTCAGACTTTAGTCAGATCTTTCAGTGTGGTGGAACCAGGAGGACCTGGGAATCCGCACTTAGCCAGATTACTGTGTTACTATTGTGTTATACTTCAGACTAGTTCCAGGGTGTTGAGACCACGGACCTCACACCCAAGACTAGGGATACTGTGTTACTATTGTGTTGTGCTTCAGACTAGTTCCAGGGTGTTGAGACCACGGACCTCACACCCAAGACTAGGGATACTGTGTTACTATTGTGTTATACTTCAGACTAGTTCCAGGGTGTTGAGACCACGGACCTCACACTCAAGACTAGGCCTTGTTGATATCTGTTATGACCTATTGCCTTCCTGACTCTCCCTCTGCCTTCTGATTCGGTACCTACGCATATCTGATTACCTGTTGCCAACCCTGCCTGTCCCTGGTTACCGAATCAGCCTTCTGTCTCTGTACCTTATCTGCTCGTGTGTTGCTGACCCGATCTGGCCGACTCTTCTGGCTGTCACCCACCCCTTGGGTGTTCAGTCCATCTGCAGGGACCCCCTGTCTCTCAGAGGGACCTCTCTGCAAACCAGTCAGGGACTCCTCCTCTAGGAGTCCTTTGACTGCAGTAGAGTCTTACTCTCCTTTATTAGAGTCATCTACTCCTCATATGATTCTACTCATTACTGTTGCACCAAACACTTACACGTTTTCAGGTGTCCAGAGGTTAGCTATACTTGTATTATCGGTGATTCTGCAGATCATCAATAATCAGGTATATATCTGTATTGTTGGTGATACTGCAGATCACCAATAATCAGATCCTCTCTGTGTGCTGACACCGATCGTTACAAACAGCATGTACTTGCCCAACAACACTGGTGATATCTGAAGTCCTGATGAGAGTCCTTCCTGCCATTTCTCCTCTCCCACCAGGCTATCTGCCTCTACCTCTTTATCCCCCCCCCCCTCTTATGCTAAGTAATTTTTGACAGGAAATGACATAGGTGTCTCCCAAAAGATAATAAGATGGTGTACAAGAGGCATTACTGTGAAAAAAAAAACATTTCTAAGCTTTTATTTACATTTGAGCAAAATGTGTCCGGTCCAAATTTATTCATACTCTTCACAAACTGGGGTTGTAAATAATCAGCACCGGGTGTCAAATTTCCTAGGTACGCCACTGCTTTCTTACATGTACAGTAGTGATGCTCATTACGAGGTTGAAATTATGAATAGCTGTAATTTTTAGACCAAAACCGGACTTTCGAATTGAAAACAAACAGTCTTAATTGATCGCAATTATGAATGCGGATTATGAATGTTCACAAAATTAGACTCGTGAGTACTCAAAATTTCAATAACGAATTGGCAATTTTGAGTATGAGTTGGCAATTTTGAGTATGAGTTGGCAATGTTGAGTACTTCGAGTAATGTTATTTCTCTGGGGGGATGTATTCACTTTAACAGAAGGTTGCACCCTGGATTCAGAACTAGGTCAGAAGAATACACTCATTAAAGAGCAGCTGTTAGCCATACTATCGCAGAAAAAAAACACTTATACTAGTAGATACATACTTGTTCTATTTACATAACATATGTATTGCACTGTCCACATTTTGATTTCAGTGAGTTTTACATAGTAAATAAAGAGAATTCTGTTTCTGGCAGTTGCCATTTTGGAAACTCTGTGTTTTTACTTAGTGCAGCGCTGCGATCTAAGGCAGCACTGTATTGGGGACATAGGCTGGGGAGTGATCGGCTGTCATAGGCTGAAGCCTATGACAGCTGATCACTAGAGGTGTAGCGAACGGTTCGCCGGCGAACGGTTCCGGGCGAACTTCGGGGGTTCGCGTTCGCCTGCAACAGGCGAACTTTTGCGGAAGTTCGATTCGACCCATAATGCACTATGAGGGTCAACTTTGACCCTCTGCATCACAGTCAGCAGGCACATTGTAGCCATTCAGGCTACACTAAGCCCTGAAGCCCCACCCCCCTTATATAAGGCAGCCTCCGGCGGCCATTACAGTCATTCGTCTGCCTGCTATTAGACAGACTAGGGAGAGCTGCTGCAGACTTGTTCTTCTAGGGACAGATTACTTAAGTTCTTGACTGCTTAGCTTGCTCCTGGCTGATAGTTATTGCTTTTATAGCACCCCTCAATAGCTCTTGTCAGAGCTCATCCTGTACTTTTTTTTTTTATTGTGTTTCAAACTGACACTTTTGTTGCATGCACAGCATTGCTAATTGATAGTGTGTGTGCCACTGCCAGCAGCCCAGCACATTCAGTGACTACCTGTGTGTGCTGCACATTGTACTACCCAGTACTACATATACCCCAGTACCTGTTGTGTTTACTTAACCCACCTCATCACTGCATATACCTAGCATTGTGTTGAGTGAACCCAGCTCACTGCATCTAACTAGCTGTTGTGTTGAGTGAGAACCCACCTGGCCACCTCACTGCATCTAACTACCTGTTGTGTTGAGCGAGAACCCACCTCACTGCATGTTAAGTACATTTACTGTTCAGTGAACCCAGCTCACTGCATCTAACTACCCAGTACCTGTTGTGTATACTTAACCCACCTCATCACTGCATATACTTAGCGTTGTGTTGAGTGAACCCAGCTCACTGCATCTAACTAGCTGTTGTGTTGAGTGAGAACCCACCTGGCCACCTCACTGCATCTAACTACCTGTTGTGTTGAGTGAGAACCCACCTCACTGCATCTTAAGTACCTTTACTGTTCAGTGAACCCAGATCACTGCATCTAACTACCCAGTACCTGTTGTGTATACTTAATCCACCTCATCACTGCATATACCTAGCGTTGTGTTGAGTGAACCCAGCTCACTGCATCTAACTAGCTGTTGTGTTCAGTGAGAACCCACCTGGCCACCTCACTGCATCTAACTACCTGTTGTGTTGAGTGAGAACCCACCTCACTGCATCTTAAGTACCTTTACTGTTCAGTGAACCCAGCTCACTGCATCTAACTACCCAGTACCTGTTGTGTATACTTAACCCACCTCATCACTGCATATTCCTAGCGTTGTGTTGAGTGAACCCAGCTCACTGCATCTAACTAGCTGTTGTGTTGAGTGAGAACCCACCTGGCCACCTCACTGCATCTAACTACCTGTTGTATTGAGTTAGAACCCACCTCACTGCATATAGCTAGCATCCCCCCGAGATGGACAAAATGGACAAACCAGGTAGAGGAAGAGGTAGAGGCAGACCCAGAGGAAGGCCACCAGGCACCGGCAGGTCTCTGCGAGGTGGTGTTGCTCTGATTTCGTGCGGACCTGCCCCAAAATACAGTGCTCAGAAGAAGGCACGTGCCATCACTTCCCAAAATCGTGAGGAGGTGCTTGAGTATTTAACACAGAACACCTCATCTCCCGCAGCCACCAGCGCTACAACAAGCACCACATCCACTGCATTTGACACTTCACAGAAGTTATTTGGTGGTGGTGGTGAAATCACTGATTCCCAGCCACTACTGTCACAACAACAAGAAGGCGCAGGTACACCACCTCATACATCTGAGTTAGGTGGCGATAGTATGGACGTAACGTGTGTGGATGGGGATGATGGTGGACCACCTGAAGTTGGTGCACTTGAGGAGGTGTCTGAGGAAAGCGCAGCTGGCCAGGAGGATTATGATGACGATTATACGGATACCACATATGTTCCCGGTAGAGGAGATGACCAGGTTGACAGTTCAGAAGAGGAGTCAGAGAGGAGTAGGAGGAGACGACTCCATGATAGAAGCAGAGGGAGCTCGTCCTCAGAAACAGCTGGGGCAGTGTCCGGCGCCATGTATCGCCAGCTATGGCCAGCCAGCACACATGCCCAGGGGGGCTCAGCGGTTTGGAAATTCTTTCACGTGTGTGTCTCAGATCGGAGCAAAGCCATCTGTTGTCTCTGCCAGCAAAAATTGAGCCGTGGAAAGGCAAACTCTCACGTAGGGACAAGTGCCTTACGAAGGCACCTGGAGAGGAGGCACAAACAGCTATGGCAAGAACACCTGAGGAAAAGCAGCACCCCTCAAAAGACAAGCCACCCTCCTTCTCCTCTTCCTCCTTCAGGTGCATCGTCTTCATCCACTTTCTCCCTTGCACCTTCACAGCCACCCTCCTCCACACTGCCTCTTCCCTTCAGCGGTTCCTTCTCCTCTGCCCACAGCAGTACCCAGCTGTCTGTGAAGGAAGTATTTGAGCGTAAGAAGCAAATGTCTGCCAGTCACCCTCTTACCCGGTGTCTGACAGCTGGTGTGGCGGAACTATTAGCTCGCCAGCTATTACCATACAAGCTGGTGGAGTCGGAGGCTTTCCGTTAGTTTGTGGCCATTGGTACACCGCAGTGGAAGATACCAGGCCGCAATTATTTTTCACAAAAGGCCATACCCAAACTGTACCGTGCAGTTGAGAGGCAAGTGGTGTCATCTCTGGCATACAGCGTTGGGTCAAGGGTCCACCTGACCACGGATGCCTGGTCTGCCAAGCACGGGCAGGGCCACTACATTACATACACAGCCCATTGGGTCAACCTGGTGAACGATGGCAGCAAGCAGGGAGTACGTGGCTGCGCAGCGGACCGACTTGTCACACCTCCACGGCTTGCAGGCAGGCCTCCAGCCACCTCCTCTCCACCTGCTACCACCGCTTCGCTGCCGTCATCCTCCTCCTCCTCCTTGGCTGGTGCCACAATCTCCTCTCCAGCTACACAGCCCCAGCACCCCAGGGCCTATGCTGCATGCCAGGTACGACGGTGTCACGCAGTGTTAGACATGTCTTGCCTGAAAGCGGAGAGTCACACTGGATCAGCTCTCCTGGCTGCTCTTAACAAACAGGTGGAGAAATGGCTGACCCCACACAAGCTTGATATCGGCAACGTGGTGTGTGACAACGGCAGCAATCTCATTGCTGCATTGAATTTGGGAAAGCTGACACACATACCCTGCATGGCACATGTGCTGAATCTGGCCGTGCAAAGATTTGTGTCCAAGTACCCAGGCTTAGAGGACGTCCTGAAGCAGGCCAGGAAGTTGTGTGGGCATTTCAGGCGCTCTTACAAGGCCATGGCACGCTTTGCGGACATTCAGCGTAGAAACAACTTGACGGTGAGACGCCTGATTTGCGATAGCCCGACTCGCTGGAATTCCACCCTGCTGATGTTCTCTCACCTGCTAGACCAGGAGAAAGCCATCACCCAGTACCTGTATCATTACAGTACAAGGACACAATCTGGGAGGATGGGGATGTTGTGGCCCAACAACTGGACACTGATGCGAAATGCCTGCAGGGTCATGGAGCCCTTTGAGGAGGTGACCAAACTGGTGAGTCGCGATGAGGGCACCATCAGCGACTTGTTCCCCTACGCCTACTTCCTGGAGCGTGCATAGAGTGGTGGATACAGCTGTGGAGGAGCATGAACGAGAAGAGTTACGGCAGCAGGAGTCATGGGAGCCATTTACACACGAACCCGATGTTCCCACAACACCTGCGGCAGCACAGAGGGGGGAGGAGGAGGAGGAAGAAGAGGAGTCGTGTGGGGAAGGAGAGGAGTCAGACTCTGATGATGGTGATGATGAGGAAGGTGTTTCTGTGGAGGAGGAAGAGGCGGCGGAAGAAGAACAACCGCGGCAGCCGTCACAGGGGGCTTCTGCTGCTCCACGTTCCCGTGGTATTGTTCGTGGCTGGGGGGAGGAAGAGGAGTTGCATCCCATCACTGAGGAAGAGCAAGAGGAGATGGAGAGTACGTCTGCATCCAGCTTTGTGCAGATGTCCTCTTTCATGTTGTCCAGCCTGTTGAGGGACCCCCGTATCAAAAGACTCAAGACGAATGACCTGTACTGGGTGGCCACGCTACTAGACCCTCGGTACAGGCACAAAGTGGCGGACCTGTTACCAAGTCAACACAAGGCAGAAAGGATGCAGCACTTGCAGAACAAGCTGTCGATGATGCTTTACAATGCGTTAAAGGGTGAAGTGGCTGCACAACGCAATCAAGGTACCACTGGCAGTAACCCTCCTCCTCCCAAGTCCACGCAGGCAAGGACAGGACGCTCCAGCGATCTCAGGGTGATGTCGGACATGCGGACGTTCTTTAGTCCAACTCCTCGCCATAGTCCTTCCGGATCCACCCTCCACCAACGCCTGGACCGGCAGGTAGCCGACTACCTGGCCTTGAGTGTGGATGTAGACTCTGCGAAAAGCGACGATGAACCCTTGGACTACTAGTTGCGCAGGCTTGACCTGTGGCCAGAGCTGTCCCAATTTGCCATACAACTTCTCTCTTGCCCTGCCGCAAGCGTCCTGTCAGAAAGGACCTTCAGTGCAGCTGGAGGCATAGTTACTGAGAAGAGAAGTCGCCTAAGTCACGACAGTGTTCAGTACCTGACCTTTATCAAAATGAATGAGGAATGGATCACGGAGGGTTACTGCACGACTGAAGACTAAGTCAGTCCCCACACACAGCATCTCTGCCTGCAGGCCGCTTGACTGCCTTCTCCGCCACCACCAACAGGGTCCAGGACTCTAAGCGGATTCCTGAATTTTTAAGGACGCTGCTAGCAGCGGCCGCTAAACTAATTTTTCTGGTGCGTGTACATGCCTGCCTAATTTTTCTGGCTGCACTGCGGGCGGCTGCAACAAAAAAACAAAAGGCATGTACATGTGCCCATTCCCCTTTGTGATCATTACCTTGCCGCGGTGAAGGGGCTTGCGCATCACAATGAAGCAATGACCACCGGCTATTTGAGTGTCTCGGGTGGGGGTGGCACACAAAAGATAATAAGGTTGTTGCTTCATAGTGGTCAGACCAAATTTGATCAGCTGGACAGTCACTGTTGTTCTATCATTGAGCTACCACAGCCCGGCGACCATATGGGCTTGAAAAACACCACGGCCTACACTCTGGCCACGGTGCGCACCAGTCCAGCACGGCCGTCACTACGCAAACAGCTGTTTGCGGTGCGTTACACAGTGAGTTTGGTGTGTCAGTGTGAAGCAGAACTCTAATTACACTCCCTAATTGATGTATACCCGTGCAAGATGTTTGAAAGCACTTTAGGCCTGCAATTTAGCATTCAATGTGATTTCTGCCCTTAAAACGCTGCTTTGCGTCAAATCCAGATTTTTCCCCGGGACTTTGGGCATGTATCCCACTCCGCTATGCCCCCCTCCAGGTGTTAGACCCCTTGAAACATCTTTTCCATCACTTTTGTGGCCAGCATAATTTTTTCTATTTTTCAAAGTTCGCCTCCCCATTGAAGTCTATTGCGGTTCGCGAACTTTTCCGCGAACCAAACCTTCCGCGGAAGTTCTCGAACCCGGTTCGCGAACCGAAAAACTGAGGTTCGCGACATCTCTACTGATCATGCTGATTGGCTGGCGGGGGGACAGTAAAAATAAAAAAATAGGCATATTCATTAGAAAAATAATAACAAAAATATGTATTTAAAAAAAAAAAACATCTGGAGGGCGATCAGACCCCACCAAGAGAAAGCTCTGTTGGTGGGGAGAAAATGGGAGGGGGGGGTCACTTGTGTGCTGAGTTGTGCGGCCCTGCAGCTTGGCCTTAAAGCTGCAGTGGCCTATTAAGCAGAAAATGTCCTGGTCTTTAGGGGGGTTTAGCACTGCAGTCCTCAAGTGGTTAAACAGGTGGATACAGTGCAAGAAGTATTACTATACTTACAAAAGTATTACTGCTTATCGGCAATCAAAATAGGACCTGAGAATAAAAAAAACATAATATAGTGTGTATAGACAGCTAGGGTAGCTTGCATTTATGTATGATTCTGGGAGAAATCTTTGTACAGACATTAATTTTAATGACATAAAATATGTATTATCTATGTGTAAACAGCAACAGATTGTTTTTCGCTTACATATCTTCAGTATTTTGAGATGCCTACAGGCTTTCACATCTATGTTTATCGTTCTTTCCTTAAATTTGTAGCCTGGAAATAAAGAGCATAATTATTTCTCAGAACAACAGTTTCCTGTGCCACAGAATGACAGTGCTTACATTTTGCACTGCTGTGGATTCTGCATAGAGACAGCTTGTTCACATTTATTAGATATAACCAACCAGATTACAAAGCCTCTTCTTTTTTTTAACATTGCAGCATTTACGTCAGTGTAATTATCTAGCAATGTAATAATCTTCTTCAAGTTAACCTGAGGTAAAACTGAAAGAACAAAAATAATTCCCTCAGTGCACGGTTATGACAGAAACTCACTTCTTTGGAAGCTGCCAAATTACTGTGACTATTATTATTATTATTATTATTTATTAGATTTATATAGCGCCAACATATTATGCAGCGCTGTACAATAAATAGGCTTACAGACAATGATAACAGGGTTGACAGAACAATACAGGTAACGGACCATAGATACAACAATACAGGTAATAGCAATAAGATACACAACACAATGCAGATAATAGTACAATGCCAGATCATAAACTGGAATGGTAGTGGTAAAAAATTACCAGTTCCAAATTCTGGGTAAAGTGCACACAGTCAAGTATGATACACAAGGGAAGAGGGCCCTGCCAAAGGCTTACAATCTAGAGGGAGGGGCTGGTGACACAAAAGGAGGGGGTGCATCAAGAAGTTATTGGCAGTGTTAAATAAGACTACAAATATAAGAGGATTGGGGGAGGGGGGGGGGTTCAAGAGCTAGCAGTGTAGTATTTAGCTTGTAATCATTTACTACCAGAGTTTCCACAGTGGCTTGCTCTCCAGGTTGAGTTGAGTGGGATGAATCCCAATCATGGTTACCTACATCCTCAGGGGGTGACAGCTAGGGATGATCACAGATATGCAAATTGTTCTGAGTTAATGCAAATGTTTGCTTATTTTATGCAAAAGTATGCAGCTTGAAAATGGACCAATTAATTTAAACCTGGGTCTAAATTGTTTGGTCCAATTTCAAACTGCCGACATTTGCATACAAATTTGCATTATTTCGGAACAATTTGCATCTCATTGATAATCCTTAGTAACAGCTTAGATCTGCTCTCTGTTTTGGAGGCAACCACAAGAGACCACCCTGTGCAGATTACCTGTAGGGAGGAGGAGGCTGGCAGCGATTCCTGAGAACACAAATGCAATAGCTTGGAAGAGCTTCTCATAAGCTAGAGTAGGTTAAGTGAAAACATTGAAACTTTGTTTATTTAAAACAGAAAGATAACTATATAGCTGCCCCAAGAACTGACTTTATTACTTGCTGTATAAGCCAAGACTAAGTTCCTTTATGGTAGCTTTCCATCATATGCTCAGGATGATTATGGTGAACCCTTGCTTTTCTATTTGTTCCATGTCCAACTTACTTGACTCAACCCTGTAAATAGTTATTTCCACTGTAAGCACTATATGGTAAACCAAGAACTGATTCCTTGCAATAGTAGCAATGCCAGAATTATTTCTTCTGATATGGAATGTCCTCATTCTGCTCTCCACTGAACACCCTTCAAAAGATCATGAAATTCATGCGTCACAGAAAATTAAAGGTCGTTGTGCCTGAACAACAAATGTATGCTTCCTATTCCACTGAAAATGTAATGGTGAAAAATTACAATTCCCAAAGCAGTTAAATGTAGAAATGACCAATCTCAAAATATTTATTGGTTAAGAACAATCTTGTACATTAAACCCATTGATTGTAACCTGCATTTAATAGTGCATGTTTATTGTCCACATTTTAGTCTGAAGTATTCTAAGAAAACTGATCTGAGACACTTTCAGTAGATTTCTTGTTTTGTTGCTTCTACCTTTGTTCAGCATCTTTTTCCTTGACATCTAATATAAAGAGATGCGCTTGGAAATAGCTGTGTCCTCTGCCATTTAATAAACCTGATGTATTGTTCACTGAACTATGAAAAATCTGAACGTGGACATTGGAGGGAGGACAATAAACTTCTACATTGGTTTCTTAACGTATAAACATTGTGATTATTCATTCCAAGGCTTTTCTATTGATTATTGAAAAGTGTATGAATAATCTTGGCTCGGACACTTTTTGCTCAAATGTAAATAAAAGCTGAGACGTTTTTTTCCCCAAAATAATGCCTCTTGTTGTACATTGTCTTATTATCTTTTGGGGGACACCTATGTCATTTCCCATCAAAAAATTACTTGCTGGTTGAATAAAAGTAACTTAAAGTTAAAATGTACCAGGGGGGTATGAATAATTATGGGCAGCACTGTATGTGCACCTTATGTTGAGAATCTAGGATGTAAGGAAAGCAAGCAAAAATGTGCTCCAAAATGTTAACTAATAACTTCAAAGTAGCCCAAGTGTTAAATTGTGCGCTGCCATAGGCCGTCATGTAGTTTGCGACCATGTCGGAACAGCCTGAGTCAAGTCAAATAATAGCAGACATTAAAAAAATAGTGGGAAAAAACAGTTCAGCTTTCCAGGATTGTTTTGTTATTCGTCAGCGTGTTAGTAAAACAGTCCTGGAGATTCTGTGCTGAAGGAGGGGAGGTTGTCAACCTCATTACTTGAACAGTAAAGTGCACTTAACATTTAACATCTGTACTAGGCAAATGGAATTTTAATGGCAATATGCAGGGTTAGATGCCCTTCCAGATAACCCCATACCATATATATTGGACTTAAACTGAATAACATTGAAAAAATGTCATCTTGCATCAAAATGATGACCATAGAAAAACTGTTCATAGGGTAGGAGCCATTTAAAACGTTAGACTAAACACAGCATGATATTTTTATAACTTCAGGCACTGAAGATATTTCTTATCATTTTAGATGACAACTGTTTGACTGAATTTGTAATCACTTCCATCCTGGAGTATTTGCTTCTTATTACATTTGCAACCCATGGCGCAAAATTGTGAGGTTATCTCTCATAACATAGAATAGGATGCAGTTTGTCATCTTGGAGACAGATCGATTTCCAAAGAGGCACTAAAAATACTTAGTGACTTTTTTTTCTTGTCATTTTCTAATAGCTTCATCTGCTATCAATTAAGCCTAGTGACAATCTCTTGAAAGAATGTCCTACTGAATAAAGCTTCTAAGTCTGAGATGTGCTGGAACATTCCCCTTAGCTGCTCCTATACCACTTGCAGCGTACACAAATTTCCATATGCATGAATACCAGTGAAGCTGTTTCTTTTTTTAGTTGGGAAAACCTAAAAGCATTCTATTTCTTGGAATGAAACATGTTTGTTTTATTATACAATATGACATGAGATAATATCCTTTTTGCTAGTTCACAAAGCAACCTATGTAATATTTTACCTAACATAGACAGTAGAATAGCATAAAGCTCAACCAAACCCACAGCTGAACAAAAAAAATCATGATAATAAGCAAGCAAGCGATTACAAACAGTGTTTAGTCAATTTGTCAAACTGCAGTACAGCTTAAAGCGGAATGAAACCCAGCATTTCTTCTTTGCTCTAAAAAAATTATTTAAAGCATATTATATACAACCAGCATTTTGTTTTACTAGAACAGCATTCAAAGGGTTACACACAGGGCTGGAAAGTTCAGTGCAGAGAAATGTGGACGCATCCGAAGTGTAGATAATGTTATCTTGTGTTTACTTAATTGTATCAAGTGAGGAATGTGACACATTCTCTGACTGTGGAGGAGCTGCTGGACACAGAGAGACACTCAAAGCATTTCTGCCTTCAATACATAATGGATAAAACCAGTTATTAATAAAATGCAAAGTCAGTTCTCAAAGCAAAAAAACTGTACTTTTGGGAACGTATAATTTCCAAACGAATAATAATACCTATGCACAAATGCAAATATGATGTACCATGATGAACCGTATGGCATATAAAAAGTAGGAAAACATGTTTTTATTTAATATTATGTCAAGGTTTTATACCGCTTTAATGCCTTGTCCAGAGTCAGCTGGTGGGCATTGATAAGGGACAATGGTGGAACCGGGGAAAACTTTACATATTTGATTCTTTAGCTGCAAAGTTACCCAACGACCTTATCGATGATATGTTCTATTCCAAGGAAGCAGGTGGGTATTTGTGTCACTAAGCTGGCACAGCCTGCAGGAGACTTATAGTTCACAGAAAGTTATATTCTAACAGGATCCCAGGGTCTTGCATCTCTTTGGATAGGGATACATCAGCAGGCAATCACAGCATAATAACATGTAAAAGTAATGCCAAAAGTTATAATTTATACCAAACAGCACCAAACAGGAGGGGTTTCGGTAAATTTTAACAACTTCAATATTAGGTTTAGCTGGACTTTTAGTGTTTTAAGTTTCAAAGAAACGTCAAGCATTTATAACACTTGTATATACAACTAGCAAAAGTTCACAATGATATCTTTGTGTCTACTGTTTTGAATTCCCTTCCCCGCTTTGCTTAGAGACTGGAAGAACTCGTGGTTCGCCAGTTAATCTTTGATGAATTTTTCCACAGCTTTATTAATTTAAAGCCTTGTACACACACTAGATTGTTCTCATCCAAGATGGCCATTTGGTGCTGCCTCTGCTGAGAATCCAGCAAGTGTACGGCGGCTCCCTTTACCCACAATGCATCAGCAGGAGATCTGGCCTGCTGGCTCATCTCATCTGAGCTCCAGTCTAGTCCACTGTTCTCTCGTCTTACACCTCCTGCTCTGTGCTGCTTCATTGTGCACCACATGTTCCTCCACCCTCTTCCATAGTGCAACATGTTACCCTGAGGCTGATTTTGCGATGCGGTGCATTGCGCCTGATGCACAGCATCGCACCATCAAAACAGGTCTTCAGGGACCACCGGGTTATTGCGTAGTTCTAACGTAGTTCTGGACCTGAATCGGAGGTGCAGCGAAAACGTCACTTCTGTTGCATAGCACTGTAACGTCACAGTATGAAAGTCTCCATAGACTTCCATTGTATTACATTTGATGAATCAATCCCAAAGGGAGAAACAGGTAACTACAAGCATAACACTAACCTCCACATACTCCAAAACACATAGGGTTAAAAAGTTGTTTTAAACAGAAGTTGAAAAATTATCTCCTAGGAGTATACAATCAGCATTTTTACACACCTACTCGACAGTAATTTAGATAAAAAGGGTATGTCGAGACTGGGGGATTATATGCTATTAGACACTGACAAGGCAATTTGTACCTATTTTGGTGAATCAGTCAATTAACCAAATTGCCCTTGTTGAAATCAATATCCACAAGTTTCAGCATAGATTGAAAACAATATTTTAATTTTTTCATGCTGGTGCATGCATTGGAGTGTAGTCACACACCTTCAGATTCACCGACTATTTTCAGCTATGACTCAGATCAGGGCTTACCTCCTGGTTGACAGCATTTAGAAAATACAGTCAAGCTTTGGCAAAGCATTTATGTTCTCCAGGGTTCTCCACTGTGTTTCAGTTTCAGAGCACTTAATAAGTGCTTGTTGACACTATGTGCAGTGCAGTGAGGAGTGACATTCTACACACAGTGACTAATACACAGGAACGTCAGACAATGCATAGAGAGCTACTGCTGACATTCAAAGTAATGCATTGCAATTAACCAAATTGCCCTTGTTGAAATCAATATCCACAAGTTTCAGCATAGATTGAAAACAATATTTTAATTTTTTCATGCTGGTGCATGCATTGGAGTGTATTCACACAACTTCAGATTCACCGACTATTTTCAGCTATGACTCAGATCAGGGCTTACCTCCTGGTTGACATTCTACACACAGTGACTAATACACAGGAACGTCAGACATTGCATAGAGAGCTACAGCTGACATTCAAAGTAATGCATTGCAATAACAAGGTGCTGCATACATTTCCTTGCGCTGCCCCATTAAATGTAACGAATGGGGTCACCATCACAACAGAGAGTGAAATTGGCTGTGTGCTGCAATGAAATATATCACCACCTGCATGCTCTAGAGTGAAAGATCCCCATTGTGTTCTTATTATAAAGTGCCATAATGCAGATAAGACTGCCAACATTCATTTATTGTTTTAAATACTTACAGAATAACTGACAGATGCCATTTGCTCTTAAAGGGATAATGTAGGGGGTCGGGGGAAAATGAGTTGAACTTATCCGGGGCTTCTAATGGTCCCCCGCAGACATCCTGTGCCCACGAGGCCACTCACCGATGCTCCAGCCCGGCCTCCGATTCACTTCTGGAATTTCAAACTTTAAAGTCTGAAAACCACTGCACCTGCATTGCCGTGTCCCCGCTCCCACTGATGTCACCAGGAGTGTATAGCACAAGCCCAGTATGGTCTATCCCTGTGCAGTACGTTCCTGGTGACATCAGCGGGATCGAGGAAACGGCAACGCAGGTGCAGTGGTTTTCAGACTTTAAAGTCTGAAATTCCAGAAGTGAACCGGAGGCGGGGCGGGAGCATCGGTGAGTGGCTGTGTGGGCACAGGATGTCTGCGGGGGACCATTAGAAGCCCCGGGTAAGTTCAACTCAATTTTCTCCGACCCCCCTACAGTATCCCTTTAACACAGTCAATACGAAAGAAAATCTACTTTCTGAATACACACATGTAACTGTCTGTTTTCAACATTCTCAGTTTTAATATAAAGTGTCTTTTTATTATACACAATGTTCAAAATCACCTTACTTGTGCTAAGATCATATTATTTATAATGTTATATATTAATATTAAATACAGTTATTAGAGCTGATTTTTTTGTGATCCATGCTTGTAATTAGCACACCTCAGATGTGGATCCAATGCAGACCCATCAAGAATTATAGTTTTAATTAACGTTATCCTCTGTATGCTGCTTTTAGAAGGAAGCCTTTTCCTACATTAACATCTAACAGACCACTATCATGAAAAATTGTAAAGCTTTAAATACATGTACAGAAGAAGTACATTTCTTGTGGAGTAAAATGCACCATACATTTATTTTATCCCGTGTTGTTGTCACTTACAGTAAGCAGCAAAAATATTACAGATGTAACAGGTTTTGGTGTAATGGATGTCCTCATGGGGGATTCTCAGTGTTTTCTTTATTATCAAAAGTACTTATTGAATGGCAGTTGCTCAGTCCAACTACCAGAATAGTGTGCAAGCGAGTAGGGAGGCTAGCCAACATCTTTGTATAGAACTTTTTCAGGGATTGTTTCTGTATACAATAAAGGAGATACTGAGAATCCCCCAAGAGGAGGTAGAGTTATCAAAAATATGTCAGATTTTTACTGCCTACTATAAGTGGCAGCAACATAGGAGAAAAATAATTCACAGTGCATTTTACTCTGGCAAAAATGTACATCTTATAAGTATGCTTTTTTTTTATTTTACGTTTCATAATAGTCGTTCTGCAAGTTTCCTAAAATAAACTGTCCCTTAGGTTTTTTTTTCTTCTGCTGAAAACAACATTTTCCACTGTTTAACCAAACTCTTGTCTCTCAGTTTTCTTCTTCAGCATATATGCATGTAAAGATGCATTTAATTACACGTTTCTTTTGTTTCATTCTCACCGTCAGTTATTTAGCAACAATAGGCAGATGAAGTGTGCTACATAAGACAAAAATAGCAATTTATTTACAAGCTGTGCACAGCATGCTCTAAGGAAACCCAGAGGCAAGAGTAAATTATGCATAACACTAGCTTTCTTATTGGCCAGGACTTTCTCATACAAACTTTTCCACCTTACTCAAGGACATGCACTTCTTACACATGAAAACATACAAAGTGATTCCATATTTTGATCTATGATGTTTGAGGAGTCTCCAAAACTACTTTATGGGTAGAATGCAGCGAATGGAAAGCATCCATAAAGTATTCAGGACCTTAGATGGCAAATACTTCCCCATCCTCGAGATCACAGCAATAGTCTAAGATCTTAGGTTATAGATGTACTTGTGATTGGTCGATGCATCCCTTATAATTCTGTGGATAATCATGTAGCAAATTAATGACACTATGACCCATATGCAATTTAAATTTTCTCTTAAGTTTTCAGCATTTTGCAATTTCACATTTCGCAATTAAAATAATACCAAATGTAGGAGAAAAAGTACTATTAAAACTATTTGGTGTTTTTTCTTGCTGTAGGTTTAAATAGGTATTTTATTGACTAGTTGTAAACAATAGAAACTTGGAGAAAACTTGGAAGAAAAAGTGAATTGTTTTTGGGCCTTTGGGCCAATTCACTTTTTCTTCTAAATTTTCTCCTAAGATATAATTTACATATTCAATTTAAAATAACTTTTTAGCACTCTGCAACTTGAAAAGTACCAAACAATAGGTGAAGAGGTACTGTCAAAATTATTATTGTAGTATTTTCTTGCTTGCTGTTAATGAGAAAACGATGGAGAAAAGGTGAATTGACCTATGCCCATTTTTCAATTTACTTTTTCTCCTTAGTTTTCTCCTAGTCGACATTTTCTCACCAAATGCCTTTTAAGCCACCAGCCAGCAAGAAAATACTCAGAATAATGTTAAAGGATACCCGAAGTGACATGTGACATGATGAGAGACGAGCAACAAAATTGATACGTGGGATGGAAGGTCTCACTTATCAAGAAAGGCTAGATAAACTAGGTTTATTTAGTCTAGAGAAAAGACGCCTTAGAGGGGATCTAATTAACATGTATAAATACATCAGAGGGCAATATAATAGCTTGGCGGATGAGCTTTTTGTGCCTAGGCCTTATCAAAGGACTAGAGGACATGATCTGCGCATGGAGGAAAAACGTTTTAGCCATTTATTTAGGAAAGGGTTCTTTACAGTAAGAGTGATTAACCCATTCGCGTTCCGTCGTTTTCACTTGAGAAATGTTCACCTCCCATTCATTAGCCTATAACTTTATCACTACTTATCACAATGAACTGATCTATATCTTGTTTTTTCCGCCACCAATTAGGCTTTCTTTGGGGGGTACATTTTGCTAAGAGCCACTTTACTGTAAATGCATTTTAACAGGAAGAATAAGAAAAAAACGGAAAAAATCATTATTTCTCAGTTTTCAGCCATTATAGTTTTAAAATAATACATGCCTCCATAATTAAAACTCACATATTGTATTTGCCCATATGTCCCGGTTATTACACCGTTAAAATTATGTTCCTATCACAATGTATGGCGACAATATTTTATTTGGAAATAAAGGTGCATTTTTTCTGTTTTGCATCTATCACTATTTACAAGTTTAAAATAAAAAAAATATAGAAATATTTCATCTTTACATTGATATTTAAAAAGTTTAGACCCTTAGGTAAATATTTACATGTTTTTTTTTTTTTTATTGTAATGTTTTTTTTTTTATATTAAACATTTTATTTGGGTATTTTTGGGAGGGTGGGATGTAAAGTATAGTTTTATAATGTAATTGTGCGTTGTTTTTAATTTTTTTAATTTTAGTTGTAGTTTTACTTTTTGGCCACAAGATGGCTGCCATGAGTTTGTTTACATGACTTCACTCTAAGCGTAACACACGCTTAGAGTGACGCATCGGGGAGGGAACAGCCATAAAAAGCACAGCTTCCGAGAGAAGCTGTCGCTTCTTCAGCGGGGGAGAGGAATCAGCGATCGGGCACCATAGCCCGATACATTGATTCCTTGGCTACCGAATCCGCGGCCGGGAGTGCGCGTGCACGCGCGCGATTGGCCGCGGGAGCGCGCGGTAGCGCGCATGGTTCCTGGACGTAGTTTCTACATCCAGGAACCAAAATAGGTTAAGATGTGGAATGCATTGCCACAGGAAGTCGTTATGGCAAACTCTATACCTGCATTTAAAGGGGGCTTATATGCTTTCCTTGCATTGAAAGACATCGATGGCTACAATTACTAGGTAATGCCTAATGATGTTGATCCAGGGATTTTATCTGATTACCATCTGGAGTCGGTAAGAAATTTTTCCCTTTAGGGGCAAATTGAACCATGCCTTGTAAGGGTTTTTTCGCCTTCCTCTGGATCAACAGGGATATGTGAGGGAGTAGGCTGGTGTTGTACTTTATACTGGTTAAACTCGATGGACGTATGTCTTTTTTCAACCAAAATAACTATGTAACTATGTAACTATGAGATAGACATGTGTATGTACAGTGCCTAACACACAAATAACTATGCTGTGTTCCTTTTTATCTTTCTCTGCGCGAAAGAGTTAAATATCAGGTATGTAAGTGGCTGACTCAGTCCTGACTCAGACAGGAAGTGACTACAGTGTGATCCTCACTGGTAAGAAATTCCAACTATAACACACATTCCTAGCAGAAAATCGCTTCTGAGAGCAAGAAAGAGATAAAAAGGGGAATTTCTTATCAGTGAGGGTCGCACTGTAGTCACTTCCTGTCTGAGTCAGGACTGAATCAGCCACTTACATACCTGATATTTAACTCTTTCAGGCAGAGAAAGAAAAAAGTAACACAGCATAGTTATTTGTGTGCTAGGCACTTTACATATCCATGTATATCTCATCATGTCACATGTCACTTCGGGTATCCTTTAAAGGAATACTTAAGTCTGATAAAAAAAAAGACTTTTACTCACCCGGGGCTCCCCTCAGCCCCCTACAGCTGAACGGTGCCCTCGCCGTGGCCCTCCGATGCACCTGGTCTCGCCGGCGGCCACTTCCGGTTCGGCTGTCACCGGCCGACAGGCTGGGAACGCGGCTGATTATCCCCGGCCACAATAGCATTATAGAGGGCGCTATAATGTGATCCCTTTAACAGTACCTTCCCACCTACTTTTTGGCTCTTTTTCTGTCGCAAAGTGCTGAAAAATTATTTAAAACAGATGATGAAAAATTAGAAAAGGTGAATTGAATAAGGGCCTATGAAACCAATACATCCACCCTGAACAGCTTCCCCAGCTTCATAGCTCACAGCAGAAAGAAACATTTATAAAAAAAAAAATATTTGTGACTGTGGGTCAGTGAATGTTCTGACTCCCAAATTGGATTAGTATTATGTTTGCTGTCGATTGCATGCTTGTCTGCAACTCCATATTCTTACATAGCTACTCTTGAAAAGGGATGTGATATGGCACAAACAATATACACCAATCCATCTTTCTCAATAGGAGGACTTTTTTGTGTTGAAAATGCAGTGACTTTAGTGCTCCTTTATGAGTGGGTGCTTATACACCCTCTGTTTCGTAATTGTCTAGCCTGTTGGTTCATACGCCTAGATACAGTCCCATAATAAGTAGCCTTTAGTTTGAAAGATATTGGTTTACATTAGGTTGTTTTAAATGTATTAAACCCATGGTAATCTTCAATTTGTGCCTTATTAAAAATAATATTGACAAAAGGGACTTTTATAAAATAAAGCTGATGATGTATTGTCTTTTAAAATACTCATTAATCAATAGATAAACATCATTCTCCCTCAAATATTAACTGTGTAGAGTTGCAATACATAAACCATGCTGCCCCTTATTTTATGCCTCATGCATACTTATTTTCTATTTTTCAGGACAGTTTTCCAGCTCGTTTTGGAGGGATCCATTTTGTCAATCAGCCGTGGTACATTCATGCCCTATATACTGTTATCAGACCCTTCTTAAAGGAAAAGACAAGGAAAAGGGTGACTCTTCATATTTATATAATGCTTGTAGAGTGCAAAATATATAATCAGGCAGTTATCCATATACGGTACTTTCCAAACCCATGTGATCATTACAATATAGTAACTTGCCTGAATCTGTGACAACTAGGGATGGTCAGAAATGTCATTTTTTGCATTTTTGCATTCTGATTGGCCAAATACCTTCAAGTTGACTCTGAATTTTCTGATTGGTCCAATGCTTCCAAGTTCTGTGATTGGGCTAAAATGACCGAGTTGCGGTAATGTGGTATTTCCATTTTCCAAAAATCTGGAATTTTAAACTCCGCAAAATCAGAATGAGTGTCCCTAGTGACTACTTTCAAACTAATGTCGTCATTCACACTGACCATATCAAAGAAGAGCAGGGGGATAATACAAGGCATCTACAAGATGATCTACGTGCATGCATTGTATAATGATATTATTATACTGTAACATTTTGTCACATGGGATCACCACACATATGTTGTGCTTTAGTGAAAATGTGGATGGCATATGCAGTGTGCTTTTTGCATCTTGTGTTGGTTTTGAACCAGATTCACTTAATTTGGAAACATACCAATTCATTGACCTCATATTTCAGAATGCATTCTATTTTCATGCAGAGATGATGTGTCATGGAGCAGTTATATGGATTATTAACAATGGGCTGCCCACGGGAGAGATCTGGTAATCCAGGGTGTAGATTAGCTGCATACATGCTGTCCTGATTACACAGCTTTACAAATGGCTCTGAAAATGTCAAATGTAAAAAAGGTAGTATAATCAGCTGAAATCACCCCTGTTGCAAAATACACAAACCTGTTTCGACAGCAATGTATTTTTACATACATCATTTTACAGAAGAATGGCAAATATTTTAAAAAGCAAGGAGTCTTGTGATGTTGATGGAAATAGTATACAACATTAGTCACAAAAATATCATATATTTCTCACTAGGTAAACTTTACAGTCCTTAACCGGTTCAGCGCCACGGTCCGAAAATCTCATGCATCCGAGCAACGTTCACCTCCCATTCATTCGCCTATAACTTTATTGCTACTTATCACAATGAATTGATCTATATCTTGTTTTTTCCACCACTAATTAGGCTTTCTTTGGGTGCTACATTTTGCTAAGAATTATTTTTTTCTAAATCTATTTTAACAGGAAGATTAAGAAAGAAATGAAAACAATTCATTATTTCTCAGTTTTTGGCCATTATAGTTTGAAATTAATATACGCTACCGTAATTAAAACTCATGTATTTTATTTGCCCATCTGTCCCGGTTATTACACCGTTTAAACGATGTCCCTATCACAATTTATGGTGCCGATATTTCATTTAGAAATAAAGGTGCATTTTTTCAATTTGCGTCCATCACTATTTATAAGCTTATAATTTTAAATAATATAATAACATATTCTCTTGACATGCATATTTAAAAAGTTCAGACCCTTGGGTAACTATTTATGTTGTTTTTGTTTTGTTTTTATTGTATTTTTTATTTTTATTTTTAATAAAAAAAAGTGTATGTGGGTAATTTTTGGTGTGGGAGGGAAACTGTTAATTTTAAATGTAAAATAATATTTTTTTTTTATTAAAAATGTATTGTGGTGCAGTCTACTATTTGGCCACAAGATGGCCACAGTGAAAAAAGTCCTGGATGCGAACGATCTCGCATCCAGGAACTTAAAAGCAGGGGAGATGTTTCCTGGGGGCAGAAATACAGCGCTCTCTGGAGAGAAAGCGTCGGTATTTCTGCGGGAAAGATAGATCGGTGAATGGGAATTATATTCCCATTCACTGATCGGAGGGCTAGCGGCGGGCAGCAGGAGCGCACGCGGGGGCGCGCCCGATCGCGCGCACGAGGCGGCGGCAGCAGCAGTGCCTATCTGGACGAGGAAGCTCGTCCAGATAGGCCAAACTGGTTAAATCTCAAATAACAAATGCAAAAGTATTTTGGTGAAATTAACACAAACATCTTTTTATCAAACCAACACTCACACATCTTTTTTTTTAAATATATGTTCCATCTTATTCCTAATTCTGTAATTTTGATACTCAATTTTGTAATTTTATATTTTTTCTTAACTTTCATTCTTTACTTGTAAGTTTCTCTTGACTGTAGTCTTCAGCAAAATAGAGCTTCTTGCGTCTCATCATTTCTCATCATAGTCATGCTGTAAATTGATGGAAATCTCAACCGCAATTTATATAAAGGACATTATTATTATTTATATAGCATCAATATTTTCTATCGTACTGTAAAAAGTTCAAACTGGACAGAGGTGAAGTGCTATTAACACAAGTGATACACAACAGGAGGCAAGAACCTTTTGCAACCTTTGTTTATCTATACTGATTAACTGTCAGCTCCCACCAAAGTATTTAGACCTACAAAATCTATGTAAATTATAATAACATGAAAGAGAAAAGGTAAATGAACAAAGTAAATGAAAGTAAATGTGATAATTAGTTTTGACACACCCTCCACTTTCCTGCTGACACCTGTGAAACCCACTGCTAGTTCATAGTATCCCTTTTCACTTTAGCTCTACTAGGTAATACAGCTGGGGCCATATGCAATTCACTTTTTATTATAGGTGATATCTTTATACCTTGTCAATAAAATGCCTTTTAGGCCACCAGTAAGCAAGAAATATACTTTAATATTGACAGCACCTTTTCACCTACCCTTTGGTACGTTTTCAAATTCTGATTGCTAAAAAGTTTAAACAAAAATAATGAAAAATTATCTCGTAGGAGAAAACTTATGGGTATAAAGTGAATTGAATAAGGGCCCCGGAGTAGTTTTGGAGAGGTGGGTTTATAGGGAGGAAATATCATCACCCCTGGCATAGAAAGAGTGGCAGGAGCAAATACCCTTTTAAATGAATTCCACATGGGGTTAACCATTGGGAATCTGTAATCACAATTTTCTGTACCACAATAACAAGGATAGAAATACCAGTAATTGATTATATGCTTCAGCTACTTTCCTAACTTACTGAGTCTGTTATTTGAATGCTTCCTGGAGTTTTGTATTAAATATACATGCTTACAGTGGAGAGGGTGGAAAAATTCTAGCATCCTATTACAGATTAGTAATAAACTGCTACTTAACATTTTATTTGTTACAGATATTTTTGCATGGTAATAATCTCAACAGCTTGCATCAACTGATCCATCCCGAGATTCTGCCTTCTGAGTTTGGAGGAATGTTGCCCCCATATGACATGGGAACATGGGCAAGAACACTCTTGGACCATGAGTATGATGATGAAACTGATTACAATGTAGACTCATACCACATGCCAACAAAAGTGGAAGTGGAAAAGGATTTATCTCCCAAAAACATGAAAAGGTAATCTGCAAAATCATCATAAAAAATAATGTCATTTTTAGTAGATACATTGAGGTGTGTTTGCTAAACACTGTTAAAATTTACATGAGCATGTATACATGTATATCTTAAAAAGCTCCCCCATTCTCATACAAAAGCAATCCTGCAACATCCTCCTACTTGCTGCTGGGGACATATCACCCAATCAAGGACCCTCTCCCAGACCGCACTGCACTCTGGTAAATACCACATCCCGCACTGACCGTCCTCACTCCTCCACACACATTAACCAATGTAACCTGATCACCATTCCTTGCCTTCCCAGCTCTCCCCCTCCAATATTTGGGGCCCTCTGGAATGCACGCTCTGTAGTCAATAAACTAGCCCACGTCCATGATCTGTTCATCACTAATGCTTTCACCTTCCTGGGGCTCACTGAGACATGGCTAACCCTATCTGATACTGTGTCTCCAGCTGCCCGTTCATACGGTGGCCTCAAGTTTAGCCACACACCTAGATCGGGTGACAAACATGGGGGTGGGGTGGAAATTCTTCTTTCCGAACACTGCTCCTTTACACCGCTTGCACCTGCACCTTCTCTGGCTTTCTCTGCTTTTGAGGCTCATGCTGTTCGCATCTACTCCCCTCACCACTTCCAGGTTGCTGTCATCTACCGTCCTCCTTGACCAGCCTCCACCTTCATTGACCACTTTTCAACATGGCTTCACCACTTTCTATCCACTGACATCCCTTCCATCATCATTGGGGACTTTAACATCCCCATAGACACTAACTGTTCCACTATCACAAAATTCCTCTCACTCACCTCATCCTATGACCTCTCCCAGTGGTCCTCAACCTCCACCCACAAAGATGGCCACACTTTGGACCTAGTTTTTACCCGGCTCTGCCCAGTTTCCACATTTAATAACTCTTTATTCCCACTTTCAGATCACAATCTCATAACTTTTACAATCAGCCCCTCCCTGCCTCCTCCTGCTACTGCAGTGCAGCCATCAGGCTTATGCAGGAATTATCGCAACCTCGACCTCTGCTCCCTAACTGATTCTCTAAAACCCCTGGGCTCCCTGTCATCCTACACTGACCCCGAGTCAGCATCCATCTACTACTCCACCGCAGTCACCGCTGTCATGAACACAGCCGCTTCTCTCACCAACTTCCACCCCCGCTGCATCAACAGACAGCCCTGGCTGACTGAACCCATCAAACAACTGAAAAGACAGTCCAGGGCAGCAGAACGGCAGTGGAGGAAAAGCTCCAATGCAGATGACTTCGCCCACTATAAAAACACGCTGCTCCAGCTCAGGGACGCTCTCTCACTTGCAAAGCAGTCATACTTCTCTACACTTATTTCTTCACAATCCCATAACCCTAAACAACTTTTTAACACCTTCAGCTCTCTTCTCCACCCCCCGCCTCCCCCTACAACCACAAGCTTGTCTGCAGAAGACTTTGCAGCATATTTTGTGAGCAAAATTGAAACATTACAGAACAGCTTTCAAAAGCAACCCTCTTCACCGGTTCAATTACCTCTTCCTTTTTACTCTCTGCCTGGCAGCTTCCCTACTATCAACTATCTCTCTCCACATAACCACTCACCCACTCAAACCTCCTCCCTGCTAACAATCTTCTCCGCCTTAACTGAACAGCATCTTTCTTCACTAATCTCTAAAGCTCATCTTACTACATGCGCCTCCGACCCTATTCCCTCTCATCTTATCCCCCAGCTCTCCTCCCCCTGCTTTAACAACACTGTTTAACCTTTTCATCTCAACTGGCATTTTCCCTTCTTCATTTAAACAAGCTATCATAACACCACTAATCAAAAAACCCTCTTTAGACTCTACTGCCCTTTCTAATTACCGCCCAGTCTCTCTCCTTCCCTTTGCCTCCAAACTGCTGGAACGCCACATTTACTCAGAGTTGTCTAACTTTCTCTCTGCTAATTCCCTGTTGGACCCCTTCCAGTCTGGCTTCCACCCTCAACACTCTACGGAAACCGTTCTCACTAAGGTTGCCAATGACCTCCTAGTTGCTAAAGCCAAAGGCAGATTTTCAGTACTAATACTCCTAGATCTGTCCTCTGCCTTCGACACTGTTGACCATACTCTACTTCTCCATACCCTCTCAACACTGGGAATCAAGGGCCTAGCACACTCCTTGCTCAACTCTTACCTGTCTGGACTTTTTTTCATGGTCTCCTATGCCAATGCCAACTCCTCTCCGTGCCCACTGTCTGTGGGAGTACCACAAGGGTCCGTCCTTGGACCCCTCCTCTTTTCCATTTACACCCATGGAATGGGACAGATAATAAGCTCTTTTGGGTTTCAATATCACCTCTATGCTGATGACACCCAAATTTATTGTTCTGCCCCAGACCTCTCCACACTACTATCAAAAGTCCCCGAATGTCTATCCGCTGTATCTACATTTATGTCATCCCGCTTCCTTAAACTCCATATGAGCAAAACAGAGATTGTGATATTTTCACCTTCGCTCTCTGTTCCACTTCCCATAGTCACAATCAATGTAGCTAACACCCCAATAGCATCAACCCCCAAAGCTCGTTGCCTAGGGGTAACTCTGGATAGAGTTGGGCCGAACCTCCGATTTTAGGTTCGCGAACCTGGTTCGCGAACTTCCGCGGAAGGTTCGGTTCGCGTTAAAGTTCGCGAACCGCAATAGACTTCAATGGGGATGCGAACTTTGAAAAAAAAAATAATTATGCTGGCCACAAAAGTGATGGAAAAGATGTTTCAAGGGGTCTAACACCTGGAGGGGGGCATGGCGGAGTGGGATACATGCCAAAAGTCCCGGGGAAAAATCTGGATTTGATGCAAAGCAGCGTTTTAAGGGCAGAAATCACATTGAATGCTAAATGACAGGCCTAAAGTGCTTTCAAACATCTTGCATGTGTATACATCAATCAGGTAGTGTAATTAAGGTACTGCTTCACACTGACACACCAAACTCACCGTGTAACGCACCGCAAACAGCTGTTCACAGAACAGGTATGCAGTGGCAGGTTCACTGAACACAACAGGTATGCAGTGGCGGGTTCACTGAACAGGTATACAGTGACGGGTTCACTGAACAGAACAGGTATGCAGTGGCGGGTTCACTAAACAGAACAGGTATGCAGTGGCGGGTTCACTAAACAGAACAGGTATACAGTGGCGGGTTCACAGAACAGGTATGCAGTGGCAGGTTCACTGAACACAACAGGTATGCAGTGGCGGGTTCACTGAACAGGTATACAGTGGCGGGTCCACTGAACAGAACAGGTATGCAGTGGCGGGTTCACTGAACAGAACAGGTATGCAGTGGCGGGTTCACTGAACAGGTATGCAGTGGTGGGTTCACAGAACAGGTATGCAGTGGGGGGTTCACAGCACAGGTATGCAGTGGTGGGTTCACAGCACAGGTATGCAGTGGTGGGTTCACAGAACAGGTATGCAGTGGTGGGTTCACAGCACAGGTATGCAGTGGTGGGTTCAATGAACAGGTATGCAGTGGCGGGTCCACTGAACAGAACAGGTATGCAGTGGCAGGTTCACTGAACAGGTATGCAGTGGTGGGTTCACAGCACAGGTATGCAGTGGTGGGTTCACTGAACAGGTATGCAGTGGTGGGTTCACAGCACAGGTATGCAGTGGTGGGTTCACAGCACAGGTATGCAGTGGTATGCAGTGGTGGGTTCACAGCACAGGTATGCAGTGGTGGGTTCACAGCACAGGTATGCAGCCAGACAGGAACAAGTTAAGCCTAACTAATCTTTCCCTGAGAGACAGTCTGCAGCAGCTCGCCCTACTCTCACTAACGCAGGCAGCACACGAGTGACCGTAATGGCCGCCGCTGCCTGCCTTATATAAGGGGGGTTTGGGCTCCAGGGGCTAGTGTAGCCTAATTGGCTACACTGGGCCTGCTGACTGTGATGTAGAGGGTCAAAGTTGACCCTCAAGGTGCATTATGGGGCGAACCGAACTTCCGCAAAGGTTCGCCTGCGGGACGCGAACGCGAACCACTGAAGTTCGCATGGAACCGTTCGCAGGCGAACCGTTCGGCCCAACTCTAACTCTGGACTCTGAGCTCTCCTTTAAACCACATATTAACACTTTAACTACCTCCTGCTACTTCCATCTCAAAAACATTTCCAGAATCCGTCCCTTCCTTTCACAAGAAGCAACTAAAATGCTTGTGCATGCCCTAATCATCTCCCGTCTTGACTACTGCAACACCCTACTCTGTGGTCTACCAAAAAGCAGACTGGCACCTCTCCAATCCATACTAAACTCTGCGGCCCGTCTCATCCACCTCTCTTCTAGATCCTCTGAGGCAGCCCCTCTCTGCCAATCCCTCCATTGGTTACCAGTTGCCCAAAGGATCCAGTTTAAACTTCTCACACTTGCATACAAAGCTCTACACAAGCTTTCACCTCCATACATTTCCTCTTTAATCTCCAGATACCTGCCCGCCCGGACCCTCCGTTCTTCACAGGAGACCCTTTTGTTCTCCAGCCTAGTCACCTCCTCTCACTTTCGCATCCAAGACTTCTCACGGGCTGTCCCTCTCCTTTGGAACTCTCTTCCTCAGCCGGTTCGTCATGCCACGAGTCTGGAAACCTTCAAACGTACTCTGAAAACACACCTGTTCAGACAAGCCTATCATTTGCTATAGGGAGCACTGAAGGCACACTGGCTCACCCACTAATCCTTGTGTTTCTTTCCCTTTTGTTTCCTCCCCACTACCCTCTAGATTGTAAGCTTGCAAGGGCAGGGACCTCCTCCTAGTGTTTCTCATACTGCTGTAATTTTAACATATGTACATGTACCAACTACATATCAACTATGTATGTACCTGTATTTATTCTATTCAATGATCTTCAATTGTGACAGCACCAATGGAACTTGATGTGCAGCGATCAACCCTGGAGTATACAGGGTATTATGTCAAATAGGATGGCAGGATCCGCACCGTCTAAAATCCAATAATTTATTAGAACATATTAAAATCTAAAACAGGCAACAATGAGTGTGAGCCGGGTCACCATGACGCACAGCGTTTCAGAAGTTAGCTCTTTCCTCAGATAGCTCTGGCACACACTCTTACCTTCATCTCACCACGCCTGTTATATAAAGCAACAAAGTGGACCTGATGGAAGACTGTGCACATCTCAACAATTTGCATACATACATATTCATGGGCTAATGCCCTAAAGTTGTTATTCATATACATCACATATGCTATAAGATATAAATTGCACTCTACACATATAAATAAATATATATACCTAAGGGGAGAGAACTGAAGCCCAGAACATATATTAACACTTAGACCTACTCTCCGTTGAATGTATCCCCGGAATTCAGTCACTCATCGTGTATTTCTCATCAGCGCGGTGTCAGCCAATCACAAACGGGCTGACACCGTCCGCTCAGCTCAGTCTCTCCTCCTCCAGCCGGCAACCAATCACAGTCGCGGCTACAAAGTCCGCTCTAAGACTTAATTCATGCGTACATAATGACACATAGTGACACATGCAGACGCACGAATCTGCTCTAGGACCCGCATGCACACACAATGACGCATGGCGACACACGCAGACGCATGGAGCCGCCCACGCCCCCCAAAAAAAGCCAGCCAACACAACCACAAGTGGCAAAATCTGCTCCAAAACACGCAAACACCACCAAGCGCACCATACAAACACAGCGGCAAAAAAAGGGGGGGAAGAACGGCCCCAACTGCCGTACCAGCCACCAGCACCATCACGTCAATGCAAAAGCACAACTCTAGTCATCAGTCGGCCGGAAGAACAGCCCACACCCCACCACAACCAACACTATAAAATACCATCACAAATACCATACAAATCTAACAGGCCCAAATCTACAAAGCATGGATTGCAACATCCAACCAACCGACAACCCACAATCAAGCACAATGTCAATTCAACAATATCAAATAGTGATAAGAATGCACATCCTCCTAAGTCATCACATTCGTCCGATCATATTCTCTATTTAACCCTTTGGGCTCTAAAGTCTCTAGTTTTTTTTTAGCCAGTAATTGTTTATGTCTGTCACCTCCTCTCCTCAATATCGGGACCCCTTCTAGCAACTGTACTCGTAATTGTGATAAGCCATGATTGAAAGTAGTAAAATGATGTGAAACCGCTAGATCCAGATTTTTATTCCTAATTAATTCCTTGATTTATTGAATTGAGAACACGAAAATAAAGGAAGTGGATCTTGTAGTGAATATTTCTCAATATGAATTGACAACCGTGGAACACCGTGTTTTGAATTATGGACTATCTTTTTGTCCCACTTTTTTTCCTGATTTTTTTTATTTGGACCTGGAATTAGGTCGGTTCTTTAAAGTTAAAAAAAAATTTGCTGGAGGTTTTATTTATACTTTAGCTCATCGTGAACCATCTGAGAGCATTAATTTGAGGGAGTGGGGCTTGAGAAATAAGAGCAGTTTTCAACCGCCTAGCCATCCGGTTATCGATAGGTATATAAAAAGTGTGAACACAGATATTCAAAAATTACAATCTGAATTTGATGCTAAGAAAATTAAACATATCATGCGTAATGTGACAGTTGGGGAAAGACAAGCCATCAGCTCTTTGGCAAAGAATGATGAAATTATTGTTAGGGTGGCCGATAAAGGCAGAGCAGTCGTTATCATGGATACAAAATATAGGTAGAAGGCTGCGCATCCCTGACCCAATACTGTGCAATTGAATGGTTATCATGGATACAGTGGCATATGACTGAATCTTCCGGCCGACTGACGACTAGAGTTGTGCTTTTGCATTGACGTGATGGTGCTGGTGGCTGGTGGGGCGGTTGGGGCCGTTCTTTCCCCCTTTTTTTGCCGCTGTGTTTGTATGGTGCGCTTGGTGGTGTTTGCGTGTTTTGGAGCGGATTTTGCCGCTTGTAGTTGTGTTGGCTGGCTTTTTTTGGGGGGCGTGGGCGGCTCCATGCGTCTGCGTGTGTCACCATGCGTCATTGTGTGCACGTGCGGGTCCTACAGCGGCTTCATGCGTCTGCATGTGTTGCTGTGCGTCATTATGTATGCATGAATTAAGTCTTAGAGCGGACTTTGTAGCCGTGACTGTGATTGGTTGCCGGCTGGAGGAGGAGAGACTGAGCTGAGCGGACGGTGTCGGCCCGTTTGTGATTGGCTGACACCGCGCTGATGAGAAATACACGATGAGTGACTGAATTCCGGGGATACATTCAATGTAGAGTAGGTCTGAGTGTTAATATATGTTCTGGGCTTTAGTTCTCTCCCCTTAGGTATATACATTTATTTATATGTGTAGAATGCAATTTATATCTTATAGCATATGTGATGTATATGAATAACAACTTTAGGGCATTAGCCCATGAATATATATATATGCAAATTGTTGAGATGTGCACAGTCTTCCATCAGGTCCACTTTGTTGCTTTATATAACAGGCGTGGTGAGATGAAGGTAAGAGTGTGTGCCAGAGCTATCTGAGGAAAGAGCTAACTTCTGAAACGCCGTGCGTCATGGTGACCCGGCTCACACTCATTGTTGCCTGTTTTAATATTAATATGTTCTAATAAATTATTGGATTTTAGACGGTGCGGACCCTGCCATCCTATTTATTCTATTCAATGGCACGACTGTACAGTGTCTTGTATTTCTTATGTATATTTGTTCCCCATTATTTGTTTGTACTATGTACAGCGCTACGGAAGATGTTGGCACTATATAAATAAAAAATAATAATAATAATAATCCTCCCGCCATACTGATATTAGCTGCACACTTGTTTCAGGCATGTGATTCAGACACTACTGATCAGAAAGATCAGCAGGATAGCCAGGCAACTTGTAATGTTTAAAAGGAAATAAATATGGCAACCTCCAGATCCCTCTCACATCGGGTTCCTTTAAACATTAGAGGGTAAAATTAGGCTTAGACATTAGCACAGGGTTTATGCTTTGGGGATTTTAGGCATTAAGAAGAAGTGGATGATTGAAGGACATCTGAACGATGGGGAGAGGTGGTGGGAAAGCCTCAAATGTAAGCACAAAGCCATAGTTTAATACCGAAAATAGCATTTTACAAGTATTCAATCAGCCTCCGCTTGCACCCAATTGAAACAGCACTTACCTGGTGCATATGTGGATTAAGGTTTAAACTTGAATAGGGCACATACTGTATATACTGTACTTTGTTCTGTTTGGGAAACGTGTGAGGGATTGAGGCTTTGGTTTCATCATATTTGAATTAAGCCTTCACACACATGAACAAGGATTGTCACCAGAAAGGGGGGGTCCCTTGTGTAATAGTTCTGGGATGAGTGTAGTGCATTCTGTTGCTATGGGGAAGGGGGAGGGGCTGATGGACAGTGCACAATGGAGTGAGAGAGGTAAGGAGTACACAAATAGCCTTGGTCTGTGATTGGACAAGATGATCCAGCAGACCAGATCTTTTGCTGATTCTTCAGGGTCACCATATGCATGCTAGATCCTTGGTAGAGGTGATCAAGTGTGGGTTCCTGAATCTGAAAACCCAAATGATGCCAAACACTGCACTAAATGGTGGAGGGCAGATTCAATAAATGGGGTTCTTGCTCCCCCCCCCCCCCCCCCAGAAAAAACCCACAAAATCTGGCAGTAGCTTCCCACAAACAATACACATAATCTGGTAGCAGTTTCATAAGAGATACACATAATCTGACAGCAGTTTTCCCACAAATACACATTATCTGCCAGCAGATTCCCACAAAATGCAATTAGATTGGCAGCAGTTTCCCACAAAATGCATTGCGGTTGGCAGCAACTTCCCACAAAATACACATAATCTGACAGCAGTTTTTCACAAAATACACTTAATCTGACATGAGTTTTTCCCCAAATACACATTATCTGGCAGCAGGTTCCCACAAAATGCAGTAATGTAATTAGATTGGCAGCAGTTTCCGATGAAATGAATGAGATTGGCAGCAGTTTCCTACCAAATACACATAATCTGGCAGCAGTTTCCCACCAAGTACACATAATCTGGCAGCAGTTTCCGCTACAAAAACACATAACCTGGCAGCAATATCCCACAAAATACACATAATCTAGCAGCAGCTTCCCACAAAATACACATAATCTGGCAGCAGCTTCCCACAAAATAAACATAACCTGGCAGCAGCTTCCCATAAAATACAATTAGATTGGCAAGTTTCCCACAACATGCAATTAGATTAGCAGCAGTCTTTCACAAAATGCAATTAGATTGCCACTTCTTGTCCCCCTTTGTTCCTCCTGTGCCTCCTCTTGTCCCTGTGTCCCCTCTGCCACCTCTTGTCCCCTTTGTTCCCCCTGTGCCACCTCTTGTCACCACCTTGTCCCCTCTGTTCCCCCTGTTCCACCTCTTGTCCCTCTGTGTCCCTTCTGTTCCTCCTGTGCCACCTCTTGTCCCCACCTTGTCCCCCCTGTTCTCCCTGTGCCACCTCTTGTCCCCACCTTGTCCCCTTTGTTCCCCCTCTGCCACCTCTTGTCCACCTGTGCCACTTCTTGTCTCCAACTTGTCCCCTCTGTGCCACATCTTGTCCCACTTTGCCCCCCTGTGCCACCTCTTGTCCCCCTTTGTCCCCTTTGCTCTTTCTGTGCCACCTCTTGTCCCCCTGTGTCCCCTCTGTTCCCCTTGTGCCACCTCTTGTCCCCACCTTGTCCCCTTTGTGCCACTTCTTGTCCCACTTTGCCCCCCTGTGCCACCTCTTGTCCCCCCTTGTCCCCTTTGTTCTCTCTGTGCCACCTTTCGTCCACCTGTGTCCCCTCTGTTTTCTCTGTTCCACCTCTTGTTCTCCTGTGTCCCTTCTGTTCCCACTGTGCTACCTCATGTCCCTATCTTGTCCCCTCTGTTCCCCCTCATGCCCCTCCCTGTGCTTCACCTCCATGGCCACCTTTCTTCAATACTCACATGGCTCCAATCTGGTGCTGAACTCACCTCTCTCCTGCAGGCCGCTCAACTCCAGTCACCACAGTTATTTGTGGCCAGCACCTCTGACATCATAAGATGCACAGACCGGAAGTAACCATGGTGACGGGATGCTAAGTGGTCTGCAGGAAAGAAAGTTCCGTGATGGGTCATCGCCATGTGAGTATTGCAGAAATGGGGCCATGGAGGCAGAGCACATGGAGAGTAAGAGACACAGGGGAAGAGCCAGAGGCTGGCGAGCCACAGCAGGGGGCCTGGCAGGCCATATGCGGGCCGCCAGTTGGACACTGGTGTAGATTAACCACTTGATGCTGTACTATATTTTTTGTGTGCTTGTGTTGTGCAGCAAAGAAACATATAATTCCAATGTCTGGATTATTGTAATAGGTTATGCCATGATAAGCTGGTTTATCTGTAACTAGGATATGATGTTTTAAGGTAGCCATACATCTGCCGATTTTGAGGCTGATCGATCTGCCGATTTGCTAATTATCAAATGGAGAAAAACCGTTACCGCAACAAGCATGCCTGGATACCGATACGACTGATTTTTGGCCAAATTTAGTCGCATGTATCAATCGAACATGGTGTGAAATATTGGTCTGACGTGGTGGATCAGGTGCGCGGTAGAAATGTTTTGCGATACTGCGTCAACCGATGAAAGCGGCACAACCCCTGAGTGCTTTCTCATCAAATGTTAGGTGTGCCCCCGGTGCCCGTGCATGAAAATACTTTTCTTTCTCCTGCCCAGAGTGTCCATCAAGTTTCCTCCATACTTACCCATTTACATCCCTGTGTCTACAAGCATGTAGCACATGGGGCATGTGTTTGATGTCACACATGCCCCATGTGCTCCCATGTCGCCAGCCATGTATGGTGCCAATGCAGAAGAATGGCGAAAACTCAGGGGCAGCAGGTAAAGTATTTTCACACTTGGGCACCAGGGGGACATTTAACATTTGGTGAGGCGGCGTCACAAGCCCGATTCCCGAAAAAATGTTATGCTGAAAGATTTCGCTCTCTGTGTAAAAGGGCAGTTACTGATTATATTTTTTTTCCTCAGTCAGTACACTGTTGCAAATATTTGCAGTGATTCTTCTTTCTTTGTAATAGGAGTTCATACTTGACCACCACAGCAAGACTATTTTAAGAATATTATAATTCATTCACATTAAGGCATACAAATAACACCTAAGCATTTCTTAAAGAAGCACTGAAGTTACCTATAGTAGAATCAATGCAGTAAATTATTCAGAATACCCACTTTTACAGTCATTTACCTGGTTTCAGCATCAGAAACACTTCCGATATCTACAGCATATATTACTGTATATTGACACATAGCCTCGCCCTCCCAGTGATGCTTAGCCTAGGCTGTTTAGATATGTGGACTTTCTCCCCTCCCCCCATATGCATTCTAGGAGACCAGGAATTAAACTTTTTAACAGAGATCATTTGACAGGACTAAAGATGTTGCCACCTGTGATACGTTTCAGTTTGAGGGAAGGTTTTTGTGAGGAAACGCGGAAAAGCCGCCGTCTCTCAGGATGAGGCGGCTGTTTCCGCATCCAGCATGGCGTCACAACGCGGAAAAACCGCCGCATGCCGCGTAGGCAGAGCGTCGGAATCCGCATTGGGAATGGCGGAATCCGCATTAGAGGCAGCTCCCATGCTCGGTTCACTGGATACATTGCAAGACAGTACTGGTGTGGCTGGGACTGATAGTCCACCAAGATTCAGAGTGACGCGCGCGCGCACAGAGGCAAAGCTTATATAACAGCCAGAAGTAGGTCAGCTGACCAGGCTGGTCAGCTGACAATTCTGAGCCCTCTCATTGGTCCAGCACTTAGGGAGGTGCTGGAGAGTGGCTGTGTATATATACTTCTGGCTGTTCAGTTGCTGGTTGTCTGGCGTTGCGATCATTACGTGGTAGCACGCAGACCTGAGTCAGATCCGAAAGTGTGCCGGGACCAGCTGGAGCTGTAATCCTACACTCAGCTAGACTTGTTGATAGTTTAAAGTACTAGTTTGATTGTGATTATCTGTTATGACCTTCTGCCTGCCTGACCATTCTCCTGAACTCTGATCCTGTACTTTGTCATTCTGATACCCTGTTGCCGAACCCCGGCTCGTCCTTAGACTCTGCATCTGCCTTCTGATTTCGTACCTCGATATTTCTGATACCCTGTTGCCGAACCCTGCCTGTACTTTAGACTTCGCCTCTGCCTTCTGAATCTGTACTTTATCTGTCCATGTGGTTACGACCTGGCTTGTCCGACCTCGAGAACCGACCTTACTGTTAGAGGCGGTTCCCAGTCCTGATAGCGACACTCCCTCTTGAGTGTCACTCTCGTTCTGTCGTTCCTTCTTCAGCCTGACTCCTCCCTTCGGGAGAGTCCAGAAGGAATTGGGCAGTACTCCTTACTGCTCTGAGGCCCAGTCCTCTCATTATTACTGTTTGCACCAAACACTCTACTCAGGTGTCCAGAGGTTAGTTTGTATATCGGATTATCGGTGATACTGCAGATCATCTATAATCTGGTATATATCTGTATTCCCAGTGATACTGCAGATCACCGGTAATCAGATCCTCTCTGTGCTACACCGATCGTTACAGTTTTACTATAAATTAATAATTTATAAAAGAATATTGTAAATAATAATAAAAACAAATTTTCATTTTCATTACAGTACCTCTTTAACAAGTAAATAACAACATAGTGATAAACATCAGTTCCCATAATAGTATTTTTACAGCATTACAGTAATGTATATAGAACAGACACAGCAGCGAACCTTTGGTAGGAAAGTCTGAGTGGAATCTTAGGGCTTGTCAGCCTTGTATCCCAGTCCTAACCTGAGATCATGAGCTATAGGCAATGGCAGAAAAGGCACAGAAGGATCAGCTGACTGCCCTGGAAAATGTATCTTGTGAGAAGTCAGAGGAGGTCAGTCATTTCTCTTTATGACAGATTCCTTATAATAGCATGCTAGAAAGGGCAATTACTTGTCACATCCCACGCTAGTTAGTAAAATAATGTGCCAAAAATAAACTACAGAAAAAACAACAGATAAACTGTTAAAATTAGCAGATGACTTAAGACAATTTAATGACCTAACTACCAGACTGATTGCTAGCAAAATGTGCTATTTGCATGGATGCATGGCAATATATACATAAAACACATCAGCAATGTTGATACAAGACACATTTATTATTAGACCTAAATATAGTTTTCTACAAGGAGGCAGGAGTTGGGTTTGCAGTCTTAGTTCCCGGCAGCTCATTTTGCCTAGCAACATGCATACGAATAAGCAAGGGCTAGCAAGTACTGTACACAAGCAGCACTGCCTTTTTTTCTGTGGTATGAATATGGAAAACTGCTGAAATGTTTTCCCTTGCAAATTATAGACATTACTGAATGTCAAGACATTATCCCCAGGGCCTTGGAGAACATTGTGCTGATAGTCTGAAAACATTCCCCTTTTTTGTCTGTTTGCAGATCTCAGTCTGTAGTCGATCCAGGGGTCTTAAAACACAATGACAAAAATGAAGATGACACCACGCAGCAACCTCTACTGTCTCTGGATTAGCAGTCTCCCTGCTGCAGAGCTGCAAAGGAAGGGAGCGCTCAAAGCAACTGTTCCCTCTACTGGAATGTACCAACTGGAAATGTATAGCATATGCTAATGTTGTATAATGTATTATTATTACAGAAGGGGTTCTCTACTTTACAAGTGTTACGAGACCACCAGTTTATGCTTTTACTCTGTAAGTGCCAACTCGTCCTTTGTAAATATGTAGAATGAAAGTGTTCTCTCTCTCTTTAACTCTTTATTGTTCTGACACTTCTGTGAAAAACACAAGAAAAACAAAACTGGTTAAATGCCACTCCATATTTAAATTTGTGTTATGTAAAGAAAAATCACATTCTAAGCATAGTAGGTTCCATTCTGTTTTATAAAGCCATATAGCAGATACCACACAGCTTTTTAATCTGAATATTGAGGGAAAAAAAGACATTTAAATATGTAATTGCTTTACTTCCGAACAAAGTAAAAGACAGGATCTTTGTGTCTTCAGCAAAGACGTATCAGGTTTAAAACACAAGGCAATGCATGTTGGCTTGACTAAGGGCAACAGAGCAAGAGCAAATGTATCCGTACTGTGCCAAAATAATTTGTAATTGAGATCTGTGAGGCTAGTTTCCTTTTTAAACAGTATTATTATTATTATGAATACAGCAAGCCAGAAAAAAATAGTGTGTAAAACCAGTGTGACTGAGTAAAACACAATTAGATGTATTCAAATCTGTTTTGGGGTTTTCATTTGTCTGTTTTGCACAGATCACCTTATCATTGGCAGAACTGTTCGATTTTCATGATAGCTTTGTCTCTTTTAGTATACCGTAAATGGATTTTTACTACGGGTTTTTGTGTTCATAGACAGCGAGCAAAAACTACCCTTATAAATGAAACACATTCAATGTACAACTTCTGTGGGTCAAGCTTTACTTTTGTGTGTTTATCACTGCACACGCCTTTGTAATTAAGTATTACAGCACAGAGTATTGCTGTTATTCCACTATTTAGTGTCATGTGCAAGGTGTATTCAATTCTATCATTGGTGACGTATTTTGTGAATGTCACCTGAAGACATATTAAAGGAATGAAAGTATGCTAAACGTAGCACAGTATCATTTACATCATTTTATTTTAATTATTTGGATTGTTTAAAGTTCATTGTTTGCTATGAAAAGGGATTTTTGGACATGTTTGTGTTTTAATGTTAAAACTATTTCTTCCTTTAAACCAAGGTTCATCTTATGACTCTGATAACTTTGTTCCTCTGGAAAAAACAAGAGCTATATACTGTTTGATAGATCAAGTCAACTATGTCTTTTCAGTGTTATGGAAATGTTCCTGTATGAAAATATTTGTACCACAAAGTTTATGTAATGAGATAAGCTGTACGTGGAAAAAACAGAGCCTTTCGGTCATGTAAGACTTACAAAAATGATTAAAACGTATGCAAGAATGCATGGGATGGGGACACATATTTTGCATTTCCGTCTAATAGATCTCAAGAAATTCCAAAGTTTATTGGACAGTATACCTAGAGTGACTATGGATTATAAATTGGGGGTATGAATGGGTGTATAACTACTACCATGACAGTCCCTATGGCCAGTTAGGGATCTGAAATTGGTAATCAGTCCTCCCTGGTCAATTCTGTCATTGATTACAACATACATGGATATATATATATTTTTTTTTTACTAAATCCAATCGGACGACTGATTTTATAATTCTATGTAATTGATTGTGCCCATCAATGGAGAATATTTACAACCAATCCAAATTTCTGATCGCTCAAACGATTTTTCGCTAGAAATTGGACCATTAGTGGCCACCTTTAGGCCTATTTTGGGAGCACACCAATTCACTTATCGGCATTTTTTTGTTATGTGGGAGGAAAACAGAGTACATGGAGAAATCCCACACAAACATGAGAGCACGTACAAACTCCATCCCGATAGTGTCCTTGCCCATATTTGACATGGGGACCCTAGAGTTGCATGGAAAGTGTACTATCCACTATACTTCTGTGCTGCCCAAGTAAAGAGACACTGGATATGGATGTGTAGAATTGTATGGTTGTTGAGAGAGTCTATGAGTATGGTGTGAAAAGCAGTACCATTTGATACTGTCCATCTTCATTAAATTTGTTATCTGACATTTGTAAGAAGGCTGATTAGTGTGTGGCATGATATGTTGTATTGCTAATCACACATGAAAATCGTGTCTCTCTTGAGACCACACTGAAATTTGTCAAATATCTGAAATAACTTGCATTCCCATTCTATGTGCTGCCTTTGCATCCTAAAATGCTACATCAGAATGGTGATTTTCATTTTTTTTAAATTAGCTCTGTAATAATGAACTGTTTATGATTAGTTCATCTCTCTGAGTTACATTTGCTCTTCCACGCTAACATGAAGTCTTGTAGTGTAATACTGCTAACACATAATAAGGTGTGCCAGACTGATGGATCTACAGGACAGTGTGCCCTTGACATCATGCACCTGCTCAATGTGTAGTACTAGCACGCTGTCTGTGGCATATATGTGTGTGCATGTTAAACGCCTCCTTCACAGACAAGTCAATTCAATGCTATAACCTACTTCAGAGTGACATCAATAGAAATAAAACTAATATGCCTCTTCACAGAAAGCAGTTCAGTTATAAAAAAAAAAACAGCTGCTACTAAAATGTATCTTTTGTGGCACACAAATCAAATTGTTTAAAGGAGTTATCAGGCAAAAAAAAAAATGAGTTTACCTTACCTGGGGCTTCTCCCAGCCCCATGCAGCCACCCTGTGCCCTCATAGTCACTCACTGCTGCTCCAGTTCCCCGCCGCCAGCTAGTTTTGTTTTTGCTGACCTCGGGGTTGGCGGGCCGCATTGCGTACATTTTTACGCTTTCCCGCTGGTGCAGGAACATTAATACATAAATTTTTACGCATTAATGGTTTAATGCGTACATTTTTACAGAATGAACCACTGACGCGTAAAAATGTATGTGTTAATGTTCCTGCCCCAGTGGGAATGTGTAAAAATGTGCGCAATGCGGCCCTCCGAACCCGAGGTCGTCAAACTGGAGCAGCAGTGAGTGACTATGAGGGCACAGGATGGCTGCATGGGAGAAGCCCCAGGTAAGGGAAACTCATTTTTTTTTTACCTGATAATTCAACAAAAAGAACAAGTGAATCACAGCTGAAAAGGATAGACTTCAAATGTAACTGTCTTTCACACATCAATTTTATGGACTCGTGCTGATAGTCATGCAAGCAGTGTTCTGTATATCTTACCCAATCTCTGGATATGCTTATAATGCCTCACATTGAATGTACACTGTACATTGTTTGTGACATGTACTTGTACCTCTCACCCAATGTCTAGGCATGCTAATAATGACTCACATTTAACTCATTCAGGACCAACAGGCTCTGGCCCCTTAAGAACCAGAGCCTTTTTTTCATGTTTTACTTCCTGATCACTGTAATTGGCTCACAGTGATCACAGGGTCAGGAGCCAATAAAATTGGCTGCTCCTGACTGAGGTACAGAGCTCAGCTGTCTGTAGACATCTGTGTTTTGTGCAAGCGGGGATGTGTTATTGCGTCCTGTGCATGGGAGATGGTGGCGTTAAAACTACACTGCATCAGGCTTAAGCAGCTACAAGTGGTGGTTTGTGATTTCAAAGTTATTTGTATATAACAGAGATTTGACGACCTTCAAACACGTTACTGAAAATATGTTTAGTTAGCCAACAAAAAAAGTATTGCCAATATCACTATTCTATTTCTTTCTTTTGCTATCTAGGCTAGCACAGTGTCATATATACTGAGACTGTGCTTCAAGTCAGCATGGCTCATTGTAGTCTGATTGTGCAATATTTCTACCGTATGACAAGATATTTAGTATGGGGACCTGTTATTATGATTATTGATAATATTTCACTTTCATATAGCAATTATACATTTTCTGCAAAGAGTTACTGAAATCATCGCCCAATCTGTCTCTAACTGTCCCTCATTTGGGGCTCATAATCTTACATCTTTACCAACAGGATCATTTTATATTTTCTTTGAGTGTAGCCAGTTAATGCGCAGAATGTTTTTGAGATGTGCGAGGAAATTAACCCTTTCCAATCCACTGTCGGACTTGGTCTGCATAATTACATATTACACTGGCGCACATGCAGTGTGAGGTGGAGCTACAGCGCACGCGCTGATGGTTGGGTCGTTTCCTTGCACCAGTGTGAAGAGGTAGAGACCCCACCCACACCCACTGCAGCAGCACAGGCAGATCACTCAAGTCCCCCACACAGTGGTATAAAAGTAAGGAGAGGTGTATGTTGTTGATTTGTAAATTTAATTGGTAAGGGTTAAAGGACATGGATGCAACATACAAGCTTCATGCAGATAGTGGCTGAAAAATCAAATTTGAAACTCTACATCTGCGGCTAGCCATGCCGATAGAAGAGGATAATCTACTTAAATTGTATGCGGTCTTTTGGCCATCACATTACACAGATGGATTGTACAGGATTAGCATTTTGGGACTAGCCTTAAAGTGGACCCAAATTAAAAATACAAGATTTCAGAAATAAAATCTATTTTCCGAATTATAATAAAAAATAACAGCCTTTTTTTCTGCTGCATGATGACGAATATAAAATATTTTACATTTATTGGAGGAACCCCTCCCTTCCTTTCAAATTGCCGGGACAAAATCCGGCAAACTGGTGAAGTAGGTGGTGTCTGGCAATGGAGGAATTGCTAATGGCTGCCCCCAGTATAATCCTAGTTATGAAAAGAGAAGGGTGAAAAGCATGCACTGAAATGCTCATAGGCTTGAAGGAGTGTTTATTTATCTTTGTATGTGTCAGAGTGGTGCAACTAAATATTTTTAATGAAAAAAAAATGTTTGGTTTGGGTCCACTTTAAGTAAGTGTTTAACAATCATGGATCATTACCGCTAAGACAGTTTGTAAAAGATCTAGCTTATTCAAGAGAATGAAACATTATAGTGGTTTACCTGATCCACTCCTGGGTGATCAGGTCAGTTCAGTCTTTTAGTAAGGTGCCATATGAATCCTTTTCAGGGTTATGACAGTGGCTCCTGACCCCTTTATGCATAAGGCAACACTCCTCCAGTGGTCATTCAGTGTAGGCTCATGTAACTTGTGTTTCATTGGGATGCAGTGAAGAGTCCTATTCATTTTTTGCTTTTTCACCTTATCAAAGCAGCAATTGTCTAGGACTTGTGTGAGAGGTTCAATAGTGAAAAGGCTAAATGCCTCTTTCACACTAGAAAATATGTTCTTTATGTTAATTTTATGAACAACAGGCAGAACAGATTTATGCTGTTTCTCAACTATTGGCAGCGCTTGAAAAAGATCACAGTAAAGGTAGCCGTCATTCATATAGAAATGTCTGGGCAGATTTGACCAAGAGACAAATCTCTGTCTTATAGAATCTGATAAGAGAGAGATCTGTCAGCTGCCCATACACCATAGGCCGATTCCCGATCGATTTCATGCTGACATCGATCTGGAATTGGCCTTGTACGTCGCATCTATGCTCCTTGCCACCCCAGACACCCCAACGCTGTCCCCTAATGAAAAATGTCCCCCCGGGGTTCAGCGTGAAGTATACATTACCTGTCTGTGGGCTGCACTTGTCCCCGCTGGCTTCTGTGATTCCTCCGTTCTGCATACACGCCACATGGTTTCCTAGTAAGGATGTGTGTGTGTGTGACATCACATGTGCACTCTTACTAGGAAACCACATGGGGCGCACGTTTATGGACAGCAGGATGTGCCTGGAGCAGTGGAGGGACAAGCACAGGCCACAGACAGGTAATGTATACCTTGCACGGGACACCGAGGGGCTTTTATCATTGGTGGGACAGCGCCAGGGGTCTTTGCGCGTTCGTCTATCATCGCAAAATTGCATGCCTTCCCACCTGCACCTGAACGAGCAAGTCGGCCCAACATCTTGCAGCATGCGCTATCGACAATGCAACCAATTTTCATCCCAAAATTGGTTGCATTGTTGCTTGGGCAGACACTTGGCAACACCGATTTTCATCCAATTCGATTATAATAATCAAATCGGATGGTCGATCGGCCGCCAAGTTGCCTGATGTATGGCCACCTTAAGACTTTAGATAATGTGCTTCCTAAGCTATTAGTACTAAGTAATACATACACATTAAGGACAGCGCCACTATTGGACACAGGACACAACACTGTCTTGTCAAAAATGTGTAGTACTGTAAACAAAAAGGCTGAACTAGAATCAAAACCATGTAAGCATCTCAAAATGATTTTATTAGTTAAAACACAAGCAATCTTGAAAGATACACTTCCCCTCTAGTTTGGTTGAAAAAAACACATCCATCCATCAAGCTCAACCAGGAGAAAATAAATAAATGCAAATTAAGAACATATGTGTCCTGCCTGCACCCTCACATAGTAATCTGAACATTTGTATAGAGCTTTTCTCCTGTTGGACTCAAAGCGCTCAAGAGCTGCAGCCACTGGGATGCGCTCAAAGGGCCACCCTGCAGTGTTATGGAGTCTTGCCTTGAACTCCTTACTGAATAGGTACTGACCCTAGCCAGGATTTGAACAATGGTCTCCCATGTCAAAGGCGGTTCCTTTAACCAGTACACTACCCAGCCACACACATATTCCATTTGATCCAGGGTGAGGCAAACAACCCTTAAAAAGCTTGGATAATTAACATTTAAAGGGCACAAAAATCCTTCCTGACTCCAGGTGGCAGTTGGATAAAATCCCTGGATCAATTTTGCTGGGAAATTATAGCTGTGGATGGCTCTTTAAGTAAGGAAAGCATCAAAGCCTCCTTTAAATGCAGATATAGCTGATGACATGGGAGGGGTTGCTCCTGCAAAACGAAGCTTGCCGTTCCCCACGATAGTCTCCACTGACTCTTCTGGCTCAGACTTTAAACAGAGACATCACTTCTGTGCGTCTCACCGCCCACTACTGATTCCTTGTGTTCCAGCCTTCACAAACTATAGGTGTTCCGCTGGTCCTTCGTGGAGATAATTACAGATAGATTCGGCGTATTCCAATAGATCTTATGGGGCGCCCCAATAACGATCACATTGACATGTTTCAACACTCTTGGGTGTCTTCATCAGAATACTGGAAATGGATAAAGACACCTGAGAGTGTTGAAACATGTCAATGTGTTCGTTATTGGGACACCCCATAAGATCTATTAGAATACGCCGAATCTATCTGTAATTATCTCCAAGCAGGACCAGCGGAACACCTATAGTTTGTGAAGGCTGGAACGCAAGGAAACACTAGTAGGCGGTGAGACGCACGGAAGAGTCAGTGGAGACTATCGTGGGGAACGGCGAGCGGCTCTGGGATGGGACCGGCTTCAACCAATCCAGGGATCCACCGCACTAAGAGGGAGGAGGTGAGTCACCCCGGAGCGGCCTTTGTCTTTGCAGCATATCGCCGCAGGGACTGGAGAGTGACTCGTGATCCGGCCGTCACTGCAACCTGAACTGGCTCAATTGAAGAGCCGACTCGTGGGGAATCTAGACTCAGTAAGTAAGTGAAGCGACTCCAGCGGCAGATGTATATGGATACCTATGCCTAATAGCTACGTTTTCACCAGTAAGCAAGAATGATGAAGTTTTAAAGTATAGAACTCTATGTATATTATAAGATGAAGTACTAAAGGAGTTTTTGTATCGATGCTCCGGAAAGTGACTATTGAAGAGGTTTTTAAGGTACAGGACTCTGTATATGCTGTGAGATAAAGTGCAATAGGGGTCTTTGTACATTTTTTGGATACTCATGAAACTGATTTTTATCATTTTTTTGAAAATCCATCAGCATACTCCCAGTGTGTGTGTGATAGTGGATGAATGTGGCGTATATGTGAGATCTATGTGCATTGTTTATTTATTTTTTATTTGATATAAGTGATAAATACAGAACCTTCTTTTGGAAATATCCAGCGCTCCTCATATTTTTCTATAAGGTTATCTATGTTGAGTTGGAGATGAGGTACTCCAACAGAGTGAGGTAGCAGCAGGAAAAAGAGTGATCCTTTCTTTTTTCAATCTGTTTTCTGATAGAGCCCCTTAACTTTTGATATATTGTTTTGGCTAGATTCTGTGCATATTTGTACAGCCATTACAGTGTGGGCAATAGGATATGAGTCAGATATGAGTTGCAAAGCTGTAGCCATTATCTCATATTCCTACATATCTTATGGAAAAGTAGTGTCTGGAGTAAGTACTCTCTACTCATACTGTATATAGTCAACCTCCAGCAACTCCTACTTTTTCTTATGCTGTAGGATTTTCAGAGGATTGCACACATCTGTGACTGACAATTTAGGGTTCAGCAGCAGCAGTATTTTTGAATTAAAAAATGTACTTTGACACCCCTTGTGAGACACAAAAGTACCAAAACTGTGCTAAAAATGTTTCACCAGAATATTATCTATCAGTGCAATAAGGCCCTTGTTGCCATCTGTGTGCTTCTATCCGCTTCTGTCCGCTTTTTATTAGCACATCAATGTTACAGATTGATACATGTTGCTGGAAAGCAGGGCCGGGCCGAGGCATAGGCTGGAAAGGCTCCAGCCTCAGGGCGCAGTGTAGGAGGGGGCGCAGAATTCATTCAGCTCTCATTCCTAATTGTGTTTGAAGCAGAAAGAAATAAGAAAAGGGGATACATGGCAGTGACTGCAAGCCAGATAACTAGATATTAAGGTGTTGGGGAGGTTGTGGGCCCTGTGGAGCCTCTTAGTCTAATAGCAATCAGTGTTTGATGGCTCGGGTGGCAGGGATGGAGGGGCGCACTTTGGTGTCTCAGCCTTGGGTGCTGGAGGACCTTGTCCCGGCTCTGCTGGAAAGCGAACAGAAGCGCACAGAAGCGCACAGATGGAAACAAGGACTTAGGACTCTTTCACATCAGAGCTTGCGTTGGAGAACGCTCAAAGCATACGTTTTGTTGTATGCGTTTTAATGCGTCTTGATATGCGTTGCACTGCAGTGAGTGTGCGTTTTTAATCCGTTTTCAATGCGTTACAGCACATAGAAAAACGCAGGTAATTTTTTTTTTTTTAGTTTTCAACTTTCTACATTGTTCCTCTGTTGCATTCTGGGACTGATTGTCTGCTTTAACGGATTAAAAACGCGCATAGTGTGCGTTTTACATTGACTAACATTGTAACGCATAAAGCTAGCGTCGGCCGAAAAACTGCGCCTGGGTGCAGTGTAACGCAACGCACAAAAAGGCTGCGTTACATGTGAAAGCTAAAATGAAAGTCTATGGACTTTTATTTCACCTTGGGTAACGCAAACTTTACCCTTTGCGTTGAAACGCAGAAAATCTGCCCTAATGTGAAAGAGCCCTTAGTGTTCTTTCACATCAGAGCTCGCGTTTGGAAAAGCTAAAAGCATGCATTTTGCTGTTTGCATTTTGATGCGTTTTTCATGCGTTTTCAATCCGTTACAGCATATAGGAAATCGCAGGTGAAGTTATTGTTTTTAGACTTGTAATTGTAACTGTGCGCATTGAAATGTTTTTGCTCTTCTTGGAGCTTGCATTTTACATTGATTTACATTGTAACGCGAACGCAAGCGTCGGAAGATTAAGGGCTCTTTCACACCAGAGCCCTTTTTCGTCGTTTTAACGCAAAGTTTATACTTTGCGTTAACCAAGGTAAAAGGAAAGTCCATAGACTTTCATTTTACCTTTCACACCCGACGCTGCGTTTCAATGCGTTACGGTACGACGCATCCCGGCGCATTTTGTCGTCGGGAATCAGCGTTTCCCCTTCGGGTTAATTAACACCTACCGCCGCTACTCAGCGTCGCACCGCAGATTCCCGACGACACGCCGCAACGCGTGCAGGAGCCGTTCTCCTGCACGTTTTTAGTGTGTAACTGGCCTAAAAGCTCTGGGGAGCATCGAAACGCAACACTCAAAACCACAGCGTTAGATGTGAAAGGTAAAATGAAAGTTTATGGAGTTTCATTTTACCTTAGAAAACGCAAACTATCGACATTGCGCCAAAACGTCGCCCTTATAGAATGTGTCAAATTCCCTCACAAACATGCAGCTGATACTGTCAATTTTATAGGACCCAGAGGAAATAGAAAATGGAAGAATGGGACAACACAGTTTAATTTGAAGCACATATCTGTTCAGAGTGACAGAAAAATTATATTTTATTTTTTATTGAGTTCAGGAATAAAATTTGCCAAAATGTTTCTGAAAAGAAAATGTTACAGTGCAGTAGCTGCATTTCACAGACAACCTTATCAGGACACCTCCTGTTTACCTCCTAGTTGTTTATAGCCACGTGTTTTGCTTTTGTATTCCGGTGACTTGTTAACATAGATCATTTTGGATTGCATTTAGTGGGTGCATTCATTTAGCTAATTACATTACTGTTTATAAGCCATTTTGTTTTGTGTGAAGAGCTCGTTCTGTACATGCTGGCTAGCTTGTGTAATGATGAGCCACACAGAGAGAATGTAGGCCTTAGAGTGTAACTATGGAAACTGAGTGATTCCTGCGCCTGCTGACGCTCTACTTCTCCAGTGTATCATAAATATTTCATGTAAGAAAATGTCTCTTTGCTTCCATACTTAAGAGAAAAAAAACCCACTGCCCTTATTTTTTTGTCTTTCTTAAATGTATTTCATCTTCTCAGAAGTTGGTGTTTTGTAATCTAAATCTCTAACTAGACAAACATACTGCATCTTTGCAAATGTACCAGGTGGAATACCATACATCTGGTGCTTTTATCATTGAGATATGTCTTTCAATGTTATTGTTATTTACAATGATACACATATGTTTATCACATTACAGTGTTCAACACAAATTGTTTTTGCGGAAGAGACAATTGACAAGGAAAAGATATTTGTCTAATAATAGACAAAAGAACTTAGAACACAAAAAAATGACAGGCTTGTTAATAGAAAGAAGTTTTCCCCATGTAAAATAATATTTCATAGCATGTATACTGTTAATATAACTAACCTCCTTCCAGTGACGTTTAGCCTAGGGTTTGATGTGATGCAGCCTTCTATCCCAGAGCACTCTGGGAGATCAAGTCATAGTGTGTGTGTGCATGTGTGTGTGCATGCGTGCGTGCGTGCGTGCGTGTGTGTGTGGTGATTTAGTAGTGATTCACCTTGCCAGCCATAAAGATGCTGGCATCTGTGAGATTTCTGACCAGTTATATGTTATATTCAGTCAAGTTTATCTTTAAAAGTTTTACAATTATCTAAAACAATTGCAACTAATTGGCCACTCTTAACTTGTCACTTTGATGTTTCATAGATACATTGGTTGTACTTAATCAGTAGTGCCAGCTAAACAATTGCAGTTAAAATGTATGCCACCAGCATTATAGCCTCGCAACTTGCAAAGTTTGGGGAAGAACAGTAAGGTACTTTTTATGATGGGTATAATTTAAAGTAATTCGGTGGCCACATACTAAATATGAAAGCTAATGTGAGATTTTTACACATGTAGCTTGTTGTTTAATAATAATTTTATGTTAGGCCTCAATCCATTTTTTCTTTGGCTTGAATTTGTCTTTTTTACATATTCATACAGTAAGACTTAATTCTAAGACTTAACTGCCACCTGATCTTTCATTTCATCAAGCTACTCCGATTGGAAAACTATCACCGTCTGTAGAGATGTGATTTTGGTGATAGGCACATCTATACTACTAAAAACCATAATTTTCCTCTGATACAATGTAATGGTTTATATTGCACTTCTGACAGGCTGCAGTATTTCTTCATCAGTACAGTAAATGAGCAAACTCAGTGATTCATGTTTGAACAGCATTGCCACGCTACTGCTCAAGGTCTTCTCCTGGCCTCCAATAGCTTTCCAATCTAATAAGTATATCTGTTCTTGGGAGACAGATAAAACTGTAATTCAGGGATTCATGTGTGGAAAGCATTTGGTCTTGTTGCCCCTAGAGACCAGTGACATTCCTTGTTTTATTTACAATCCAGCACTTTAAAGAGATTTCGTAGGAACCAACAGTCATGACATAAACTGAGATAATTTGATTTGGAGACACACTTCCTGTGTCAATGTACACCAGTCAGATATTTCAGATATTGATCAAAAAAAATCTTTACACCATAATAAAAAAAAAGATAGCAAACATGTATTGTAACGCATTCTATCTGTACAAACATTAAACTTATAAGTACAGGTTTCATACTGTGGATGTTTGCTTTAAGTAGATGTTCTTCAGCCAACCTTTCTTGTATTTTAAGTAAAGTGGATATTCAGGCCTATGGTGTTTGTATGTTGTATGTGAAAGAACTGAACGTTAGAAATCTAAAATCTGGTTAAAGCATTTTACCTATACCTTGGGCATATATAAAATCTTCCTCGCTGTCACATGTTTTAAAAAAAGCATGTGCTTGATAAAGCCATTCATCACGGGAGGCTGCAAATAATAAATTGTGTGTGCGTGCGCCTGTTTGCCTCTGTGTGTGTGGATCAAGTTTGTCATTCAGAAGGATGATTATAAGCAAAATATGGGTCCACAGCAAATCCTCACCATGTCCATCACAGAGAAGCTGACTTACTGACTTTTGTAGAAGGTAGGTTAAATACTCAGGGCCGGAGCCACCATAGGAAAAAATAGGCAATTGCCCCAGGGCCCCAGAGCCTGTAGGGCCCCCAAGTTGTCCCTCCCCATCTTAACTGTTGCTCCCCAGGGACTCTGCAGAGTCTGTAACATTGGGAGGTGATTGGGGGAGGGTCAGCAGCCATCTCAGGGGCCCAGGAGGGAAATTGGGCTGCAACAAAGGGCCTCTAATGACGCTTTTTGGTTTGGAAGGGGGTCTGTTGGGGGGGCCTCCAGACTAATTTTGCCCTAGGGCCCAATTGTTACTTGAACCGGCCCTGTAAATACTTTAACACAGCTATGTGACTGCTGGAGATGTAATTCCCAGTTTAAATGCCATTGTGGCCAGAAATGTCTATATATTTCAGCATTTGGCACATTCATTTTAGCCCTGCATAGTTGATGAGTGGTATTTGACCTGTCAGCAATGTAATGTCAATTGTCCAGAGTCTGAATAGGGGAGAAAAAAAATTTCCTGCTGTTAAATGACCTCATTGTTAACATAGGTTTAAGAATTAGTGAATGCTTTTTACTAACATTTGTATGTAAAGAAAATCTGAGATGAAAGTTGAGATTTAAAATGATCTGTCATAATAAAGTGTATTTAGATTCTGAAGCAAGCAGTTTTAAAGGGAAGGTTCAGGGTGGCTGTTAAAAAAATAAAAATGCCCATCCACTTACCTGGGGCTTCCTCCAGCCCGTGGCAGCCAGGACGTGCCCTCGGCGCCGCTCCGCAGGCTCCCGGTCTCCTCCAGTGGCCGACCCGACCTGGCCAGGCCGGCTGCCAGGTCGGGCTCTTCTGCGCTTCAAAATGCGCCTCACGGGGGCGTGCTGACGTCATCGGATGTCCTCCGGGCTGTACTGCGCAGGCGCAGTAGTTCTGCGCCTGCGCAGTACAGCCCGGAGGACGTCCGATGACGTCAGCGCGCCCCCGTGAGGCGCATTTTGAAACGCAGAAGAGCCCGACCTGGCAGCCGGCCTGGCCAGGTCGGGTCGGCCACCTGAGGGGACCGGGAGCCTGCGGAGCGGCGCCGAGGGCACGTCCTGGCTGCCACGGGCTGGAGGAAGCCCCAGGTAAGTGGATGGGCATTTTAATTTTTTTAACAGCCACCCTGAACCTTCCCTTTAACCTCACTTACCTTCACTCCTCATCTCGATGGGATGTCTCATTATTGAGATAAAGGGGTATACTAATTAACTGAGCTTAAAGTGTAACTTAACTCAGAACTTTGTCTCTGCTCTAAAAGATGAGCCACATTAGGGAAAAATAAATCTTCATTACAATTTATGGAAATCCTAAATAAAGTCTAAATTGGTTCCCCTTTTGCAGGGAACACTGAAATGGTTAAACCTCAGTGTTTACTGTATGAGAGCTGCCTCAGCAGAGCTCTCCTGCAGTCTATTCACAGTTTCGGATAACAAATGATTACACAGTTTGATGTGGCTAAACAAACACAGAACACAGAGAAGTTAAGTTCTTCTGCAGCTATATGTAGAATAAAGACTTTTCATTGTGTACTGTGCAAGAGTCCATGTCCTCTTTAAGAAAGATTGAATACAAATAAGCTAACACTCTTATTTTCAATTAAATGAACAACTTTGTTTGCTTTGTCTTAACATATTGCTTAGGATTTGAACAAAAATAAAGGCAAGCTAAACACATATATTTTGTTTCACAAATCTTACTTAGTTATGTGTGAGAGAGTAAAAGGGTCATTTTAAAGATTTACGCTGGCAAGAAATGCTATGGTCCCTGTAAAATCGAAGACATGTGGGAACGCTACAAAATAAATGTATCCAAAGAGCCATTGAACTGATGATTGCTGATCACTATTTTCAGTCTGTGAAATAGTCTGCTGCATCCCTTTGTATCTACACAGTAAACTGGTTTCTTCTTTATTTTTTTTCTTGACATTTGCTGTAACTGTTCATGTAAGAGCTGATACTTGTGCCATGCTTGTGAATTGTTCAAACTGAAAAAGAATATTTTTACAAACTTCCGATGACCTGTTTAAATATAACTGAAAATGTTAGGATATATATATTTTATTTTATTTGTATTTATTTAACTTATTTTACGAAGAATAAACCTAAGAGAATTCTGCCATTTCTTGTGTCATGTAATTTGTGATGGGCATAATGTAAATGTAAAAACAGGAGCAAAATGATATGAGCACAAAGGACATGATTTAAAGTGTTGAATACAAAAAGAGAAACACAGAGAGCCCAATATAGTGTAGTATGTATTGGATTTGATGGATAGGGTAAATTGATACTCACAAACCAGGATTACCCGATAGGCAACCACTGTAAAGTGGTGGGGAGATTAAGACCTTTCCCCACTCAGGATTAAGAAGTCGCTCTCTGTAGATCGGAAACAAGGGGGTATATCACCCCTCCACCAGGGGTGGACACAGGTATCGCAGGAATTGAACAGAGGCACCAACAGGATGAAATATGCTAAAAACTTTAAAATTGCTGAGCAGGCAGTGGTGGACTTACCTCCTCAAAGCAGACATGAAACTATCAATTTTCAAAGGTTTAGATTTATTAATATACTCAAAAAAAAACAAAAAAAAAACCAGTTGCAACGTGTTTCACAGGTGTGGCCCCGCTTCATCAGGCAATAGGGGATGGAGCATACAGCAGCAAGTGCCTGTGTCTCAGCCTAGCGCATCTCCTAGAGGCGCTAGACTGAGACATAGACACTTGTTGCTGTATATTGGTAGGTAGCCCCAACCCTCCCACTGATGTTATTCCTGGGATTTTAATTACATAGTTACATAGTTATTTGGGTTGGAAAAAGACATATGTCTATCAAGTTCAACCAAAAAATAAAGTACAACACCAGCCTGCTCCCTCACATATCCCTGTTGATCTAAAGGAAGGCTAAAAACCCTTTTAAGGCATGGTCCAATTAGCCCCAAAAGGGGAAAAATTCCTTCCTGACTCCAGATGACAATCAGATAAAACCCCTGGATCAACACCACTGGACATTTCCTAGTAGTTATAGCCATGAATGTCTTTCATGCAGAATTCTCCACCCCAGAGCATCCCTTGCCCTGGTCCACTGGACTAGAGTTGGGCCGAACCTCCGATTTTAGGTTCGCGAACCTGGTTCGCGAACTTCCGCGGAAGGTTCGGTTCGCGTTAAAGTTCGCGAACCGCAATAGACTTCAATGGGGATGCGAACTTTGAAAAAAAAATAATTATGCTGGCCACAAAAGTGATGGAAAAGATGTTTCAAGGGGTCTAATACCTGGAGGGGGGCATGGCAGAGTGGGATACATGCCAAAAGTCCCGGGGAAAAATCTGGATTTGACGCAAAGCAGCATTTTAAGGGCAGAAATCACATTGAATGCTAAATGACAGGCCTAAAGTGCTTTCAAACATCTTGCATGTGTATACATCAATCAGGTAGTGTAATTAAGGTACTGCTTCACACTGACACACCAAACTCACCGTGTAACGCACCGCAAATAGCTGTTTGTGTAGTGACGGCCGTGCTGGACTGGTGCGCAGCATGGCGAGAGTACAGGTTTTGGTGGCTTTACAGCCCATATGGTCGCCTGGCTGATGTAGCTGAATGACAGAACAGTGACTGTCCAGCTGATCAAATTTGGTCTGACCACAATGAGGCAACAACCTTATTATCGTGGGTGTGCCCCCCGAGACACTCATCTAGGCGCCGGTCATTGCTTCATTGTGATACGCAAGCCCCTTCACCACGGCAAGGTAATGATCACGAAGGGGAATGGGCGCATGTACATGCCTTTTCTTTTGTTTTTGCAGCTGCCCGCAGTGCAGCCAGAAAAATTAGGCAGTCATGTTCACGCACCAGAAAAATTATTACAGCGGAAAAATTCAGCAATCCGCCTGGAGTCCCGGACCCTGTTGGTGGTGGCGGAGAAGGTAGTCAAGTGGCCTGCAGGCAGACATGCTGTGTGGAGGGACTGGGAGCGACTTAGTCTTCTTGGGGCAGGCCAGGCAGCCAGTCACACGGCGTGCAGGCAGAGATGCTGTGTGTGCGGGGACTGACTTAGTCTTGGGGCGGGCAGCAGCCCTCCGGGATCCATGCCTCATTCATTTTGATAAAGGTGAGGTACTTAACACTTTTGTGACTTAGGCGACTTCTCTTCTCTGTGACAATGCCTCCAGCTGCGCTGAAGGTCCTTTCTGACAGGACGCTTGCGGCAGGGCAGGAGAGAAGTTGGATGGCAAATTGGGACAGCTCTGGCCACAGGTCAAGCCTGCGCACCCAGTAGTTCAAGGGTTCCTCATCGCTGTTCCCAGCAGTGTCTACATCCACACTTAAGGCCAGGTAGTCGGCTACCTGCGGTTCCAGGCGTTGGTGGAGGGTGGATCCGGAAGGGCTACGGCGAGGCGTTGGACTAAAGAACGTCCGCATGTCCGACATCACCATGAGATCGCTGGAGCGTCCTGTCTTTGACTGCGTGGACACGGGAGGAGGATTAGTGGCAGTGGTACCTTGCTGGCGTTGTGCCGTCACATCACCCTTAAAGGCATTGTAAAGCATAGTTGACAGCTGGTTCTGCATGTGCTGCATCCTTTCCACCTTCCGGTGAGTTGGTAACAGGTCCGCCACTTTGTGCCTGTACCGAGGGTCTAGTAGTGTGGCCACCCAGTACAGGTCATTCCCCTTGAGGTTTTTTTATACGGGGGTACCTCAACAGGCAGGACAGCATAAAAGACGACATCTGCACAAAGTTGGATCCAGTACCCTCCATCTCCTCTTGCTCTTCCTCAGTGACGTCAGGTAAGTCAACCTCCTCCCCCCAGCCGCGAACAATACCACGGGAAGGTTGAGCAGCACAAGCCCCTTGCGATGCTTGCTGAGGTTGTTCTCCTGCCGCTGTCCCCTCCTCCTCCTCCTCCTCCCCCAAAGAAACACCTTGCTCATCATCCTCTGAGTCTGACTCGTCTTCTGCACACGACTTCTCTTCTTCCTCCTCCTCCCCCCTCTGTGCTGCCGCAGGTGTTGAGGAAACAGCTGGGTCTGATGAAAATTGGTCCCATGCCTGTTCCTGCCGTAACGGTTCCTGGTCACGCTCATTCACAGCTTCATCCGCCACTCTACGCACAGCACGCTCCAAGAAGTAAGCGTAGGGAATTAAGTCGCTGATGGTGCCCTCACTGCGGCTCACCAGGTTGGTCACCTCCTCAAACGGCCGCATGAGCCTGCATGCATTTTCCATCAGTGTCCAGTTGTCGGGCCAGAACATCCCCATCTTCCCAGACTGTTTCATTCTACTGTAGTTGTAGAGGTAGTGGGTCACGGCTTTCTTCTGTTCTAGCAGGCGGGAGAACATGAGCAGGGTCGAGTTCCAGCGAGTCGGGCTATCGCAAATGAGGCGTCTCACCGGCATGTTGTTTTTGCGCTGAATTTCCGCAAAGCGTGCCATGGCTGTGTAAGACCACCTCAAATGCCCACAGAACTTCCTGGCCTGCTTCAGGACATTCGCTAAGCCAGGGTACTTTGCCACAAATCTTTGAACCACTAGATTCATGACATGTGCCATGCAGGGTATGTGTGTCAGCTTCCCCATATGCAAAGCGGCAAGCAGATTACTGCCGTTGTCGCACACCACGTTGCCTATCTCCAGGTGGTGCGGGGTCAGCCACTCATCCATCCACCTGTTTCTTAAGAGCAGCCAGGAGAGCTGCTCCAGTGTGACTCTCCGCTTTGAGACAAGACATGTCTAAGATGGCGTGACACCATCTTACCTGGCATGCAGCATAGGCCCTGCGGAGCTGGGGCTGTGTAGCTGGAGAGGAGAACTGCCACTCAGCCAAGGAGGAGGAGGACAGCGAAGAGCATGTAGCAGGAGGAGAGGAGGTGGCAGGAGGCCTGCCTGCAAGCCGTGGAGGTGTCACAATTTGGTCCGCTGCGCCCTGCTTGCCATCGTTCACCACCAGGTTCACCCAATGGGCTGTGTAGGTAATGTAGCGGCCCTGCCCGTGCTTGGCAGACCAGGCATCTGTGGTCAGGTGTACCCTTGACCCAACGCTCTTTGCAAGAGATGACACCACTTGCCTCTCAACTTCACGGTGCAGTTGGGGTATGGCCTTTCTCGAAAAATAAGTGCGGCCTGGCATCTTCCACTGCGGTGTTCCGATGGCCACAAATTTACGGAAGGCCTCAGAGTCCACCAGCCGGTATGGTAACAGCTCCCGAGCTAACAGTTCCGCCACGCCAGCTGTCAGACGCCGGGCAAGGGGGTGACTGGCCGAAATTGGCTTCTTCCGCTCAAACATTTCCTTCACGGACATCTGACTGCTGCTGTGGGCAGAGGAGCAGGAACCGCTCAAGGGCAGAGGCGGAGTGGAGCAGGGTGCCTGTGAAGGTGGAAGGGAGAAAGCGGCAGAAGCAGATAATGCACCTGATGGAGGAGGAAGAGGAGAAGGAGGGTGGCTTTGCTTTTGTGTGCTGCTGCTGCTTTTGCTCAGGTGGCCATCCCATTGCTGTTTGTGCCTTTTCTCCAGGTGCCTTCGTAAGGCACTTGTTCCTACGTGAGTGTTGGCCTTTCCACGGCTCAATTTTTGTTGGCAGAGCGAACAGATGGCTTTGGTCCGATCTGAGGCACACACATTAAAAAATGTCCACACCGCTGAGCCACCCTGGGATGTGGGCACTATGGGGACCTCAGCAGCTGATGCTGAAGGGCAAGTTGGCTGGCTGTACATAGGTGGCAATACATGGTGCCGGACTCTGCCACCAGCTGTTTCTGACGAAGAGCTGCCCCAGCTTCTTTCAGCAACTTCTCTCCTCCTACTACTCTCTGACTCCCCCTCTGAACTGTCCCCCTCTTCATCTCCTCTATTGGGAACATACAGAGGATCCCTATTACTGTCATCATCGTAGTCATCCTGCCCAGCTTCGCTTGCCTCAGACAAATCCAAACTTGCACCATCAGTAGGTCCTTCATCCTCCTGACACGTTACATCCATAGTGTTGCCGCGTAACTCAGACATATGAGCTGGTGAAAATTCATCTGGCTGTAACAACAATGGCTGTGCATCAGTGATTTCACCACTAAATAATTCTTGCGAAGTGTCAAATGCAGCGGAAGTGGTGCTAGTAGTAGCGCTAGTGGCTGAGCAAGATGAGGTGTTCTGTGTCGCTAAATACTCAACCACGTCCTGACAATCTTGGGAGGTGATGGGACGTGCCTTCTTCCGAGCACTGTACTGTGGGCCAGGTCCACACGAAATTACATTTACACGACCTCGCGCAGACCTGCCGGGTGGCCTTCCTCTGGCTCTGGCACTACCTCTTCCTCTACCTGTTTTGTCCATATCGGGTATGCACGGAGTGGTATGTGGGTAGGTAGGTGGGTTCACTTAACTGCACAGGTATGTGCACTGATGCGGTGGGTTCACTGAACAGAACAGGTATACAGTGGTGGGTTCACAGAACAGGTATGCAGTGGCAGGTTCACTGAACACAACAGGTATGCAGTGGCAGGTTCACTGAACACAACAGGTATGCAGTGGCGGGTTCACTGAACAGGTATACAGTGGTGCGTCCACTGAACAGAACAGGTATGCAGTGGCGGGTTCACTAAACAGAACAGGTATACAGTGGCGGGTTCACAGAACAGGTATGCAGTGGCAGGTTCACTGAACACAACAGGTATGCAGTGGCGGGTTCACTGAACAGGTATACAGTGGCGGGTCCACTGAACAGAACAGGTATGCAGTGGCGGGTTCACTGAACAGGTATACAGTGGCGGGTCCACTGAACAGAACAGGTATGCAGTGGCGGGTTCACTAAACAGAACAGGTATACAGTGGCGGGTTCACTAAACAGAACAGGTATACAGTGGCGGGTTCACAGAACAGGTATGCAGTGGCAGGTTCACTGAACACAACAGGTATGCAGTGGCAGGTTCACTGAACAGGTATACAGTGGCGGGTCCACTGAACAGAACAGGTATGCAGTGGCGGGTTCACTAAACAGAACAGGCATACAGTGGCGGGTTCACAGAACAGGTATGCAGTGGCAGGTTCACTGAACACAACAGGTATGCAGTGGCGGGTTCACTGAACAGGTATACAGTGGCGGGTCCACTGAACAGAACAGGTATGCAGTGGCGGGTTCACTGAACAGGTATACAGTGGTGGGTCCACTGAACAGAACAGGTATGCAGTGGCGGGTTCACTAAACAGAACAGGTATACAGTGGCGGGTTCACTAAACAGAACAGGTATACAGTGGCGGGTTCACAGAACAGGTATGCAGTGGCAGGTTCACTGAACACAACAGGTATGCAGTGGCGGGTTCACTGAACAGGTATACAGTGGTGGGTCCACTGAACAGAACAGGTATGCAGTGGCGGGTTCACTAAACAGAACAGGTATACAGTGGCGGGTTCACTAAACAGAACAGGTATACAGTGGCGGGTTCACAGAACAGGTATGCAGTGGCAGGTTCACTGAACACAACAGGTATGCAGTGGCGGGTTCACTGAACAGGTATACAGTGGCGGGTCCACTGAACAGAACAGGTATGCAGTGGCGGGTTCACTGAACAGGTATACAGTGGCGGGTCCACTGAACAGAACAGGTATGCAGTGGCGGGTTCACTGAACAGGTATGCAGTGGTGGGTTCACAGAAGAGGTATGCAGTGGTGGGTTCACAGCACAGGTATGCAGTGGTGGGTTCAATGAACAGGTATACAGTGGCGGGTCCACTGAACAGAACAGGTATGCAGTGGCAGGTTCACTGAACAGGTATGCAGTGGTGGGTTCACAGCACAGGTATGCAGTGGTGGGTTCACATAACAGGTATGCAGTGGTGGGTTCACAGCACAGGTATGCAGTGGTGGGTTCAATGAACAGGTATACAGTGGCGGGTCCACTGAACAGAACAGGTATGCAGTGGCAGGTTCACTGAACAGGTATGCAGTGGTGGGTTCACAGCACAGGTATGCAGTGGTGGGTTCACAGAACAGGTATGCAGTGGTGGGTTCACAGCACAGGTATGCAGTGGTGGGTTCAATGAACAGGTATACAGTGGCGGGTCCACTGAACAGAACAGGTATGCAGTGGCAGGTTCACTGAACAGGTATGCAGTGGTGGGTTCACAGCACAGGTATGCAGTGGTGGGTTCACTGAACAGGTATGCAGTGGTGGGTTCACAGCACAGGTATGCAGTGGTGGGTTCACAGCACAGGTATGCAGTGGTGGGTTCACAGCACAGGTATGCAGTGGTGGGTTCACAGCACAGGTATGCAGTGGTGGGTTCACAGAACAGGTATGCAGCCAGACAGGAACAAGTTAAGCCTAACTAATCTTTCCCTGAGAGACAGTCTGCAGCAGCTCGCCCTACTCTCACTAATGCAGGCAGCACACGAGTGACTGTAATGGCCGCCACTGCCTGCCTTATATAAGGGGGGTGGGGCTCCAGGGGCTAGTGTAGCCTAATTGGCTACACTGGGCCTGCTGACTGTGATGTAGAGGGTCAAAGTTGACCCTCCATGTGCATTATGGGGCGAACCGAACTTCCGCAAAGGTTCGCCTGCGGGACGCGAACGCGAACCACTGAAGTTCGCATGGAACCGTTTGCAGGCGAACCGTTCGGCCCAACTCTACACTGGACCCCAATCCATGTGAAAAACAACTTGTTCTGCCACTCTAACGTGTACCCCTATGTTCAGTGCCCCCTTGTAGTGACTTCTTTGCCTTTTTCCTTAAAGTGGCTCCTGTGCATCCTTGTAGTGGTCTTCATGAGGTTCCCAATTATTGATTTATTTGGCGACCAGGTGATTCCTCTCCCCCCCTCACAGTTTTCCTGGTGATTTAATGACATCCCTCCCCCTATAGTTCTTTTTAATGGTCTAGTGACCCCTTCACCCTTATAGTTGTTCTAATGGTCTCCTCTCCTCCCCTAATGTGTTGTAACCCACCTGTTCAGTCTGGCATTTGCAGAAATATAACTTTTGTTGTGTGAATACTTCATCCTTTTAATTACTGAATCTGAGAGAGCCTAAGCGCTTTGAGTCCTATGGGAGGAAAGCGCTATAGAAATGTTATTGTATTGTATTGTATTATTTAGGGAACATTACTCAAAGGCATTATTATTATACTTTATTTATAACACAGAGTCGTATTATGCAGCACTACACAATAGATGGGGAGACATTACAATATTAAACAATGTTCCACTGGGACATTATAACATTCAACAATGGTACACAAAAAATGAGGTAACAGTGTAGGGATGAATATAGTAGAAGAGTCACGGAGTCTATATGGTGGTGGGGAAGAGAAGTAAAAAGTAGTTTCCTGAAACATGTCAGCCTTTTTACTCTGTCTTGTTGCTAACCAGTAAAATGTTTGGACGTCACCTGTCAGAGAGTGCGGATACTACTTTTTACTTTTGGTTCTCTGCTCGTGATTGCTGCACCTTTGGATGGGGTGAGAGAGTCTAGTGGTTTTTCCTGTCTTGTGTGGTGAGGAAAAGCACATAGGGAGAAGGGCCCTGCCAAATAGGGTTACGATCTAAGGTGTTGGGGAGAGCTACACATAAGTGGGGTGTAAATCCAAGAAAGGGGGGGTAGAACTATGAAGATGGCAGGTAAGCTATGGTAAACAGATGGGTCTTAAAGGCCTGCTTAAAGGGAAAATGAGTCAAGAAGTGTCTCAGATTCCATATTTACCTGGGGCTTCCTTAAAGAGACTCTGTAACAAAATTTTAAGCCTTATTTCTTCTATCCTATACAGTAAGTTCCTCTACCTGTTCTAATGTGTTCTGGATTACTGCAGCCTTTCCAAATTGCACTGTCTCTGAAATATATCTAAACTAAATTCCTTTGTCAAGCTTTGTTGAGCCAGGGAGGAAGGAGCTGCCTCTGTTGTAATGAATACAAGTTATGCAAGACCCCGGCAGGCTCACTCCTGTGTGCTTTGTTTATTCTTCACAGCTTTGTCTGCTCTCAGTCTCTCAATGTGCCTGTGTGTCTGCTTCACAGACCTTCTGCCACCCACAGCTCTGTGCTGCTCAAGCATGTCAAGAATCCTGTAACCCGACTCCTTAGTAATCATAGCTGGTCTTCTGAGTCACATGTCTGGGCTCTGCACTCGTTTCTGAGCTCTGCTTTTCTCAGTTTTCAGCGTGTGACAGCTCCCTCAGTCTCACAGCCTCATAAACACACTGAAAGCTGTCTGTGAATAATAAACACATCACTAGAAGCAGGCTCTTCAGACTCTTCCTGTTTGGTCGCCATCTTGATTGTTTACAAAAGCAGTTTATAAAACTGCTTTTTTATTGCCAGGATCACAGCGGAGAGCGGCGAAAATGTCACAGAGTGGGTTAGGAAAGGACACCCAACAGGATGGTATGTTTATTTAAACAGGATTTTTTCAATACAGATTCTCTTTAAGCCCCCATGAGGCCACTCGTCCCTCCTTGTCTTCATGGGTGGCTCCTGTCACTTGCAATTCAGCCTGAAAGCCTGGCTGAGTCATGCTTCATTCGTGGCCGGCCAGGCATGCTCCCCCATTGCATTCCCATTCCTGTGAATGTTCTGCGCCTTTGCAGTAGCACTACGTAAGTGCAGAATGCTCTCAGCTGTGGGAGCAAGACAGGGGAGCGTGTCTGGCTGCGCATGTGCGATGAGGCGCAACTTGGCCAGGCTTGCGGGCTGCATTGCAAGTGACAGGAAAACGGCAAAAGACGAGTGGCCTTAAGGGGGCTTAAGGAAGCCCCAGGTAAGTATGATACCTGAGACGCATCTCGTCTCAGGTACGCTTTAAAGTAATTGAAGGTGGGCTGCTCTGGAGAAGTCCTGGATCCTTATGAGTGAGCAAGTTATGCTAAAGGTTAGACATCCCTAGAGTGCTGGAGGAGCAGAAAGAATGGGTTAAGAAGCATCTCTGGATGAATTCCAAGTTGTACTAAAGGGAGGTATGGTGGATGGATTTGTAGGCCAAGCAGTTTAAATTTAATTTCGAGGAGGACAAGGAGCCAGTGAATGGACTTGTGAAGAGGAGCAGCTGAAGAGGAGTGTGGCAGCTACATTCATAACGAAAAGATTATAGGTTGGATTTTGGTCTCAGGAAGTCCAGAACCAGCCTAGATGAAAGATGGCAAGAGTATGTAGTTGGACCAGGAGTTTAGTGGTGTTGGAGGTTTGGCAATGTTTCTGAAGTGGAAGTGACATGATTTTGAAACATTCTACATGTGGTGGGTGAAGGAGGGTACTGAGTCAATGATGACACCCAGGCAGCAGGTTTGAATCCCAGTCTACATATATACATTCAGATAGAGGAGGCTGTATCTAGTATGGAACATGTTAGAGCCATGAACATCAATGGAGTGTAGGGAGAGGTGAGCTACTACTTACCCAACATTACTTTCATCAGCCAATGTGTGTGTGTGTTGGGGGGCGGGGGCAGGTGTGAACATCAGAGACAATCTCTCGAAAGATTCCCAGTGATAATGAACACAGGCACATGTTAGCACACACACTGGAGTTTCCTTTTTGGAAATGGATTCTCCATCCAGACTGGTTTTGGACTAAATACACCATCGAAGATCCCTGACTGAAAACTTCAGTATGTATCAATTTTGTCAAAGTGACAGAGGACAGATGTGCTTGAACAGCATTATCCTTTAGTCTTACTCTCTGTTTACTTTACAGTTCAAACTAAAATGTCACATTATGTTTTCCATTAGATAAGTATCGGAATATGATATTAATGTTATTAACAATCAAAACTGAATGTTAAGTGGGCTTGAAAAGAACTCTCCAGTGTTTCAGCATCATTTGTTTAAATTCAAGGACCCATTCCATACATATGGGGAAAGAAAAACAGATTATCTTTTATTTTCTCTACTGAGGTGGAACAATTTGTAGTCAATTAAAATAACAGGAGCTTAAGTCATGTTAAAGCAAATCTGTCCATGATTAAAGCAATTACCTTCTATTGTGAGCTTTTAATATGCACTGTTGCTGAAGACATGTAATCAGAACTCCATGTCTGGGGGGCAGAGAGGTGCAGCTGTGCTATACATGCACCTTCCTACCCTGTTACAGCTGGCCTTCTGCAAACGCTAGGCAACTAGTGAATAACTTCATCACCTTCTACATTTTCTAAACCATTAGTGCTTGAAGCAAATATAAAATATATACATAGATACCTGTAGTTAGAAGAAAACAAATGGAATCTGCTTGGTTGCCATGCAATTTTGTTCACAGTGATAAGAGTAAATTGCTAGGTGGGATCAGACAAGCTATAACCATGGCAGATAATGGGGCTATATTACACATAGATGCATAATACAACTTCATTGCAACTGCTTTTCTACCATCCATTGTTTGTTATTACTTACACTTGTGTATTCAGGTTTCTTTTTTTACTCACCTTAACAGTTCAATCTATTCTAGTTGATCTATTGATTAAAGCTGAACTGAACTCCAGGAGTTCAGCAAATCACACAATTCCCTCCCACCTCTTGCTCAACATGTGGCAGCTAAGCCACTTTGAACTGTTTCTCTACACAAATATTTTATTTTTAAAGCAGTCATGTTGGTCACAGGATTGTTCTTCCATCACCCAGGCTTACAGACACAATCCATAACCCTGGCAGTCTGAAACACACCTCTTGGGGAACAATTTTTTTCCTTAAAGGCAACTTAGCACCACAGAATGTTTTAATATGCATCTCCCCATATGGGAGGTTCTTAATGGAGTGTGCTGTTGGGGAGCAGGAGTGGGGGTGATCAGCATAACTTACCTACAGGGTGCTACTCCTCTGGCATCTTGCCCCTATCGGATCAACATCTTCTCCACAGAGAGCCCACACTGTGCCGAAATTTCAACTTCCTCCTGGCAGTGTGGTGCATGCATGCCTGTCACAATGCATGGCTGGAGATATAGTCTGTGGATGAGAGGTCTAGACAATTGTACTTTTATCCTGCAAACCGTTATAACTAGTATGATTCTTGTATACCGTTAATGACAGACAATGCACATGATGGACCTTCCACTGTAAGTTAGATGACCGTAGCTGAATTAGTGCACACCTTCCATAAAAAAGTTGATTAGTGTGTTATACTCTCTCTCTCTCTCTCTTTATTTGTACTTACAGTAAGTAGTTTCTTAAAGGATTGTATTCCCTTTGTCAAAATTTTAATAAAGTTAGACCCACCTTCATGAGTTTGAATACAGTAAACAATCACTTAAAGAAAAACTCCAACCAAGAATTGAACTTTATCCCAATCAGTAGCTGATACCCCCTTTTACATGAGAAATATATTGCTTTTCACAAACTGACCATCAGGGGGCGCTGTATGGCTGATTTTGTGCTAAAACCCCTCCCACAAGAAGCTCTGGGACCGCAGTACTTTTGGCAGTTTGTTACAATGTAACAAGGTTCACATACAGGAATTAGCTGTTTACAGCTGTCTCTAACAGCCAAAACAGCTAGCAGCAGCTACTTAACCTGCCAACAGTAAAAATGTCACCATGTAATGAATGTCAGAATGTAAATCAGGGAGAGGAAAGATTTTACAATGAGCAAACACTGACTAAATCATTTATACATAATTATTGTAAAAATGAAGCACTTTTTTATTACATTATTTTCACTGGAGTTCCTCTTTAACATAGTAGAAATGACTTGAAGTAACTAAGGAAACACACTGCCATTTTCTTACACGATTCAAAAAGAATTGTTAATTAAACTTCACATCATTCAGCAATTACCACCAAATATGCTGTTTGTTATGATGGATGGAGAAGTTCTGTACAGTAATATTACACACACACAGACTGAGGCTTGCCACAGATTTCTATCTTCTTTACTAACTGAAAATAAAGCACAGAGGATGTGACAGAGCTCAGTCACTTTATCCTTACCCTCAATCACATCACCTCCATTGAAGCAGCTATTGGGATCAAAATAGCATCACAATATCAGAATTAGGTTTATTTTGCATGCACAATAGGGGTTGAACCCAGAATTGCAAACTCTTTCAAAGCTGGATATAGACAGAGGACAGAAATCAACACATTAGGGTGTTGGCAGAGTCTTTCCTTCTATAGAATCAGAACCTTCAACATCTGCATATATGCAGTATTAAAAGCCCAGATTAAAGAGAGGAATTGAACACATATATACCAGGACTAGCAGGAATAATAAAAAAAATAAAAAATCACTAAGCACCAAAAGTCCTTTGTAGCAGAGGGCGAGTCTCTGAAAAAAAAAAACATACCTTCAGACAACCACAAAAGCAAACTGTCTATTTATGAAACAGTCTCTAAATCAAGGGCGTTGCTATCATCCTAAGAGATCCGGGGCACTTTTGGGCACTCCAGCTGAAAAATGAATGTGGCCACACACCAGAAAGTGGGTGTGGTCATAGGTGGAGCCAAATTTACATGACCTTAACAGCGGTTTTAGTAGGCCTGCCCAGCAAGGTGGGGCATACCAGTGCTGTGGGGCCTTCATAGTGGGCATTCATTGTTGCGTATTCTCACTGTTCCTCCCCCTGAGCACCCCCTTTCCAGCAGAGTAGCACAGCGGGAGGAACTACCATCTCCTCCATCCACTCTCCAAGTCTGGAGAAATCCTCTATAGCTGGTGATTCTCCCCCTAGCATCCCAGAATCAGATGCTAAGGTACACACCATACAATTTTTCCAACAAAGTGGAAAAATCTATCCGGCAGGTACATTTAACAGAAAATGGCATGCTGTGTACTTAGTTTGCAGGGAGAAGCCCAGAACGTCTCGGGAATCTTGAAATCAAGCAGCCAGAGATGAGAACTGCCACCCGTTGCCTGACTCTGCCTGGGGGACATCAGGGGCATCCCAGAAAAGATCCAGGGCACATGCCACTGATGTTTGGGGCTAGCAACGCCCCTGCTCTAAATAAAAAAACAAACTGATAACTGGAGCTTTCCGTTTGATTATAAGGTTATCTGGAGAACAAAACCATGCAAGAATAAAAGCTTCAACTGTGAAATAACTTGAACCGATCATTCACACATTCCACAAACATCTTTAACCACTTAAGGACCGGCTGAGGTTTTTATGTTCTGTGCTGCGTGGGCTCTTCAGCCCCCAGCACAGATCAGGTGGCAGGCAGGGCGATCAGACTTGCCCCCTTTTTTCCCCACTAGGGGATGTCTTGTTGGGGGGTCTGATCGCCGCCGCCTAGTTGTGCCTAGGGGGGGGGGGGCCTCAAAGCCCCCCTCCGCAGCGCTATTCCTCTTCCCTCTCCTTCCCTCCCTCCCCTTCGCAATATAGGTGGTACAGGACAGCGATACGTCCTGTACCGCCTCAGATAGGCTTCAGCCTATCAGATGGCGGCGATCCCCAGCCAATCAGAAGCCGGGGATCGCCGATCTCCTTTACGGCTCTGCTGTGACAGCAGCGTCGTACAATGTAAACACTGGGGATTACGTCCCCGGGTGTTTAAATTTAGCCTGTGAGCCGCGATCGGAGGCACGCAGGCTGTTCACGGAGCCCCCCACCGTGAAATTACAGGAAACGGCCGTTTCCATGGAAACACAGGTGCGACCAGCCGCCGCCTGTCGGCGTTGGCTGGTCGTTAAGTGGATAACATCAGAGATTCATTGTCAAGTAGAAATTTGTCGCCTTAAAACAGAGGGTTTTTGCGATTATTCAGGTTGGAGTGAGCATATGAAGACCCCCACAATGCATCACTGCTGAATAGGCAAAGTGTCCCTTTGTTGTCCCTGAAAGCTAAACACACCTCCATAATCACTGGAATGTGCATAATCAGCAGTGATGCATTGTGGGAGACCTTATATGCTCACTCCAACCTGAAAATACCAGATACCTTCTGTTGAAAAACGGCAAATGTCTGCTTTACATAGCATTTTAGTAAGAGAGCTATTTTTATTCCTAGGAGTTTGGGTTCAACGTGAGCTTGCTGGGCTGTAGATTGATTGTCATGACCGATGTGTGATCAGCAAAGAGTTGCACTTTACTATACATAAATCAGGGTATAGTATCTTACTTAAAGGACAACTGAAGTGAGAGGGATATGGAAGCTGCCATATTTATTTCATTTTAAGCAATAACAATTGCCTGGCAGTCTTGCTGATCCTCTGCCTCTAATACTTGTAGACATAGACCCTGAACAAGCATATGCAGATCAGGTGTTTCTGACATTATTGTCAGATCTGACAATCTGGCAAGGCTGCATGCCTGTTTCTGGTGTTATTCAGACACCACTGCAGCCAGAGAGATCAGCATTGACTGCCAGGCAACTGGTATTGTTTAAAAGGAAATAAATATGGCAGCCTTCATATTCTTCTCACTATAGTTGTCCTTGAACTCAAACTCAGGAAAACAGACAACTTTCCTTGGGGCTTATACAGTATCCTCTACACACACAAAACCAGCTAATTGCATCATCCTCTATAATAAAACCCCTGTGTCTCTGCGTCCCGTGTCCATGTGTGTGTGTCCTGCGTTTGCGCTACTGCGCATGTGCCACAGGGACACCCTTTGGACTGGGAGCAGGACAGCCAGGGGGCGGCCGGACGTGTGCGCACGTGTGGCGAGTAGGCATGAGGGCGCGCAGGGTCGGGCGGCGGGTGCGCGCGCACGTGCGCTGAGAGTGTTTTTTTTAAATGGGCTCAGGTCACTAGTAAAACAATAAATAGGTTGAAGATGTGCTATGCAATACCCAAGTATAAAGCTTCAATCATACCAGACACTAGACCTCTTGAATCAACATCTGGAGGGAGAAAGTATAGCTTGCATTTGCTGTAGCTCTCCACTGGATAGAACAGATTGTTATCTATACTTTCAGGGTAGTATGGGTTAAACAAAATACCATGAAATGTAACAGATTAATTGAAGAAAAGTGTACCGTTACACTGTTTGTCTGCCAGCTAAGGGCGGGTTTCCACTTGCGAAGTGATGCGAGTGTGGCAACGTAGCCGCATTGCATCACTTCCGCCGCCGGCCGCATCACTTCCGCAACCCCCGATGCTGAAGTGTATTGAGGAGATGGGACGCAGCTGCGGGCGGATGCGGCTGTGCGAAAATCTGCAGCATGGTGCAGATTTTCAGATCGCTCCGCACCGCACAACATGCACGCAGTGGAAACTCTTCCACTGACGTGCATGTGTTTCAGCACACCTGCGGTGCGATGTGGCTATGTAGCCGCATCACATCGCTCCTAGTGGAAACGGGACCTTAATGATCAGCAGCTACTGGCTTTGATACGTTTGGTTACCCTCACACTCACGCAGTTTATTGTCAGCTATAGGGCTTCTTCTGTCTCCTTAAATCTTGTTATAGGGGAATACCAAGATTCATTTCACATGTAAAATATTATCTAATAAGGTTATAAAAGCTATAATGGACTACAGATTTTTTAAAAGGAGGAATGTAGGTAGAAAAAAACAAAGTCGCAAGGAAGAAAGACCTGGCATCTTCCTTTCTAATTCAATCATCTTTTTGCTGCAACTGCAATGTCACTCACTTAGCTCCTTATCTTGCATATTGCAGCTACAGCAAAGATGGATACAACTTTTAGCACTGGACTAGGTAATATACTGTTTCACACTGTGCTAATTTGCATGCAGAAAATGAAAGCAAGTGGGGGTCTCATGATGGCCAAACTTGTTGGGGCAAGGATAGATGACAGCACATAGTTTGGGAGGGGGGATGGAAGCTGCACATTATGGAAGTCAATACAATCACTATCACTTAAATTGTGCCCATATATCAGACCTGATGCATATAAATGATACCGTTTTATTGGCTGTGGGTTTGCTGTAGTAATTCTCCAGAGGTGCACATGTGATAGATTCTTGCACAGAGTGACTAATACTTGTGAATCACCTGACACTTAGAGGAGTGTTGATTTTGAGTTGATACAATAATGCACTATGTAAAGCTTTCTATGTGTAGGTGTGGTTGAGTGATGTGTGCTGTAAGAATCCACCAAACATGCACATTGTGGAAGGGTGGAAAGGTGAAGGAAAGATGGCCTCATGTGTTATGGGAAGGGGAGTGGGGGGGGGGGGGGGGGGTGAAGGGTGATCACACATGTCACACATGTTATGTGGGGACTGCACAAGTAATGAGGTAAGACATGGCTTACACATGTTATGGAGTGGTAAGTACCTGGACACATTCATATATTATCAGGATGTTATGGGATGAGTAATACCGTAGTACATACAGTGTTATGGTGAGTCTTAGTGACTGCATTTGCTATGAGATGTAGAACAGGGTCATAGCCACTTTTAACTTAATCAGCATGTTTAATAGTTATTTAATTACAATCATATTATTATTCTCACTTAAATGCTATGTGGACCTGGAAAAGCCCAAGTAAGCTATTTATCTGTTTAATTTATTTTATGAATACAGAGAAAAGGGAAGGTGATGCCATTGGGCCTAAAAGCCCTCGCTAACAAGTGCTTTTATTACCTCTGGAGTGACCAATTAGAGACTGTTTCTTATATACAGGCCACCTTTGCTACTAATACAAAGTACCGTTGCACTTAGTCTGAACTTAACAGTCAGCAGTTAGGGCTTGTTCATACTAAGGGCGCTTTTGGCTTTTTTTAAGTGCAGGCAATTTTCAAAATCACCCTAAAAATGATTGTGCAATGATTTCCTATGAAAGTGTTCACATATAAGCGGTTCGATTCCGATCCGCTCACCAAAGCACTGCCTGTACCATTTTGGGGCGATTTGCCTCAATGGATGGTATAAGTTTTTAAGAATAAATACCATTTTTAAGAATAAATACATTGTATTTATTATTTTCCGGGTCAAAGAGTTCACTTCCTGACTTGCTTCAGAAAGTGAAATAACAAATCGCTCTGCAAAAGAGTTTAGATGTGAACAAGGTCTTTTCATGCTGGGGGGTCCCATAGGGAAGCAGTAGATTTGGGCGCATGAGACAAGTGGACAAAAAGGGCGCCCCATTCACTTCCATTATAAATATCGTTTAATGGGCGCTGAACGGGGAAAATAAGGCGCCGGAGATTTTTAAGGATTTATAACGGCGCCCGGAGATTTTTAAGGATTTATAACTATGTTTGTGATGATTTAAGTTTACAAAATGAGCCCGTGACGAATAACGTTTATGAAGATAATAAATCACTATTTCTAACACATTATTATCCACCCAAAAAAATAATTTACATTTTTCTTTACATTTTTTATTTATTAATGTCTGTAAAACATTATTATCCATAGGGGGTTTTAGGTTTAGGCACCAACAGGGGGGTCTTAGGTTTAGGCACCAACTGGGGGGTCTTAGGTTTAGGCACCAACAGGGGGGTCTTAGGTTTAGGCACCAACAGGGGGGTCTTAGGTTTAGGCACCAACAGGGGGTCTTAGGTTTAGGCACCAACAGGGGGGTCTTAGGTTTAGGCACCAACAGGGGGGTCTTAGGTTTAGGCACCAACAGGGGGGTCTTAGGTTTAGGCACCAACAGGGGGGTCTTAGGTTTAGGCACCAACAGGGGGTCTAGGGGTTAGGGATAGGTACAGGGAGGGTTTTTAATAAACGAAAATATAAGTTTCACTTTACAAACAGGGAAGATTAACGTTTTAAGAATTGCCGATCTCATACACATTATTTAGTGATTTATAAATTCATAAAACACTATTTATAAACGAAATTCTACACAATAATTTCTATAAACGATATTTCCATTTATCGTTTATACCACGCGCCCTTTTTTCCCGACGCCCTTTTCGTACGTACGCCGCCCCATAGACCCCATAAAAGATACCTATGAACCCAAACAGTTATTTATATTAATTTATTTTTAATATTATTATTTTTACATAGCTTTCAGCTGCTTTTAAAGTTTCACTATACCTGAAAACTGTTGCACAAGGTGCATTGCCTAGAGGGTGTTTGAAAAAGCAAAAAAAAAAATAAAAAAAAAAATGGAAGGTACCCTGTTCCTCCCTCAAAAGTGTATTGCCCCATTTTCAAACATTTTTACAAAATCAAAGGTTAATTTAAAACACCAAACTTGATTGTATCAGGAATAAATACTTTTAAGTGAGAAGGGGAAAGTTTAACCACTTGCCAACTGCGTCACGCTGATGGGCATGGCCATGGCAGCAGCCCCAGGACCTCCTAACGCTGATCGGCGTAAGGTCCTGGAGCAGTGGTTTGTGGGAGATTGTGCGCGCTGATGCACGCTCATCCCTGCTTGGATGACAGAGCTCCTCTTCACCTTCAGCCTCCCAGCAGCAATCTCCGCTCGGAAACTGTTAGACGGCGAAACCGCTGTCTATTTACTTAGTACATCGCTGTGATCTAAGGCAGCGCTGTACTGGGGACAGCTGTGTGACACGGCTGTCCCCCTGCCAGGCTCAGGGGTGATCCGCTGAAGCCTATGACAGCCAATCACAGTGATTAGCTGGTGGGGGGAGGGAGGGAGAGAGGGAGAATGTAAAAAAACACCTACAAATTAATTAACTTAATAATAATAAAAATATAAAAATAAACAAACATACTGGGAGCCATCAAAGCCCAGTCATTGGGGGGGGGGGGGGGGGGGGGGATCACCTGTGTGCTGAGTTGTGCAGCCCTGCAGCGAGGCCTTAAAGCTGCAGTGGCCCTTTTTGTGAAAAATGGCCTGGTCTTTAGGGGGATTTAAGCCCGTGGTCCTTAAGATGTTAAAAATGCTACCAGGAATCTTGACTGTGTTTGTCCTCATTGTATCAGGACTTTGTCACTGTGGCTGCGTAGTCAGTAGTCACATAACTAGACCTAAGATACCAAGATTTAGGGAGTGAAGAGAGCAAACACAAAAAAACCCTTCTCAATGACTAATAATGTTTATGCTGAAATTATATTCGGATGGACATAGGTTCTCTGTAAAAAGTTGTGAAATGCTAATGAACCCTGCAGAACATCTTTTTTTTGTTTTACATTTTGGTTGTACTGTCCTATTCCTCTATTCATTTCTTCTAAGCTATGTGTTGTTGTCATTTATTGCTTATGGCATATACTTCACTCAAGGTGACATTTACAACTATCACTGAGCATCACAAGAAAGCTCTTTCAATAACTTCTGCTTTGCTTGACAGATTTGAGACAAGACTGGACACTGAAGATCACTGGTGATGTGTCTGTCATAATGGAATAATAACAAGTTCTTGGAATCATCAACAAAAGCCTGTATGAAATAGCACATTGTTCTATACTCATTTTAGATTGCAAGGTCACAGTGGCACATATCCTACCGCTCAGCTTGGAACAGCTTGGTTCATTAACATATGCATGAATATCACTGACGCCTGAGGACAACAACGAGCACTCTGGGAATATTCTCTGTGACTACCATAAAACTTTGCTGGTGCATGCAGAATCATTGCAGTAAGCTTTACTGAACTTGTGCACTGTAAAATTCTTCTGTCTCCAGAAATATCATATTCCTATTACACCTCACACACCTATTAGAGACAAGAACAAAAGCTTTCCAAAAATACATGTCATCACTTGGAAATAATTTGGATATGCTTTCTTAAAAAGAATACAAGGTAAGAGACACATGAATAATACATTGGCCTCAATTCACTAAGATCATGCTGGAGATAATAAGGCAAGAGAAAACTTACCTCCACACAGTGAGAGAGTTATCTTATCTCTTCATTCCTTAAGTTACCTCCTCTCTAGTTAATTTACCTCCTCTCTAGTTAATTTACCTCCTCTCTAGTTAATGTAGCTCCTCTGTAGTTAATTTACCTCCTCTGGGCAGTGGTGCTCAGCAGAGCTCGAATATTCGAGTAGCTCGAATATTCGAGCTCTTTTTCAGCTATTCGAGCTCGGTATTCGAGCTCCGAATAGCTGGAGCTATTCGAATGGGCTATCCGAGTACACTCGAATAGCCCATTCACTATTCGAGCTATTCGAGCAACCCGGCGCTATTCGAGCTCGGTACCGAGCTCGAATAGCGTCATAGCCCAGATTGATGTCCTTAGAGCCAATCAGAGGGCTCCCAAGCCCTCTGACGGCAGCCAATCACAGAGGGGGACCCTGGCCAGCCCCTACCCTATAAATAGCGGCCGCCATGTTCCGTTTCTCCATGCTTGCCTGAGACTTGTACAGAGAGAGAGTTGCTCCTTTGTGCTTTGGCTTAGCAAGTGCTCTATTGTGATCATTTACCTAGCGTTTTTGCTCACCTACACCTGCCATATACACCTATATTGTTGTTAGTTAGATAGACATTGTATTTTAGTTAGTAGCTTGTGTGTTACATTAGAGACAGGCAGCTGCTGCAAGCTTACAGGTTTAGGCCTCAGGGGGGCCTTGCCTCTGTGGGCAGCTGTCCTCTGTTTATTTCTCTCATCTATACCAGTATTTCTGCTGCCCTTTACTAATAGTATTGTAGTTATACTGTACTAGGAGTAGGACACTCACTGACTGTCACTGTTTATAGGCTACTAGCTAGCTCCTGCGTGTGTGCACTCACTCACTGTCTGTGTGTACACACACTCTATTTCCTTCTGATTACTGATAGATTATTGTTAGTTAGTTGTACTTACTTACTACTTACTCTTACTGTACCCGTAGGGACACTCACTGTCACTGTTCATATAGGCTACTAGCTCCTGCGTGTGCGCACTGCACTCACTGTCTGAGTGTACACACACAACACACACTCTATTTCCTTCTGATCGCTGATTGATTATCGTAATTAATTAGTTCTACTTACTGTTACTACTTACTCTTACTGTACTAGGAGTCTAGGACACTCAGTCACTGTCCATAGGCTACTAGCTCCTGCGTGCGTGCACTCACTGTCTGAGTGTACACACACCCACACTCCATTTCCTTCTGATCGCTGATTGATTATCGTAATTAGTTAGTTGTACTTACTGTTACTACTTACTCTTACTGTACTAGGAGTCTAGGACACTCAGTCACTGTCCATAGGCTACTAGCTCCTGCGTGCGGTCACTCACTGTCTGAGTGTACACACACCACCCACACTCTATTTCCTTCTGATCGCTGATTGATTATTGTAATTAGTTAGTTCTACTTACTGTTACTACTTACTCTTACTGTACTAGGAGTCTAGGACACTCAGTCACTGTGTTCATAGGCTACTAGCTCCTGCGTGCGTGCACTCACTGTCTGAGTGTACACACACCCACACTCCATTTCCTTCTGATCGCTGATTGATTATTGTAATTAGTTAGTTGTACTTACTGTTACTACTTACTCTTACTGTACTAGGAGTCTAGGACACTCAGTCACTGTCCATAGGCTACTAGCTCCTGCGTGCGGTCACTCACTGTCTGAGTGTACACACACCACCCACACTCTATTTCCTTCTGATCGCTGATTGATTATTGTAATTAGTTAGTTCTACTTACTGTTACTACTTACTCTTACTGTACTAGGAGTCTAGGACACTCAGTCACTGTGTTCATAGGCTACTAGCTCCTGCGTGCGTGCACTCACTGTCTGAGTGTACACACACCCACACTCCATTTCCTTCTGATCGCTGATTGATTATTGTAATTAGTTAGTTCTACTTACTGTTACTACTTACTCTTACTGTACTAGGAGTCTAGGACACTCAGTCACTGTGTTCATAGGCTACTAGCTCCTGCGTGCGTGCACTCACTGTCTGAGTGTACACACACAACACACACTCTATTTCCTTCTGATCGCTGATTGATTATCGTAATTAGTTAGTTCTACTTACTGTTACTACTTACTCTTACTGTACTAGGAGTCTAGGACACTCAGTCACTGTGTTCATAGGCTACTAGCTCCTGCGTGCGTGCACTCACTGTCTGAGTGTACACACACCACCCACACTCTATTTCCTTCTGATCGCTGATTGATTATTGTAATTAGTTAGTTCTACTTACTGTTACTACTTACTCTTACTGTACTAGGAGTCTAGGACACTCAGTCACTGTCCATAGGCTACTAGCTCCTGCGTGCGTGCACTCACTGTCTGAGTGTACACACACCCACACTCCATTTCCTTCTGATCGCTGATTGATTATCGTAATTAGTTAGTTGTACTTACTGTTACTACTTACTCTTACTGTACTAGGAGTCTAGGACACTCAGTCACTGTGTTCATAGGCTACTAGCTCCTGCGTGCGTGCACTCACTGTCTGAGTGTACACACACCCACACTCCATTTCCTTCTGATCGCTGATTGATTATTGTAATTAGTTAGTTCTACTTACTGTTACTACTTACTCTTACTGTACTAGGAGTCTAGGACACTCAGTCACTGTGTTCATAGGCTACTAGCTCCTGCGTGCGTGCACTCACTGTCTGAGTGTACACACACCCACACTCCATTTCCTTCTGATCGCTGATTGATTATTGTAATTAGTTAGTTCTACTTACTGTTACTACTTACTCTTACTGTACTAGGAGTCTAGGACACTCAGTCACTGTGTTCATAGGCTACTAGCTCCTGCGTGCGTGCACTCACTGTCTGAGTGTACACACACCCACACTCCATTTCCTTCTGATCGCTGATTGATTATTGTAATTAGTTAGTTCTACTTACTGTTACTACTTACTCTTACTGTACTAGGAGTCTAGGACACTCAGTCACTGTGTTCATAGGCTACTAGCTCCTGCGTGCGTGCACTCACTGTCTGAGTGTACACACACCCACACTCCATTTCCTTCTGATCGCTGATTGATTATTGTAATTAGTTAGTTCTACTTACTGTTACTACTTACTCTTACTGTACTAGGAGTCTAGGACACTCAGTCACTGTGTTCATAGGCTACTAGCTCCTGCGTGCGTGCACTCACTGTCTGAGTGTACACACACAACACACACTCTATTTCCTTCTGATCGCTGATTGATTATCGTAATTAGTTAGTTCTACTTACTGTTACTACTTACTCTTACTGTACTAGGAGTCTAGGACACTCAGTCACTGTCCATAGGCTACTAGCTCCTGCGTGCGTGCACTCACTGTCTGAGTGTACACACACTAAATTTACTTGTGATTACTACTGATTATTGTAACTGCTAGTTGTACTTCCTGACTGTTACTACTTACTTACTGTACTAGGGGACACTCACTCAGTCACCTCACCAACCAACCCACTCCATTAAAGTACCCCACTTTTCACCCGCCCTTTTACAAAACTTTTGTCTATACGCCCAAAACATTTAAGATGTCTGGAAGTGGCAGCCAGCGCGGTTTGGGCAAGGGGAAGGGCAGCAAGGGAATCAGGAGGAGAGGGAGCAGCATTGTGGCAAGCCGCGGCCGCGGGCGCGCCACCATGCACAGTTCCGCAGCAGCAGCAGCAGCGTCAGTGGCTAACATTCCTCCCATAGCCACTGGCCGTGGACGCCTTGGGCGCCGCCCAGCAGGAGCATCTGCAACTCACGCTGCAGAGACACAGCAGCAGCAGCGTGTAGCACCTGCTCCCATTTTCCTCCAGCCGGGTCGGAAACGTCCCATTGAGGAAAAGGATGCAGACACTGTGGTGCAACTCATGACGGAGGATGAGCAGCCCGCCATCAGCTCTGCATCCGAGGCCTCCACCCTCACCACCACCACCACCACCACCACCACCACCCCTGTTCGCAGCAGCCGCCCAGCAGGGTCTGGGGAGGAGGCCAGTTCACCGTCACTCGCCGACCTGTCATTCAGCAGTCTTTTGACCCCAGGCATCATGAGTAAATTGTCTGCTGTTGTTGGCGATCTTGAGGAGGAGATGCTGATGGGCACTTTGGGGGATGAGGGATTGGACAGCAAGACTGTGGCGACAGTCAAGCAGCCCATCCATGCATCAGGAGAGGAGTTTGGGGGGTCCTCATCCCAGCAGGACATGTTTCAGGAGGGGGAGGATGATGATGACCCGGTGACAGACAGAGACTGGGTGCCACCACCTCCAGGGGATGTCGTCCTCAGCAGCTCTGAGGAGGAGGAGGAGGATGCGCTTGTGGGCCTTGCAAGGAGGCGCATCATTGCAAGCATTGGCAGCGTCCCACAGCCTGCTGGTGTCTCAGGCTCAGCAGCAGCAGCAGCAGCATCAGCCAGTACCACCACCAGCCGCACCCAAGCCCCCCCCCCAACCACCACAGGGAGACAGGCAGCAGCGCTTCCATGCCGTAGGGGGAAGTTTCTGTCACCAATCTGGCGGTTTTTCACCATGCCCACTGTGTACAGCAAGTACGCCACTTGCAACCACTGTCAGCGGAAGTTGAGCAGAGGTGCAGACCCCTTAAAGTTCAGCACCAGCTCGCTCATCAACCACCTTGCGGCTAAACATTTCCACCAGCATGAGGAGTTCCAGAGGCTGAAGGCATCTGCTGCTGGCAGTGGCACCACACCCATCACTGCACAGCCTTCAGCAGCAGCAGCAGCAACAGCAGCCACCCGCCCTCCTGCTCCTCCAGCAGCACCAGCAGGAGTGCGGAAACGCACTGCTCCTCCCCCCTCTGCAACTCCTGCCGCCGACACTGAGGCCTGTTCTGGCAGCCAGTCCTCAGTGGCCTCCTCTGCTGTGTCTGCTGATTCCCGTGTCAGCAAAAGGCCACGCCAGAGCCTTTTGAGCGAGTCCTTCCAGGGGGTGGTTAGGGCTCTGCCTCCCAGCAGCCGTCGCGTGCGGCAGCTGAACGGCTTGCTGGCACGGGCCATGTGCTCCCAACTCCTGCCGTACACGCTCGTGCAGGAGGGGAGCGACATTCGTGCGCTGCTTGCTTGCGCAGCCCCAGACTGGCAGCTCCCCAGCAGACACTTCTTTGCCCGCAAGGCCATTCCTGCACTGCACCGCTTTGTGATGGCCAATGTGGAGCGAGGGCTGGAGCACGCGGTTGGTGAAAGGGTCCACGTCACCATGGACTCCTGGAGCAGCCGCTTCGGGACAGGCCGCTACCTGTCCTTCACTGTCCACTGGGTCAGCTTGGTGGAAGGGGGTGAGGATGGGAGAGCAGCAGCAGGCACAGCAGCAGCAGCAACACAGTGGGTGGTGCCACCCCGCAGGCTCAGGGGAACTGCAGCAGGTTCCTCCGATCCTCTGCCATCCTCCAGCACACCTGGCCAAACCCCCCGCCTCAGCAGCAGCGTGAAGGCCCGCCACTGCCAAGCGCTGCTGCACTTGGTCAGCCTTGGGAAGACCAAGCTGACGGCAACCCATGTGTTGGCCAAACTCCAGGAGCAGGAGAGGATTTGGCTGACCCCCAGAGGCCTCAGAGTCGGAGAGGTGGTGGCCGACAATGGGGCCAATCTGGTTGCCGCAATAGACAGGGGAAACCTGACCCACATCCCCTGTCTTGCCCACGTGCTGAACCTGGTGGTGCAGAAGTTCCTGCGCACCTACCAGGGGATGGGCGAACTGCTGGAAACGGCAAGGAATGTTGTGCGTCACTTCCGGCGCTCGGCTGCAGCCTGTGCGAGCCTGGAAGACGTGCAAAAGGAGCTGGATCTGCCACGCCATCGGCTGATCCTTGACGTTCCGACTCGCTGGAACTCCACCCTGGCGATGTTGGAGCGTCTGGTTGAACAGAGGCACGCTGTCAAACAGTACCTTGCCCTGGCCACTGTTTCCGCAGCTCAGAGAAGGGACAAGACCAGCAACATCCCGTCCATCGTCCCCGATGATGACCGGAGGCACATGCAGCAGGTGTGCTTAGTGCTGGCTCCCTTCCTGCAGGCCACAAACATGGTGAGCAGGGACCATGCTATGGTCTGCGAGTGGGTGCCCCTGGTTTCTCTGCTGAACAGGGCCCTCGATGCTTTGCTGGAACAGGGAGCGGCAGCCTTGGACCAGCAGGAGCGGCAACCAGCTGCGCAGTCCACCTCTGAGGGGGAGGAGGAGGAGGACTTGGTGGAGGTCCCTGACCTGGCTGCTGATGAGGGGGATCAGCACAGCGCAGCTGAGTTGGTGCGGGGGTGGAGAGAGGATGAGGCGGCAGAGGAGGAGGATGAGGACAGCACTGACGTCGATGTGCCAGCAGACGTGGCCCGCCTCTTCCCAATGGCAGCGCACATGCTGACGTGCCTGCGCAGGGACCCCAGGGTGATCCAGATGAAGCAGAGGGAGGACATCTGGATCAGCATGATGTTGGACCCACGCCTCAAGGGGAAGTTGAGCCAGTTCCTGCCGCCTGCAGGAGGAGACCCAGCGCAACAAATAAGGAGCTTGCAGCAGGCCCTTGTTGAGCGCTTGGAGGAAGCCTTCCCCCAGCCTTCCACCCCCACTGTCCAGCAGCCAGCACAGAGGCAGCAGCAGGTGCCTGCATCCAGCAGCAGCAAGCGCCCGACAGACCTGCTGTCTCTCAGCCACGAGCTCTACAGGACTGTAGAGGCTCCGGCAGCAGTGACTAGAGAGGAGATGCATGCAGCAGCATCCTCCTCCGGTCACAGCCAGCGCCTGACCCGCATGGTGGCTGACTACATGGGGTCGTACAGCGGGCTTGACAGCGATGCCCCTGTTGATCCCATGGAGTATTGGGTCAAGCGCATGGAGATCTGGAGCGAGCTGGCGCAGTACGCCCTGGAAGTGCTGTCCTGCCCCCCTTCCAGCGTGCTGTCCGAGCGCTGCTTCAGTGCAGCTGGTGGCGTGGTCACCGAGAAACGCTCACGTCTGTCTCACAAGTCTGTGGACAGACTGACGTTTCTCAAGATGAACCAGGCGTGGGTGGAAGGCGAGTTCCTGGCCCCTGTTGTCGGCGAGAGGGGGACATGAACTGGCTGCCGGAACCATCGTTAATGTGCCTTACCACCCTTTACCACCTCCTGGCTCCTGCTCACTAAGCCAGCCTGGTTCACTTTGACTATTACGTCGCCTGCAGCCACACATTTTACACCTACAGTGGGCTGCTGTGTACTGCCCTTCTGCTGTCTGTCTGTGTTTCCCACTGCCAGGGTACACAGAATTACCTTCTTCTGCTGCCACTCTGCCACCAGCTATTACGTCAAACAATAGCTATATTGGTTGCAAAACCAAAAACCAAAAAACCATAAAAAAAAAAAAAAGGTTTAATTTTTCTGAGGTGCCCGGGTTGAAAACTGTGTTGTCCCAGTTGTGTATTGGACACAATGTGGGCTGCACGACCGCTGTCTGGGACCTCCTGTTGTGTTTATTTACAGCCCTGGTATCACCGCTAGGTACCAGGGCTATTATGTCACGCTGCCTACCTGCTGCCACACTCACACTACTCCTCCATACCTCCTCCTGCTGCTGCTGCTGCTGTCTGTCTGTGTTTCCCACTGCCAGGGTACACTACACAGATGATTTACCTTCTGCTGCCACTCTGCCACCAGCTATTACGTCAAACAATAGCTGCTCACATTACTCCTCCATTCCTCCTGCTGCTGTTGCTGTCTGTCTGTGTTTCCCACTGCCAGGGTACACAGAATTACCTTCTTCTGCTGCCACTCTGCCACCAGCTATTACGTCAAACAATAGCTATATTGGTTGCAAAACCAAAACCAAACAAACCATTAAAAAAAAAAAAAAAAAAGGTTTAATTTTTCTGAGGTGCCCGGGTTGAAAACTGTGTTGTCCCAGTTGTGTATTGGACACAATGTGGGCTGCACGACCGCTGTCTGGGACCTCCTGTTGTGTTTATTTACAGCCCTGGTATCACCGCTAGGTACCAGGGCTATTATGTCACGCTGCCTACCTGCTGCCACACTCACACTACTCCTCCATACCTCCTCCTGCTGCTGCTGCTGCTGTCTGTCTGTGTTTCCCACTGCCAGGGTACACAGATGATTTACCTTCTGCTGCCACTCTGCCACCAGCTATTACGTCAAACAATAGCTGCTCGCCTACTCCTCCATTCCTCCTCCTGCTGCTGCTGTCTGTCTGTGTTTCCCACTGCCAGGGTACACAGAATTACCTTCTGCTGCCACTCTGCCACCAGCTATTACGTCAAACAATAGCTGCTCGCCTACTCCTCCATTCCTCCTCCTGCTGCTGCTGTCTGTCTGTGTTTCCCACTGCCAGGGTACACAGAATTACCTTCTGCTGCCACTCTGCCACCAGCTATTACGTCAAACAATAGCTATATTGGTTGCAAAACCAAAACCAAACAAACCATTAAAAAAAAAAAAAAAGGTTTAATTTTTCTGAGGTGCCCGGGTTGAAAACTGTGTTGTCCCAGTTGTGTATTGGACACAATGTGGGCTGCACGACCGCTGTCTGGGACCTCCTGTTGTGTTTATTTACAGCCCTGGTATCACCGCTAGGTACCAGGGCTATTATGTCACGCTGCCTACCTGCTGCCACACTCACACTGCTCCTCCATACCTCCTCCTGCTGCTGCTGCTGCTGTCTGTCTGTGTTTCCCACTGCCAGGGTACACAGATGATTTACCTTCTGCTGCCACTCTGCCACCAGCTATTACGTCAAACAATAGCTGCTCGCCTACTCCTCCATTCCTCCTCCTGCTGCTGCTGTCTGTCTGTGTTTCCCACTGCCAGGGTACACAGATGATTTACCTTCTGCTGCCACTCTGCCACCAGCTATTACGTCAAACAATAGCTGCTCGCCTACTCCTCCATTCCTCCTCCTGCTGCTGCTGTCTGTCTGTGTTTCCCACTGCCAGGGTACACAGAATTACCTTCTGCTGCCACTCTGCCACCAGCTATTACGTCAAACAATAGCTATATTGGTTGCAAAACCAAAACCAAACAAACCATTAAAAAAAAAAAAAAAGGTTTAATTTTTCTGAGGTGCCCGGGTTGAAAACTGTGTTGTCCCAGTTGTGTATTGGACACAATGTGGGCTGCACGACCGCTGTCTGGGACCTCCTGTTGTGTTTATTTACAGCCCTGGTATCACCGCTAGGTACCAGGGCTATTATGTCACGGCGAGCTGCCTGCCTCATTGACTGCCTGCTGCCACACACTCATCCTCCTCCTCCTGCTGCTGAATTTACCTCCTGCTGTCTTTGTGTTTCCACTGCCAGGGAGCACATACAATGGCGCTTCCAACATGCGTGCGCCCACCAGCTATTTGTTACGCTCAAAAATAGCTGCATTTCTTTAAAAAAAAAATTGAAAAGAGAAATACGTGAAGAAGAAGAAGACGATATTGAAAAAGAAGGAGAAGGAGAAGATGAAGATGAAGAAGAAGATGAAGAAGAAGATGAAGAAGATGATGAAGAAGAAGATGAAAAAGAAGAAGAAGATGAAGAAGATGAAGAAGATGAAGAAGATGAAGAAGAAGAAGATGAAGAAGAAGAAGAAGATGAAGAAGAAGAAGAAGAAGATGAAGAAGATGATGAAGAAGATGAAGAAGAAGAAGAAGAAGAAGAAGAAGAAGAAGAAGAAGAAGAAGAAGAAGAAGAAGAAGAAGAAGAAGATGATGAAGAAGAAGAAGAAGAAGAAGAAGAAGAAGAAGAAGAAGAAGAAGAAGATGAAGATGAAGATGAAGAAGATGAAGAAGAAGAAGATGAAGAAGATGAAGATGAAGAAGAAGAAGAAGATGAAGATGAAGAAGAAGAAGATGAAGAAGAAGAAGAAGAAGAAGAAGAAGAAGATGAAGAAGAAGAAGATGATGAAGAAGACAATATAGAAGAAGAAGAAGAAGATATAGAAGAAGAAGATCGAGAAGAAGAAGAAGAAAGATAAACAAGTATATACAGTAACACTACTGAACAAAATTAAGGACACAACTTCTCTTTCCACATTTTTTTTTAAAGGAACATCCCCACATAATCACTTGCTGTTGTTACTTGGAAAAAAAGATGTTTCTTGCATCATTCACCCTCAAAACAAGTGTTGGAAGCTATTTAAGGCCAATTCGAATAGTCAGCTCGAATAGTTAGCTCGAATACCGACTCGAATAGTGAGCTCGAAGTCCGAGGTCGAATCGAATAGTAAAAATTATTCGACTCGAATATTCGACTGACCTCGAATAATTTACTATTCGAATTCGACCAAACTCGAATTTTAAAAAGGGGTATTTGAGCATCACTACCTCTGGGCTCTATTCATAAAACCTTACCGCAAGTTTTCCGCTCAAAACAGCGGATTTTCCCGTCCATTTAGCAAAGTGGGCATTCATAAAAGCTGTTCCCGCATGAAAATCTACAATCCCCCAGCAGAGAGAGAAATTTCCGCCTTCTCCAGTGTTTTTCTAGATTTATCTAGAAAAAAGTAACAAAATGGCCATTCATAAAGATTAGAGGAAGCGGTATGTGGACGGGAAATACCGCTTCCTCTGATTTTGCGGATTACATACAAGTGAATGGGACAGACCTCCCAGAGAGAGCAGTGCACGGAGGGACTCTGCCGGCTGAAGTGTTTCCGCATGCCTTCCGACAGCTTACCGCCAGCTTTCAACGGGAGATCTCCGCTCTTGCATCGCAGTTTTCAAGATTTTTTTGAATGACCACCCAGAAGTGTAAAATACCGCTGCGGTATTTTACCTCCAGGAGTTTTTTCGCCACATCTTTTTTATGAATAGAGCCCTCTGTAGTTAAGTTACCTCCTCTGTAGTTACGTTACCTCCTCTGTAGTTATTTTCACACACAGTTAATTAACAACCTGGGCCATATGCAATTCTCTTTTTCACCTGAGTTTTCTCCTACGAGATAATTGTTAATCTTTGATTTTAAATAACTTTCCAGTATTTTTCAACTAAAAAAGCACCAAAAAGTTGGTGAAAAAGTACTATCAAAATTATTTTGAGCATTTTCTTGCCTTCTGGGGGCTTTAAGGGCATTTTATTGACAATTTTAAAAATATCACCTAGGAGAAAACTCAGGTGAAAAAGTGAATTGCATATGGGCCCCTGTCTTTAACTCTGGAGTTATTTTAAGAATTGAAGAGTTAACTTAAAGACAGAAGAGTTAACTTTAGGTTTGCCTGAGGTAAAATGTTTCCTGAGTACTGCATGCCTCATCACCATGGTGATAACTAGAGAAACGTTATTAAAGACAGGAGAGAAGCTTAGTGAATTAAGACCATTGTAATTGTCATCATTATATAATCAGTGATAAGTAGTTTAGAATGAGTACGGAAAAAGTAACATTTTTGCTAACTTCCATAGACTTCCATAGACAGCATATAACCTTTCCAGACAGAGTAGCCCCCAATCCTCATACACATACCTCTAAAGCATTTGTCAGTAAAAATTACTTGGTTTGTTGTAGGCCTTTTCCTTGTGCTAAGGTTGTTTACCAAAAAGCCATCTTTTCACAATTATTTTCTTTGGTTCAATGATACCCACACCTGTAGCTTCATAGCAATATTCTCTTTCATTTCACAAACAGAGGTGTAGTCATTCTTTCAGGGGCCTAAATACAAAGAGGCAGGTAATAAAGGGAGTGGCCAAATCAAGCAAATATTTATATTTACTTATTGCACGCTAAAACTATGTGCACTCATGCAACCATATAAACAGATAGATATAAAAACCTCAAAAGGTGTAGGAAATGGAGGACATTAGGTATCAGAGCACTGAATGTCTCTCAACACCTTTAAGGGCCCATTTCCACTAGCATGGAAACCAGGACGAATCTGCAGAGTTTCCCCGCAGGCAGGGGAAACGCTGCCATAGGAAATAATGACCCCGCTGGCTGAATCGCTTGCGCTAGCGATTCGGCCGACATTGCCATTCGTTTTTGTGCGGGAGGCAGTAAATCTCATAGCCATGCATGGCATGGCTTCTGGGATTCGTCTGCGTACCCGACGGCCCGGAAGTGCCGCTGCGCCTCTCGCAGCTGTACGCGAGGGCTGGTGGAAACGGGCCCTTAAGGTTTTCATGACTGTCTGCTTATCTGGTTGCATGATTGCATGTAGTTTGTGAGTGCAAGGGGTTAATATTGATATCACTTTTTTGTCATTCAACTGTTAAGCTAATCTGATTCCAGTGTTTATTTATACCTTAGATCTGACTCAGCTTCTCGTAAGGTAGCCATACATCTAGCGATGATGCGCAAATTCGAGCAATAGACAAATCTCTCTCTAATCAAATCTGATAAGAAAGAGATCTGTCGGCTGTCCATACACCACAGGCGGATTCCCGATCAATTTCAGCATGAAATCTCTCGGGAATTTGCCTTGTGTGCCGCTGCTTTCATCCATAATGTGTAATGTTCCCTCTCCGACCCCTTTCCTCGATGCTCTATACATTACCTGTCCTCCGCTAGTCCCCCGCTGGCTCCAGGCACAGTCCTTACTCTAAACGCGTGCCCCAATGGCTGCCGGCGTATGTGCGGCTGCGTGTGTGATGTGCCTCCCCATTACTCGGCAACAACCTGGGGCGCATGTATGGAGCAAGGACTGGGCCCAAAGTCAGCGGAAGACAAGCGGCAGCAACTGACAGGTGCACTGGGCCCCCGGGGGGGGGGGGGCACACTACACATTAGGGAGAACAGCGTCGGGGGTCATGTCACGCTCACTGTTCATCCCAATATCACTCGCCGTTACTGCCACGCACACAATCGAGCAGAGCAAGTCATCCCTACATCTTGCAGCATGTCCAACTGAATAATGCGACCAATTTCGACCTTGGTTGCATTGTTGATCTGGCATGCACTTGGCGGCACCAATTTTCATCCGATTCTGATAATAATAATAGAATTGGATGGTCGATTGGCGGCCAATTCGCCTGATGTATGGCCACCTTTGTAATCAGCCATCTGCTTGCATTTCTAGACCACAGAACTTATGTTCTCAATCATGCAAGAGCTTACTGGGGGACTTTAATGCTCAATCATCACTGTTCAGCATTGGAGGCACTCTTGTCTCTTTTCCAGTCAAACAGTCAAATTCATTGTCTTATATACAATTCTGCCATACACCGTATTAAGTGTCAAATCTAAACATGACTTTTTATGCAAGTCTTTCAAGCTATTTATTTTGGATTGCAGACTTGCAATCAGAGCATTACGTAGTTTGTCAAGCTATTCCCAGACATGTACAGCTTACATTTTTTTCTGTGAACATTTGCTTTGCAAGTACCATAATCAGGTACCTCCTTTTTATGAGCTGAACCTCTGTAATATGGATTCTAGATTCCTTACCTTAGATGTCTTTTTACAAACCTGGAATATTTAAATGTGTTGCACCATATTTTCTGGTTGAACTCAATGAACTTATGTCTTTTTTCGGAAGCAGGAAATTTAGGCTCCCGCAGAAGTTTGGGTGACACCATAGGTGCCTGTATAAATAGTGGCAATAGTGAGAAATTTGGGTGAATATGGTGCCTGATAAATAGCACGCACCAGGGCTGCCCACAATGCAAAATACGCCTAAAAATAGCAGCGCTTTGTGACCCTGGTGCACGTTCAAATTTCCCACAGTTGCAGATATTAATACAGGCACCTATGGTGGTAACCAAAAATGTGTGAGAATAGGGTTAGGTTTTGCTGTAGTAAAATATTGGTAGCATTTACCAATATTTTACTAACAAAAATACCACTGTAAAATAGTAAAATATCAGCTATTACTGGGCACCCAAATTCCCCTGTGCCTATTTTTCATGTACACCTTTTTTCCCACCAAACTAACTATGTAACCATGTGTAGATCCATTGAAAATAATAGGAAATGCATGCACATTTCCCTAGTCATTACTTTTGACATCATGTTACCTGTTGGGTAGGCATGATTTATGACATATACGAATAGCAGCCCTTTTCAGCAATGCCTTTTAATACATGGTAAAAAGTAAAGTTGGGTCAGCACTAGTGTTGGGCGAACAGTGTTCGCCACTGTTCGGGTTCTGCAGAACATCACCCTGTTCGGGTGATGTTCGAGTTCGGCCGAACACCTGACGGTGCTCGGCCAAACCGTTCGGCCACATGGCCGAACTAAGAGCGCATGGCCGAACGTTCCCCGAACGTTCGGCTAGCGCTGTGATTGGCCGAACGGGTCACGTGGTTCGGGCCCGAACGCGCTCTGATTGGCCGAACGGTCACGTGGTTCGGGTAAATAAATACCCGAACCACGTCATATCTCCGCCATTTGTCTGTGGGTTTAGCTTTGGGTAGGCAGGCAGGGTAGTTCGCTCTCCAGCCACGCTAGCCAGGGTCCCCCCCAGTCATTGTGTGTCGCTGCTGGGAACAGTAGTACACCGCTCGCTCAGCCACACTATATATAGCATTGTTTACTGCCACTGTGTACCTCGCTCAGCCACGCTATATATATAGCATTGTGTTTTCTGACACTCTGTGTACACGGCTTAGCCTGACTAATATAGCATTGTGTGTACTGCCACTGTGCACCTCGCTCAGCCACGCTATATATAGCATTGTGTGTACTGCCACTGTGCACCTCGCTCAGCCACGCTATATATAGCATTGTGTGTACTGCCACTGTGCACCTCGCTTAGCCACGCTATATATAGCATTGTGTGTACTGCCACTGTGCACCTCGCTCAGCCACGCTATATATATAGCATTGTGTTTTCTGACACTCTGTGTACACGGCTCAGCCTGGCTATATAGCATTGTGTGTACTGCCACTGTGCACCTCGCTCAGCCACGCTATATATAGCATTGTGTTTTCTGACACTCTGTGTACACGGCTTAGCCTGACTATATAGCATTGTGTGTACTGCCACTGTGTACCTCGCTCAGCCACGCTATATATAGCATTGTGTTTACTGCCACTCTGTGTACACGGCTCAGCCAGACTATATAGCATTGTGTGTACTGCCACTCTGTGTACACCGCTCAGCCAGACTATATAGCATTGTGTGTACTGCCACTCTGTGTACACGGCTCAGCCAGACTATATAGCATTGTGTGTACTGCCACTCTGTGTACACCGCTCAGCCAGACTATATAGCATTGCGTACTCTGCCAGTCAGTGTGTATATTGCTGGGATCAGTAATACTCCACTCACCGCCAACCACTATATGAGCTCACCATGAGTTCCTCAGAGACCTCCGCTGTGAGCAGCACTCCCAACAACAGCAACAGCCAACGCCCCACGCAAGCTATAACATCCACTACAGCAGCCAGTGGTCAGCAGCAGCCCTCTCCGGAGGAGAATGTTGTGTCCATCGGTCCGTCGCCAGAACGATTAATGAGGGCTGCCATTGAGGAGATGATGGGGCCTGATGTGGAGGAGGAGGTCGGGCTCAGGCCAGCATCCCAAGTTAATGTTGAGGACGATGAGGGGTCTGTGTCTGGGGATGTTGGGGTGGCAGAGGTGGTGGGTGGGTCAGACTCAGGAGAAGAGTTGTATGATGAGGATGATGATCAGGACCATCTGTATGTGCCTCAGAGTCCGACCCCGGAAAACATGTTGTATCGTGTGTTTAGGTACTAAAATCTGCGTTCCCACTTCCCAGTACTGCCTGCAGTGCCCGGGTCCACGGATCCATATAATTTTTTGGGCAGCACTATCAAACTGTGGTACTATGAGTGAGTTGCCATGGTCCTTCTGTGCTGCCTGTCACACTCACCGTCTGTCTGCAGATGGATTGTTCAACACAGCTACGCCATCTGACATGTAGTCCTGGACCTTGACCATCTTCTCTAGGCGATTGGTGTTGGAGGACGTGGAACTGCCCGATTGCTGTTCTGTGGGCTGCTGCATGGGTGTCAGAAAATGTTCCCACTCCAAGGACACTTCCAATACCATTCCCTTTTGGGCACTAGCAGCAGCTTGTGTTCTTTGCTGCCCTCCTGGTCCTCCTGGGTTTGCTGAAGTCAGTCTGTCGGCGTACAACTGGCTAGAGAAGGAGGAGGATGTCAATCTCCTCTCTAAAGTCTCCATCCTCAAGGGCCTGCTGGAATTGTTCCATTTTTGACCTGTCTGACACTTTCTTCAATCAGTTTTTTAACATTGTGTTTGTATAAACTGGGTATAAACCCAGTAATTGGTGTTGTCCAGATTCCAGAATAATGAATAATAATGAATAGTGAATAATGCGCGGGCCGCGTTCAATGCAGTCTAGCATGAATTGAGCCATGTGTGCCAGAGAGTCCTGCCAGACTCCTCTATCTTCATGTTCTTGTAAGCGTTGTGATTGTTGTGATGCACCATATTCGTCACCAGCATCACTTTCTTCCTCTTCTGCTGTCCTTTCCCGCTAAATTGTGGAAGTCCAACGTGCACCGCTCTGTCCCTCGGCAGTGGGGGCATCCAATTCCTGCTCCAACTCCAGCTGTTCCTCGTCCTGTTCTTTGTCATAGCTGGGACCAGCGTTTCCTGAGGCAGGTTGCCTGATGTTGGTATCATCACGCTGATCGTTTTCATCTTCAGAATCCCCCACTTGCATCATGCCAGCGGTTTCTATCTTCAACATTGATTTCTTCAGTAAACACAGCAGTGGTATTGTAATGCTGACTGTAGAGTTGTCACTGCTCAGTCACGCAACGTGGATTGCTCAAAATTTTGGAGGACTTGGCAGAGATCCAACATGGTGGCCCAATCAGATCCACAGAAGCTTGGTAGCTACTAGCTGCTGGAATGCGCCTCGGCACTGCGCAAAAGCGTGCTAGCATGTGCAGCGTAGAATTCCAGCGCGTAGGCAGGGACATCACCCAGCGAGCGATGGTGCGCTAGATTGAAGCGCTCCTGCATCTCTTGGTGAGTCCTTCAGAAGCGGTACTGGACTTTTAACAATGTTTTTTTTTTTTCCCTTCAACAGAAGATCTGCCACGTTGGAGTGAGGAGGACGCCGCCGACCCCGACACCAAGCTGAACCCCGGCGAACTCCAAGCAGAGGATCTTCAGGAACCCTCAAGGCTTTGAGCAAGCTGAGGAGGATCAGCAGTCCCGACGAGACCTCTCCTCATATGCGACTGAGTGCAGTGGAGCTCCCCAGAACAACCTCTCAGTTGTCACTTTGTCACTGGTCACTTTGTCACTTTGTCACTTTGTCATTTTGTCACTTTGTCAGTTGTCACTTTGTCACTGGTCACTTTGTCACTTGTCACTTTGTCATTTTGTCACTTGTCACTTTGTCACTTGTCACTTGTCACTTTGTCACTGGTCACTTTGTCACTTGTCACTTTGTCATTTTGTCACTTGTCACTTTGTCACTTGTCACTTCTCACTTTGTCACTTGTCACTTTGTCATTTTGTCACTTGTCACTTTGTCACTTGTCACTTCTCACTTTGTCACTTGTCACTTTGTCATTTTGTCACTTGTCACTTTGTCACTTGTCACTTCTCACTTTGTCACTTGTCACTTTGTCATTTTGTCACTTGTCACTTGTCACTTTGTCATTTTGTCACTTTGTCATTTTGTCACTTTGTCACTTTGTCACTGGTCACTTTGTCACTTGGTCACTTGTCCAGATGATCTCGGTACACCTCCTGAGATTCAAATTCCTGCACACATTGCTCTGGGATTTGGGTGTGATGAATGATGCATCTAACTGGCCACCGGAGGCAATTAAGGCCTTCAAAACATTGAAAGCAGCTTTCTGTTCCGCCCCCATTTTGCGTCATGTTGAGTTGTTGACGTCATGTTCATCCTCGGCCTCGCCTTGCATTTCAGTGCGAGGTGCATTTTCCACAGAAAAAGGTTGTGAATCCGGGCACAACATTTGTGGCTGTTCCATTGACCTTTCACAGGTAGAAGATTGTGGGGGTGGGAATAGCTCCTCCGAATAGCCCATTGTGTCCTGAAAACTACTCATTGCATTGCTTTGCGCACACATTTTTTTGTCCTCATGCAAGGCCTGAGTTGCACCTGAAAGCGTGGCCTTCTCCTCCTGCGCCTCCTCCTGTTCCATCACATCTGCTGCTGCTGGGTTAGCGTTGACGCCCGGTCCCTGTTTATTGAACCTCTTATCTTTATTACATTTATGACTGCATGGCGGTAAAAAGCATGCTATCCGCACGCTTCTTGTCCTCATGCAAGGCCTGGGTTGTTGTGTCTCAAAAAGCATGGCCTTCTCCTCCTGCGCCTGCTCCTGTTCCATCACGTGTGCTGCTGCTGCTGGGTTACCGTTACCGGTCCCTTTTCCTGGAACCTCTTCTCTGTATTACATTTATGACTGCATGGCGACAAAAAGCATGTTACCTGTCCAAAGAAACATGACATTTTCCACATTTAAAAGACAGTTTTTCCTTTGAAACTTTACAATCAATTTTCTCAAAAACTATAAGCTCTTTTTCAAATATTTTTTTTCCTCTTGTACCCACTCCCAAGGTGCACATACCCTGCTAATTTGGGGTATGTAGCATGTAAGGAAGCTTTACAAAGCACGAAAGTTCGGGTCCCCATTGACTTCCATTATGTTCGAAGTTCGGGTCGAACACCCGAACATCGCGGCCATGTTCGGCCTGTTCGGCCCGAGCCCGAACATCTAGATGTTCGCCCAACACTAGTCAGCACCACCACATTAGTATTAAAGCTCTTTTATTGTGTCATAGACAGCAGTAACAGAGGCTGTTTTGGGCTAACAAGCCCTTTCTCAAACTGCTTGTCATCAAAGTGAAATAAAATATACCACCATTATATACACCCACTGAAGTGGGCGGGATCACTGGCGGACCTGATGGGGAACTGTTAAGATATAATGAGAGTAACATAGACTCACCTCTGTTACTCACATTTCCCTAGTCATTACGTTTGACATCATGTTAACTGTTGGGTAGGCCACTTGCATTATTTATGACATATACAAATAGGGGTCACAAGACAGAGGTCGGGGCAGGCAGTAGTAAGCGGTAGTCCGAGTAACAGAGCCAAGGGTCGGGGCAGGCGGAGATCAGCAGAAGTCACAGTCACAAGCCAGGGGTCACAACGGGAAATCCAATTAGAAGTGAGCAAGACAGCAACGACGGTTCACCACCGTACAAGGTTAGCCAAGCTGTCAGAACGAGCAGCACTGTAGTTGAGGGTAGTGCTGCTTTTATACTGAGTATTGGCACCGAAATCAGCACTCTGTGTACGCGCAGAGTGTGCATAACACATTGCGCGCACGTGCAGCGCTTTGTGCACGCGCGCGTAAGACTTTGCATACGTAACAGTTTACGCGCATGCACGTACCGCGTAATGCCATACGCCGTCGAGCCGTAAAGGGTACACAAAAGGCTCAGCGAGCCCCCACGCGTGCGCACGAAGGAACACGCACAGCGGACAACTGCCATGGTGCGTGTGACATTGCCCACCCCTAGGAGCAACCTTTGGGTTTCGGCAGGGCCTGTCTTGTCAGGGAATCTTTGGTGGAACCGTCTGACCAGTCTAGGAGCATGTACATTACAGGCTGGTTCCCAGGATTTCTCCTCCACTCCAAAACCTTTCCACTTAATCAGATACTGGAGAGAATTCCTCACTCTCCTGCTATCCAGGATCCTTTCCACCTCATACTCTTCCAAGCCTTCTATGAGAACTGGTGGAGGGGGATCAGAGGAGCGACTAGGGAAATTGTTAGGCACCACCTTCTTCAGGCAGGAGACATGAAAAATAGTATGAACTCGAAGGGAAGCAGGGAAAGACAACTTGAATTCCACCAGATTGATTTGTTGCAACACAGGGAATGGACCAATAAATCTAGGAGCTAACTTCTTGGCAGGACAGCAGAGCTTCAGATTTGAAGTGGAAAGCAATACAAGGTCCCCTGGGGACAAGTCCGGACCTTCTTTCCTGAGCCTGTCAGCAAATTCCATTCCTCTTTCTTGAGTTTTCTCTAAGGCACTGTGAACGGTGTCAAAGTTATCCTGAATAGCTGAAATTCTCTCCTGCACTCCAGGACAGGCCGAGGAGAAATCCAGACCAGGCAGAAATAAGGGATGGAAACCATAATTAATGAAGAAAGGAGATCGATGAGTGGACATATGAATTGAGTTATTGTAAGCAAATTCGGCAGTCGAAACAGAGAATACCAGTCGTCTTGAGAGGTGGAAGTGAAACATCTGATATATTGCTCCAGGGTCTGATTTGTTCTCTCTGTTTGACCATTGGATTGGGGATGGTACCTGGAGGAGAGAGAAAGCTTAATTTGAAGACCCCTGCAGAATTCTTGCCAGAACCTGGAAGTAACTTGTGTTCCCCGATCGGACACAATATTAGACGGTAATCCATGGAGTCGAACAATCTCCTGGATGAAGGTTTGAGCAGTTTCTGCAGTAGAAGGAACGTGCTTGAAAGGCAGAAAATGGGCCATCTTGGAAAAACAATCTACCACCACCAGGAAGGTAGTGATGAACTCTTCAGAGGGAGGTAAGTCCACCACAAAGTCCATAGCAATGTCCCTCCATGGTTGAGTTGGAACAGGAAGAGGATTCAAGAAGCCCCAAGGTTGGGTACGAGCACTATTGGATCGGGCACAAGTTTCACATGAGGTAACATAAGAACTACAGTCTTTGGATAACTCAGGCCACCAGAAATTCCTCTGCACAAGTTCTCGAGTCCGGTTGACCCAAAAGTGTCCTGCCAATCTGCTGTTGTGGCAAGTTTAAAGTACAGACAGACGTGCCTCGACGGGAACAAAGATCTTGCTGTGACCACCGAGCTTGACGTGGCCTCAGTCTCTTGGCAGTTCAAAGATACTCCAGGTTCTTGTGATCTGTGAGTATTAGTATCGGTTGCTCCGCACCCTCCAGAAGATAATGCCATTCCTCGTGAGCTGCATTAATAGCCAAGAGTTCGCGGTCAACTACAACATAATTCCTTTCTGTCATACTTAGCTTTCTAGAAAAGAAAGCAACCAGATGGAGGATGACTTTTGGACCAAAACGCTGGGAAAGGATAGCACCCACAGCTACTTCAGAGGCGTCAACCTCCAAGACAAGGGCTTTAGCAGGATCAGGATGTTGCAGGATAGGTGTGGAGGTAAAACAAGACTTAAGTTTCTCGAAAGCAGACTGAGTCTCAGGAGTCCAATGGAAAGATTGGCGAGTGCTGGTCAACTGAGTAATGGGAGCCACAATCTGTGAACACTTCTTGATGAATTTTCTGTAGAAATTGGCAAAGCCAATAAAGCACTGTACTGATTTTTGGTCAACAGGTACTGGCCAGTCAAGCATAGCCAAGACCTTTTGAGGATCCATCTCTACCCCCCAGAGTAGATCTTCAGGCCCAAGAATTGTATATTCACCTTGTCAAACTCGCATTTTTCAGGCTCGGTGTATAGTCCGTGAGTACGGAGGCGGGCCAGGACCTTTCTTACATGATCACGATGTTCCTCTTGGGAAGGAGAGAAAATAAGAATGTCATCAAGGTAGACCACCATAAAGTTATCAATGTAGTCCCTGAAAATATCGCTGAGAAAGGGTTTAAAAAGTGTCCGGAGCGTTGCATAACCCGAAGGGCATCACCAGATACTCTAAGTGCCCAAAAGGGGAACAAAAAGCCGTCTTCCACTCATCCCCTTGCGGATCCTGATCAGGTTGTAAGCTCCCCGCAGATCCAATTTAGAAAAGATGCAAGCAGATCAAAGTCTCTGGAATAGATCAGGCATAAGAGCATAAGTGGGTAGTGATTTTTGATGGTGATCTTATTAAGCTCCCGGTAGTCAATATAGGGTAGAAGGTAACCATCCTTCTTCTCTAAAAAGAAAATCCCAGCCCCAGCGGGGGATGTGGATGACCGGATGAACCTCTTCTTGAGATTCTCCTCAATGTACTCTGTAAGGATCAGAGTCTCAGGTTCAGAGAGAGGAAAAGTTCTTGCAAAAGGAAAAGGAGTTCCCGGTTGAAGATCGATAGGGCAATCATATGGACGATGAGGAGGAAGAGCGTCCGCCTTGGACTTATCGAAAACATCCAGGCCACAGGAATGATGTCTTTCTTTGGTGAATTCAAACAAAACAGAGTTGTGGCTCGGGGAAAACAACAGTGCAGACAATAGTCCGAGTGAAAGGATACACTCGTGAGAGACCCAATTAATAGCAGGATTATGAGTCCTCAACCAAGGCATCCCTGGGATCACAGGAAACAGCGGAGAGGGTAGTAAGTCAAAACTTAAGTATTCCTGATACTCCCCTTGAATAGTTACAAGAAGCGGTAAAGCCTCTGTAGTGATAGGACCGGAGCCAATAGCAGATCCATCTGCCAGCTGGATGACGAGAGCTTGGCATTTGCGACAGGTAGGGAGCATGAGTTGTTGCACCAACTGGAAGTCTAAGAAACAAGAGCAGGCTCCTGAATCCACAATGGCCTTAATCGTGACGCTCCTTCCTTGCGGTCCCTGTAACGAGAGGGTGAGCGGAATGTGAAAAGAAGCAAGCAGAGGAGAAGAAGTATCACTTACACACACCTCAAACTCAGGCTCACCAAAAGGTCTGACCAGGCAGTTGATACGGTAGTGACCCGAGGCTCCACAGTACAGACATAAGTTTGATGACCTCCGACGCTGTCTCTCTTCCTGCAAGATGGCCGGACAGGCAAGGCCTATTTGCATAGGCTTGAGTTCATATACGGAGCGGGGGGAATAGGAGGTACTGGAGTAGAAGGAGTTTTAGGGTTGGGCAGACTCCATCTGCCATCTGACAGATCCGGATCTTTTCGGAACGTCTCTCCCTTAAACGTCTATCTATCTGTATGGACACATGAATAAGATCCTTTAGGGAGTCCAGAAACACCAACCCTGGTCAGTTCGTCCTTAAGAGTGTCCGAGAGCCCTTGGCTGAAACCTAAGGGCAGAGTCATTCCAGGTGAGAGATGACTGCTCCCACCTTAATCTCTTTGTTAACATAGGTTCGAGCAAAGAGAAATGAAGGCGGTAGGCACTTTGGAACCAACAGAACTTGGAGCGATTCCCCGAAAAAAAGGAAAGCAGCACCCTCCACTGGAGCTGACCCATCACCGGCCGGAGGGGAAGCCACAGGAGCAAGAGAAGAAGCAGGAACAGGAGCCCCATCAGAAGCAGGGATTGAACGATGAAGCTGGTCCCTGAACTCTTGGTAGCCCCTTTGGACCTCCTCCACAGAAACACGCAACTGCGTAACCAGTTCATACAGAATCTCCAAGGGAGAATGAGCTCCACTAGTATCTATCCTGGCTGCTCGTTACTGTTAGATTTTCAGTCCCTGTTGACCCTCCCACGAAGAGGTGTTGCCCAGTAATGGAGTCTAAGTGACCACGGGTCTTCACCCACACCCCGCGGGGGGTGCATGACTTTGCTGCCTAGTGCCCACCAGGTCACTACTGGGATTACCTCAGCAAGTGGTCAGGAAAACAGTGACGCTAATTGTGGAGGAGACTTGGTCAGATGGTAGCCAAAGGTCCAGGGCAGGCGGCATTCAATGGAGGTCGGGGTCACAAACCAGAGGTTGGGGCAGGCGGCAGTAAGCGGTAGTCGAGTAACAGAGCCAAGGGTCGGGGCAGGCGGAGATCAGCAGAAGTCGGGGTCACAATGGGAAATCCAATCAGAAGTAAGCAAGACAGGAACGACGGTTCACCGGACACGGTTAGCCAAGCTGTCAGAACGAGCAGCACTGTAGTTGAGGGAAGTGCTGCTTTTATACTGAGCATTGGCACCGAAATCAGCGTGCATAACACATGGCATTGTGCACACGCGCGTAATACTTTGCACGTGTAACAGTTTACCCGTATACCCATAAGCCGCCGAGCTGGAAGGGAACACAAACGGCCCAGTGAGCTCCCGTGCGTGTGTACAAGGAACACACACAGGAATGCCGCGGACGACCGCCATGGTGAGTGTGACAGAGGGAAAGGGAAAGCAGAGTGCTCCAATGCTGTGAAGTAGTTATTTATAGCTTCTCAAAGAATAATAAAATTTAATATACAAAATTTGCTTGAATAAAGGCTTATAAAAAGTATAGTGAAGCGGTAGCACATCCTCAGTCGGCTGGGACCAGCATGCACTTGGTCCCAGAACTGGATAGTTCTTGTAACTGGAGCCGGAAGCTGTGGACTGAATGCTTCTGCACATCACAGTTTATAAATGACCCATTTTGGCTATTTTCCTTAGAGATGGTGGAAATCTTGAACTCCTTTATTAACGTTGGCTTCAAAATTCCAAATAAGTCCTTACTCATACTAACCTTCATCATCTCCTCAGCAACACAGGTGGAGATAAGTCCTTTACATTAAACTAGGGTACTTTACAAACAGAAGGGAGCTTTGCAATCCCTTTTTTACAATAGCCTTTTTACAATAGCACTCCAAACTCCGAAGTCTTCAGGGGAGGAGGGACTTTTTTTATTTATTATTTCTGTATAAAAGCACAAAATATATGAGCTTTCAGGGGTGTTTTATAAACACTTTCCTAATCAAAGAAAATGTTTAGAAAACATTTCTACATGCTTCAAAATTATGCAGCATAGCCAAGCCAACTATTTAGTAAGAAAGTATTGCAGCTATTACCAACAGCACAGGAATGGCCATGAATCACTCCTGTTATGCTGATCTGTTATTTACAGGCTACATGATCGCAGTTTCATGTACTTCAGTTGTGGACTTGTCACAATCTCTCCTGTAGCATGTCCTGTTGGTTGCAGTGGAACTGCAACTGGGCAGTTCTGATTTATCTGCATGCATTCAGTTGCATAGTTTTAATTGCATTCACACTAAGTGTCATTGCCATCTGCAATCACTCTGCAGTTCAGAGCAGTTCAGGATGCTGTCATGAATCCACCTATGGCTTGCTGCAGCTAAAGTGCAGCCAGACAGCACTAAATTCTCTACATGCATGTTTCTACATAATGTTGCATGCATTTGTAATGAGAGTCCTATCCATCTGCAATCAGTCTGCAGTCTTCAAACAGACTAACACATGATTGAGTGATTACCATTCAGCTGTGTTGGAATTTGCATGCCTGCTCTCATTGGGTGATATTCACAAAAAAGCCTCCTTCTCCACTGATACCTTGCCCTGTCATAGCTTTCAGCCCTGCCTTAGCTGTTTGCTGGGTCCCGAGTTTCAATTGTGTATTGCCTTGTCTTGCTTCCTTGTGGACAGTTGCTGTTCCTACATGAGCAAACAGCAAAATCCTTCCAGTCCTGCTAGTGTGGACACAGCCATCACTGCGGTGGTGACTGGCTGGTGCTCCAGCTAGTTCTCATCTTGTGGACGTCATAGTCCTTCCAGTCCTGCTAGCTTGGACACAGCCTTCACTGTGGCAGTGATTGGCTAGTGATCCTGTTAGTTCTGATCCTGTGGACATGACTATAGCAGTGGTTACTATTAGTTATGCTCCTTCTTGTTCTGTCTTGTTTGTGCCTGTGTGGATGTTTGCGGTAGCAATTAGATTGGCAAACATTCCTCCCTGTCTGTTTGTCTGTCCTTGTCTTATTCAGTGTGGCGGTCAACAGAAGTTTAGAGCTGTAGTCGCTCTGAGCAACCATTGTGTCTCATTTAGTGTGGCGGTTACCGGAAGCTCAGAACTGCGGTCACTCTGAGCAATCTAGTTCCGTCTCTAGTCTACTACTTCTGCTGTGATCTGAGTAGTCTCCTCCACAAGTGCATCCTGCACTATTACCTGATATTATCCAGCTACATTTGTCTTGTTTAGTGGGCTCCGGTAATACTCCTGTCTTCCTGGCCTCAGTCTCTATACCTTGTGCGCAGAAGTCATGGGGGTTACCATAGTCAGATAGGCGTAACTCCATCTCCTGTTCACGCGGGGACTTGACTATAGGTGAAGAGCATGCAGTTGATTGGGGTATAGGGATTGAAGGAAGACGAGAGATCCGCCAGGCCTAACAGGACTTCAGGATATTGAACAAACCTATGACTCACAACCTACTATTATATTTCAGTGCAAGAATAGAGATGATCTTCTTTGACACCATGGGTCGACTGCATAAGTAATTTTAATATTTGCTGCTGCGCTCTCCATGCATATCTAAAATAAACCCCCCCAAAAATCCACATAGGGTAATATTGTTCAGTAAGGTCTTATTTGAACACCCGGGTGTCTGTGATAACGTGCCACTCTTCAGTGTAAAACCACAGCCCCAATGCCTAATTGCTCACCAGATGCAAGCCACCTCAGCTCTCAGGTGGGTCTTAAGCTTTATATTAACTCTCCTTCTCAACAACCAGATGATCCTGTAGAGGAAAAAAATTCTCCACATAGAGTAGTATTGCCTTTATTCAATGGTAAATCACACACCAGTGCCTCTTGTGTATCTGTGCTCTCACTGTGCGCCACCAGGCTCCCAAACACTGCACACTATATGCTCACCAGATGTAGCCCACCTCTGGCTACAGGTGGACACTGCGCTTTAGGGGAGCACCCAATCAGACCAGATGATTGCTTTTAAACTTCTTAGCCTCTTCCTGCTTTTTATTACAACAGTAGATCAGCAGCCTGTATGCATGAATACATGACTGCATAAGTTACTGCTGGTTATTTCACCTTAATGAACCTTTTATTCATATTTTAGACTTATATAACATGTTAAATGGTGTGATAAAAATCAGCAGAAAGCTAATATAGCTTCAGTGGCAAACCTGCAACGTTTTTATTCAATTTACTTAATGTGAAAGAAAAAAATTAGCTGAGCTGAGATTAGGGATGATCAATGAGATGCAAATTCTTCCAAAATGATGCACATTTTTATACAAATGTATGCAGTTTGAAAATGGACCAATCAATTTAAACACAGGTTTGATTGATTGGTCCATTTCAAGCTGCATATATTTGCATAAAAAATTGCATCAATTTGCATCAATGCGGAAGAATTTGCATATCGTTGATCATCCCTAGCTGAGATCAGTGTCAAGGAAAGTTGAGTTGCAAGAAGCACATTATAAAAATAGTTTAAAGCAGAACAGTAAATTGGTCTAAAACAAAGTGTTTAATTTACCTAGGGCTTCTGCTATTAGCACAGGACTCCATTTCCGGCTGGAACACAGAAAAAGAGACGAGTGGCTCGGGGCACGCAGGTGCAGTTGCCGTCAACTTATAAGTCGACGGTAATGAAAATAGTTGGCAGCAGGAGAATGGAGGATCATGGAGGACTGGTGTGGCTGCACGGGGCTGGCAGAAGCCCCAGGTAAGTAAAACACTTTGCTTTAGACCAATTTACAGTTCCGCTTTAACCATTTAACCCCCACAGGTATGGATATCTCCGTCCCTATTTCCATCCTTTCACCCCCGGGGACGGAGATATCCGCACCTCCAGTGCTCCCGCCGCTGCCCGCGCTCCCGCTCGCTTGTGCACGCGCTCCCGCGCTCGTGCACGCCGCCGCCCGCTCGCCCGGAGATCAATGAACGGGAAAAAACATTCCCGTTCGTTGATCTAAGCCCCCGCAATGATCAGCTGCTTCTATGAGAAGCAGCGATCATTGTGAAAAAAAACATTTTCCCAGCCTCATAACATTTCCTGCAAGCATACTTCCTGTACGCTTGCAGGTCGCATCAACAGAAAGTTACTGTAAAACTACACCCTAAAGCATTTTTCATATACAAATACAATAGTTTTACACTTAAAATTTACTCATTACCTCCCACACTCCCCAATTATTTTATAAAAAAAAAAAAATGTACAATAAAAAAAATACATAAATAGTTACTTTAGGGACTGAACTTTTTAAATATTTAGGTCAAGAGGGTATAACACTGTTACTTTATAAACTATGGGCTTGTAATTAGGGATGGACGCCAAACTGAAAAACATGCACCTTTATTTCCAAATAAAATATTGGCGCCACACATTGTGATAGGGACAAAATGTAAACGGTTTTATAACCGGGACAAATGGGCAAATACATTTCATGGGTTTTAATTACAGTAGCATGCATTATTTAAAAACTATAATGGCCGAAAACTGAAAAATAATGCATTTTTTCCTACATTTTTTCCTATTTTCCCATTAAAACACATTTAGAATAAAATAATTCTTGGCATAATGTCCCACCTAAAGAAAGCCTAATTGGTGACGAAAAAACCCAAGATATAGTTCATTTCATTGTGATAAGTAATGATAAAGATATAGATGAATGAATGGAAGGAGCGCTGAAAGGTGAAAATTGCTCTGATGCTCAAGGGGTAAAACCCCTCAGTAGAGATGAGCCGAAATTTTCGAAATTTCGAACTGCTTTTATTACGCATGCGAAATTTAACATTACGACCCAAATTCGTAATTTCGTAATTAATTTTCAAATCGTAATTTACAATTTCGTAATCGAAATTTCACTCCCGTAATGACGAATTTCGTGTCTCCAACCGAAATTTTACTTTTTCAGGTTTGTAAGGGTTTCTATCCCTCTAGATGCCTAAAATGAATAGCACAGCCAGCCGCTCCTCCTCCTCCTCCTCCTCCTCCTCCTCCTCCTCCTCCTCCTCCTCCTCCTCCTCCTCCTCCTCCTCCTCCTCCTCCTCCTCCTCCTCCTCCTCCTCCTCCTCCTCCTCCTCCTCCTCCTCCTCTCTCTCTCTCTCTCTCTCTCTCTCTCTCTCTCTCTCTCTCTCTCTCTCGAGATCTGTAGTATTTCAAAACCATACTCACATTCATGACATGTCCAGGGATCAAACCCAGGCCAACCACATGGAAGACAGCTATGCTCACCACCATACCACCAAACACACACTAAATAGACTGCTAACCTAAATCTTACTTGTAGACAGTCATATGAGACACATGCTGGGTGCAGGGCTTTGTGATTGGACCATGGACCATGCGATAGAGTGAGGTGCAAAAATGAAATCATGCCTAGCAGAGGATGGTTTCACAATGCTAAATGCTAGGCTGGCTGTGGTGCAATTGGTTAGTGCGTCTGGCTGGTAACAGCAAGGTTACAGGTTCGATTCCATCCAGGCATGTCTTTTCCTTTTGCGTTCAACAGTTGTCCAAACAGAGCCAACAGAGCCCCAGATAGCCATGTAGAGTTAGGTCACAGCTAGCCTGGCTGTGGTGCAATCGGTTAGTGTGTCTGGCTGGTAACAGCAAGGTTACAGGTTCGATTCCATCCAGGCATGTCTTTTCCTTTTGAGTTCAACAGTTGTCCAAACACCGAGCACAAAGTTTTGCATGCGTAAAGTTTTACGCACGCAAAATACCCCATGGGGTTCAATGGCGCAGCGCGCGCACGCAAAAGGAAAAGACATGCCTGGATGGAATCAAACCTGTAACCTTGCTGTTACCAGCCAGACACACTAACCAATTGCACCACAGCCAGGCTAGCTGTGACCTAACTCTACATGGCTATCTGGGGCTCTGTTGGCTCTGTTTGGACAACTGTTGAACGCAAAAGGAAAAGACATGCCTGGATGGAATCGAACCTGTAACCTTGCTGTTACCAGCCAGACGCACTAACCAATTGCACCACAGCCAGGCTAGCTGTGACCTAACTCTACATGGCTATCTGGGGCTCTGTTGGCTCTGTTTGGACAACTGTTGAACGCAAAAGGAAAAGACATGCCTGGATGGAATTGAACCTGTAACCTTGCTGTTACCAGCCAGACACACTAACCAATTGCACCACAGCCAGCCTAGCATTTAGCACTGTGAAACCATCCTCTGCTAGGCATGATTTCATTTTTGCACCTCACTCTATCGCATGGTCCAATCACAAAGCCCTGCACCCAGCATGTGTCTCATATGACTGTCTACAAGTAAGATTTAGGTTAGCAGTCTATTTAGTGTGTGTTTGGTGGTATGGTGGTGAGCATAGCTGTCTTCCATGTGGTTGGCCTGGGTTTGATCCCTGGACATGTCATGAATGTGAGTATGGTTTTGAAATACTACAAATCTCGAGAGAGAGAGAGAGAGAGAGAGAGAGAGAGAGAGAGAGAGAGAGAGAGAGAGAGAGAGAGAGAGAGAGAGAAGGAGAAGGAGGAGGAGTGGTTGGTTAGTTATTCATTTTAGGCATCTAGAGGGATAGAAACCTTTGCAAACTTTAAAATACTAAATTTCGTAATCGTAATTACGAAAATTTGCGTAATTTGCGAAAATTACGAAATTTCGATTACTGCTAAAATCGTAATTGTAGTAATTTCGCGAAATTTCGGAAATTCGTAATTAGGTTATTACGCTCATCCCTACCCCTCAGTGGTGAAGTGGTTAATAAAATAATAAACAAGATGTGTTTTGTTTTTTATTGTAGTCGTCTGTATCATTTTTATTGTCATTTCTAACCAACGGGATTCATCTGCAGACAACTTACGAGTAAATACACCTGTGGTATAAAATTCATATAAATTGCAGTGGACCTTATTTGAATTTCCCTCGAACTATTCCAATTGGTCCAAATGAATGGACTGTTGAGTGTGTGTGTGGTTGGAGTGGAGATACTTTGTTGTGCCACTTTTGTTATGCTATGGACTGCTGGATATTAGCCTTCACGAGGGACAAGGGGTTACTGTTGTGTATATTTTATTTTATTTTTTTTTACAAAAAGCTGCATGAATGTTGTTTAGAAACTTTTCTTGACATAACGTCACTGAAAAAGTTATCTTCCCCATGAGAATTAAATATGTCATTGCAATAGTCTCACACTAAATATTCACATGCAGGCCATGTGTACTAAATGTGTGATTGCCAGTTTTTTTTTTTTAATCCATTGATTAATTTGATGGGACCACCGTTGCTGATATATGTATGTTTTTCTTACATTACTTCATGGGTGGATAGAATGAGAGAAGAAATAATAAATGGATATTTTCTAAGTAAGTTTATTTTGCTGAATTCACACTAGTTTGGCAAGAAGGAAATATTTTATTATTCTCAAAATTCAGCAGCAACTTTCTTTAAGACTATACATTGTAAACATGCCTTGCAAAGAATCTCCAATGAAATGACTGTCACAGTACAAAAGAATAATATATCATGGAGGTTTCACTGCAGCTTTTAGGATACTTTCAATGGATATTTAAGTGAGAAAGTCAAGCAGGTTTAGATTTGACATGTCACCTCAGCAACATACCACAATAAGACATGTCAACATAAAATTCAATGCATTAGACATGAGAATACATAGAAAGGTAAAATATGTGCTATGTAGACAAATAGACTTTTTTACACTGTGCAGCATTGAAGACAGAAAATTGAAAGCATGTGCGATTGTCATAATAAACACAATGGTACATTAATGCATAGCAGTTGCCGCGTAGGCAGAAATTCTGTTAGTGCATCCACTGACAGTTTAACATATCACCAGTGCCAGTGAACTTTTCCAGTTTTTATTTTCTCTGCAACTTACTCCTATTTGCCATCTCAGTGTATACTTCCTAAACGTTCAGAAACCTTCTTAGCAATAATCAATATCACAACACTCAGAACAGTTTCTAAAGTGTGTCACTGTGAGAACTGTGAAAGATGATTACCGAACACAGTTGTACATTGCTATTGCTCTAGCATATAAAATGTCATTGGTGTATTAAACCCACGACCCAAGTGTCAGCATGCCATGCATCTGTCACTCCATCTGTGAACATCAGAGGACCTCAGACTGTAGTCCAGCTGGACACTTCTGATCAAAATAGCGAACTCCTTTCACTGTTGTCACTAATATTAATAATGTGAACATGAGTACATTTTATACTATCCATATACTTGCAGATTAAGATTGTTGGACATTCGATAGCACAGTACTGTGCTGCCCCAACATTTACAGTATGTATTGTTGCTAATCTGTTTGAGCTTCATGGACTGGATTCAAAAAAAACTCTTAACTTATATTAAAGTCAGACAATTCATATTCGGATAGAACATGATTATAAGTGACTTATACACTAGGGGGTATTGCCTTTTCATCAGTGTTACAAGTCATCTTAGTTCTGTAAAATGTTTCTAAAATCAGTTGAAACTACAGTCTCTTCTTAACTTTCCCCTGTGTAAACCTGTCAAGATCTAGCTTCACATTTTCATGAACCATCAATTCAAATAAATGACTGCCTTATTTCAAAGCATGCTAACATACACCACCATGAACATGAACATTATAGGTATAATATCATGAAAAACAGACTTTTTTATGGGGTGGGTAGGTCCAGCAGGCATATCTCACCAACATTATCAACAGTATAAAATGAGTTTGCCAACTCATTATTGATATTGCTGCTCACAATAATCTTCTGTAGGACTTATCACCATGGATAACAAATGTTACACCATTTCTCTGCTCTTCCCCCTCTAGTGGTTTCTTTGTAAAAGTACAGAGTCAACTTTTAAAAGGCCTTCAGCAATGATATTTCAGCTAAAAGGCAGGCTTATCCTTTCACTAGTAGGAAGCGCTCTCCATGCCACTTCAACTGTAATGAAGGCACTTTTGACAGATCAAAACCTGCATCACTCCACTTGAAAGTGAAAACATTTATTTTCAACAGGGCTGATTCTATTTTATTTTGTAACTAACCAAAGTCAGATGCTTTGAGAACCATTATAGCTCAGCGTGTCATGTGGCATGTGCAGTGTACTACGATACACAAACATCTTTACAGCTCAGTGTATTCTACCTGATGAAAGGTGTTAATGATGTTTGTTTTAAATGCATAACTAGAACTAGTTCCCTGGGATATTAACTGGATTGGGAGCGAGTGTATGCCTGACACAGTAGCAGAGATGAAACACTGACGTGCACCCACTCTACTCTGCTGGGACGCAGTCATAGAGAAAGAAAAAGAGCAGCTGTCTGGAAACAGATTAATTCACATGAATGCATATTCAGTCACTTTGACTCAGTCTGGCCCAGCTGGTGACAATGCTATTTTACTCATCTCCATCTCTCTCGCCCAATGCGTTTCTGCTTGTGCCAGAGCTGCAGATGCATGCCCCAGTGAGCAGGACACTTTCCTGACTGCATGAGATCACTTAAGACATTATGTTCATGTCAGGTAAATTCATCAAGCTCTCAAATCTCCAGTAAAACCTCATGATATAAGAAATTCTTCAATTAACAAGTGAGTAAGATACTGCAGCCAATGAAATAAAGCATCGGCTGTTAAGGTTTATTCCTTAGTCCTTTTACTGCTGTTGAAGGAAGCTTGACTTCGATACTCATGCATTACAAATGGGGAAATAATAATATTTCCTTTTGTCCTTTATTTTATGCATTTCAAGGGTGCAATAACTACCGATCTCATAATAAAAAGTCATTTTCACGAAGGCATTAATATTTCCCTGTGCAGTGCAGTAAAGCGGCACTTTGCTTTACATTCCCAGCAGCAGGGCTTGTCATTACACACAGTTACACACACATAACACACAAAGGGGAACACAGTGGTGTTTACTAAGACTTTCCATTTAGAATTACTGTGCTGACCACGTCTCGGTACAGCAGGCAGGATTCTAGAAGCCCGTCATTCTATAGCACCACTGCAATGTCTCCTCTAGCAACTGAAAAAGCAACCCCATGCTGTGCCTTTCTATAGAAGCCATTAATAGTTAATGCTATGCCTTTCTATGGAAGCTTTATGTACATCATAATAGACCAGTAACCACTCTGTAAACAATATAGCAAAGCAAATAACCGCACAACTTAAACTTTAAGTAGCCTGGTTAAGGCAACATATATTCAAGGTAATTGAACATCTACAGCAGCAGATGTCAGTCTCTTCTCAATAAATGATTCGTATTGGTTTGTTTTACCAAGCAGTTTTTAAAAAACGTGTTTGTTGACTGGAGTTTATGGCTTCTAGTTCATTATAAATAATATAAAAAGAGATTTACTGTGCTTATCAAAGAAAATAAATGGTGAATGGTTTCCTGTACAGAACAAGCATCTGCAGGGGAGTCAGTAAGTATCTACATTCGACTTCCACTGTCCAGGGATTGTTCCTGTCATTACATTCTTGGTCACTTTTTTTCCAGTGAATCCCATAACTTACACATTTGTCACATATCTTGCTTGGTATAACCAGTATAAAGAGAGACATGTAAGACACGTCCAGAGGTATTATTTTCAAAGCTTGACAAGCTGGCAATATGTCATGTATAGGCTAAAAACTGTTCAACAGCTTAGCACCATTTAGTCAATGCAAACCACCATGACATGTGATGACGTAAACATGCAATCAAGCCTTTGTGGTGGTTAGGCATTGAAGAGTCTATATACAAGTTAATATTTGTCATGTAGTTTACCTAGAAAAGCAATGGAAATCTGTGACTGCTACTCGCACAAGAGGAGTGAAATGCTCGCATGTATGTAAGAAACCTATGGATTCTCTATGCAGCAATTTCTGTGTGCTAGTTGGTGACATGAACATGACTTTTCTTGGAGTTTGCAGTCATTACATTACATCTAGGCTTCTTGCGTTGTCACTTAAAATAAGGAGCATCTGTCCTTGTCGTGATGATACAATCCTTAATGCTGTTCTCCTATTATTTTGTCGTTCTCTGCACTGTGGCCTGTTCCTAGGGCACATACTGTAAAGACTACAGCTCATCATAGATGAATGCATTATAAATATCAAGTGTTTTTTCTCCTTAGTTTTCAGGCACTTCTGTCTTCCTCTCCTCAGCCTCGGAATGGCTAGGGCTTTGCTTCTTACTGTAGGCTGAGGTGAAGAAAGGAAGTCCATAGTTGCTAAGTCCATCAGAGATCATGTTTTGGAGGTAGGTTAAAAGATCTAAAAAAAAGACAGACAATTTTTAAGCATTTGTGAATTAAAGGTTAAATAAGAACAAGCAATAGTGTGAGTTCTAACAAATCATTCTTGCTTCACAAAATCTGGAGGGAGGGAGTGAAGGAGGATGAGGGAGAGTTGCAGCGGGCTGCATTCTAGAGAAATGCTGGCCTGATCCCACAAAAGTTTGTCCACCCATGCCCTAACTGCTACTCACCTTTCAATATCATCATTATGGTTTTAATGATAGTACCCAATTTACCACACCTCCACCAATAATTTGTAGTGCTGACATGTTCCTCAGGACTTTTGGATAGTAATTATGGTTATGTGTCCCTAACTGTCCATCAGAGGAGCACAGAATCTAATCCCTACCAAAGTCAGCCATTGTCTAATGTTCCTATTTAAGTATAAAACCAATTTCTGGGGGAACCAATAAACCTATCTGTAAGTGTTTTGTATATGGGAATAACTTGGCGTACCCAAAGAAAGCACACTAACACAGGGAGAACATACATTGTGCAGCTAGTGTCCTGTCCCAAATTTGAACTGGAGACTTTAGTGGTGGAAGGCAACAGTGCTAGCCACCATGCCACCGTGCCATCCACCTTTTTACCCTCAAAGCACCAACACCCCAAACCACTGTCTCATTACAAATATTGTATTGCAGACACACATCTGTGCATTGCCCATTAATAATATATCCACCTGCTTTCAGAAAAATGGCATAATAACTCTTACTGGATAAGTCAAGTTTTTGATCTCCTTCATATATTGCAATTAGTGAATGGGAATCTCTACAGCACAGCATTCCTTTACATTTCTAAATAATACCCTCATGATTACTGACACATTCACACAGGAAAACCAAATAAATTATTAAGTATTTAGTATACAATACTATTGGTTTAGTTTGGTAGTTTCATTGCCTTCTTTTGAAACAAATGTGAGTTAGCATGTAACACATAATGGTGAGGAAGAAGAGTAACAAAACCATTACCTTCAGTCGACTGTTTAAGTCCATTAATACCATCAAAGAAAAAACTCTGTAGGTATTCAAGAAGACCTAATAGAATGATAATGCATTTGTTATATAACATATTTGCTTTAACTAACTCAGAAGTGCAAAAAACAAGCAATACTTTCAGATGTTTTCATGTAAGTAGAGTGTAAACATATATTGAAAAAACTACCTTCTCCAAACTGTTTGAATCCATCATATCCATTCCAGAGTGCATTTTGTAAGTAGTCTAAGAGACCTAAAAGTATAGAAGTGTGTTTGCTGTCATTTATGTCATTATTATTTATCTCCTTGGTTACATTTATAGAAATGATAATATATATATGTATATATATACGCATGAAAAAAGGGCACAGTAGAAAAAGGGCTTGGCTTGTGTAACGATCGGTGTAACACAGAGAGGATCTGATTACCGGTGATCTGCAGTATCACCGAGAATGCAGATATATACCCGATTATTGATGATCTGCAGTATCACCGATAATCAGATATATCTCTAACCTCTGGACACCTGAGAGATGAAAGTGTTTTGGTGCATCAGTAATACTTTGAGGACCGCACCTGAATATCAGGTGCTAGAGCAATAAGGAGTACTGCTCCGCAGAAAGTTCCTTCCGTTGGTCTGAGCTCTCTGCAGGGAGGAGTCAGACCGAGAGTGGGAAGGACAGAACGTGAGTGACACCAATGAGGGAGTGTCACTGACAGATCTGTGAACTATCTCTCAACAGGAGAGATAGTTCTCGAGGTCGGGCAGGCCAGGTCGTTAACACACGGACAGATAAAGTACAGAGACAGGAGACGGGTTGAGAATCCAGAGACTAGCCAAGTTCAGCAACAGAATATCAGAATGACAAGGTACAAAATCAGAGATCAGAGGAATGGTCAGGAAAGCAGAAGGTCATAACAAATAATCAACAATTCCTAGACTAAGGTGTGAGTTCCTTGGTCATCAACACCTTGGAAACTGGTCTAGATAACAACACAGATGATAACAGAATTTCCTAGACCAAGGTGTGAGCTCCGTGGTCATCAACACCTTGGAAACTGGTCTAATGCAACACAGATACTGACAGGATCTGAGTGCTACCACGTAGTGATCGCAACGCCAGACACCAGAGGAATGACCAGCACCCAGTATATATACACCAGCGCTCTCCTGCGCCTCCCCTAAGTGCTGGACCAATGAAAACTGAAAGAATTGTCAGCTGACCGGCCTGGTCAGCTGACACCCCTCTGACTGTTATAAATGCTCTGCCTCTCCGCGCGCGCACGTGTCCTTCTGAACCTGTGTGGACTATCAGTCCCAGCCACACCAGACATGTGTTGCAATGCCTCTGCTGTTTTGGATGCGGAATCCGCCACACCGCTGTCTGAGCGTGCGGCGTTTTCTCCGCGTTCAGCAGTACAGACAGGAGTAGGCCTATGCGTGCAAACCGCCGCGTTGGACGCGGAATCCGCCGCCCTGTTCTCTGGGCATGCGGCGGTTTCTCCGCGTTCCGTCAGGCCAGTAAATGCAGGCCCCTACGCGCAAGCCGCCATGTTGAACGCGGAATCAGCTGCCTTACTCTGAGTACTTGCGGCGGCTGTTCCGCGTTTTCTCACAGCTTGATAATGAAATGGCGTGGGTGGGTAACAAAATCTTATAATGATAAATATCGTTGTCCAACTTTGTTAACGATAAATACCGTTGTTAAAACAGACAGGAAATAATAACTAAAATATATTAACGTTAAAAATGTTTACGTAATTCAACAATGCAGCTTAACCCAACCCTACTCTCACACAGAACACTTCCCTGGTGGTGCCTAAAACTAACTACTCCTCTGGTGACACCTAACCCTAATTAACAACCCCCCCCAGTGGTTCCTAACCCTAATTACCCCCCTGATGGTGCCTAGCCCTAACCACCACCCCCGGTGGTGCCTAGCCCTAACCACCCCCCTGGTGCTGGCTAGCCCTAACCACCCCCCTGGTGCAGGCTAACCCTAACCACCTCCCTAGTGTTGCCTAAAACTGACCACCGCCCGGGTGGTGCCTAACCCTAAGCACTCCCTTTTACACATAGAGACAATAATATCTTTGACAATGTAAAATCTGTACATAGAAACAAAATAATATGACAAAAACTATAACATTGCAAGCTTCTAAAATGATAACTACTTCAAAAACTATAATGTTCTAATGTTGTTAACGATATTTTTCATGGTGCCCTTTTTTCAGCTTTTTTCGCTGTATTAACGTATTAATTGCATTAAAGTCTATGGCGGCACCCTTTTCGTCCACCCTTGTCCTGCGGCCTATTTTCCTGGTACTATATATATATATATATATATGTATGCATTTATGATAGTATATATAAGGAAATTGTTATTTTGACTCCCTCCCTCCTCCCAAACCACAAACTCAAGCGCATAATACTGGTCTCAAACAAAGATGAGCAGTAGTTTTACAGTAAAGGAGTATATTTAAGCTTTAATCATTTTATATTTAACAGATACACAAAGCCTCTGATGGCACTTTGCTAATTTAGGACCAATACAAATGGCTGGCTGTCGGAATCCGCTGTGTTCCACACTGAGATGAATTGCAGTGTTCATCTCAATGCGTTTACACAAGACAAGTAAAGATGCAAAACATTTATATTGTGCTTTTCTACTGGGAGACTCAAAGCGCTTCAGTACTGCAGCCACTTAGTGCACACTCTACGAGCAACCAGAATCATTAAGGAGCCTTGCCCAAAAACTCCTTATTGTTTTATGCATTGGCTTGAGCCTGCATTTGAACCCTGGTTAAAGGTCAGCTGACCACTTACGATCCATTGCTGTTGATTGCGCAAGCATGTGGCTGCTGCATGTAGCTTCTAGCATTGGCATTCATGGTTCTATATCCCCCCAGGAGCTCACAACGCGATGCCAAATAAATAAGAACCATTGGCCAATGGCGAATGCTTTTCTGCTTGATAGCAGAAAATTGTTTAGCATCAGTGTAACAAGTCGCTGGCAGCCGGTCGTGTGAGCCATTTTTAAGCAAAAATGTTAATTGACCAGACCTACTGTATAGTACCCCTGATCCATTACCACCTTTGTTTACATGTACATTAACCAAACAAATACAATATTTATTATTATTATTATTTATTGTATTTATAAAGGGCCAACATATTACGCAGCGCTGCACAATAGATAAATGGGTTAACAATATTTACCCTTGATCAGCCCTTTTTGCATGCAAATAGGTAAAGTTCACTATATCAGCACCACATGTGGATGAATTCAAAGGATACTGTTCTCTTTTAGGTCATTTAATGTTACATTGCACTTAACAGGTGCCAAAAGATTTTAGTTTGTTTCTTTTGTTTTTCTTCTTCCACAGTCTACAATGTTTTGAAAACTTTTGGTAAACATAATGGTTAACTGTAAACATTAAATTTACATAATTTAATCTCACAACTTTACCTTCTTTAAGTTCAGAGAGTCCATTGAGTCCATCGTAGAACAAACTCTGTGAGTAGTTGAACGTTCCTAAAAAGAAAGGAGTAACTTAGTTTATTGCAAAGGTAGCTGGCCTGCTTTTCTTCACTAAAATAATCATGCCTGTTGTACCCCGAGCATATAAACAGGTTAATGATCCAGTCCTCAAGAGCTGAGGTCCTCACACATTTTTGGCACAACTCAATTTAACTGATGGGGATGAGTCAGGAAAGGTGTGGTTCATCTAGTAGAGCACATTTGTCCATTTCTCAATCTATCCTAAACACTGGCATGGATCTGGCCCTTGAGGACTGGAGTTCAAAATCCCTGATATAAACAAACAGACTAGCCATACAATTTTTTTTTACCTTCCTTCAATTCAGAAAGTTTGTTGAGTCCGTCATAGACCAGACTCTGGGAATAGTTTAAAGTTCCTGGAAGTAGATATGCAGTAGGATTTTTAGGACACCGTTCATGTATTGCTTAACGGAAGTAAAGAAAAGTAAAGCATCTCTATACTACAAAGCACTAGCAGCACAGTATTCTTTTACCGTCTTTAATTTCAGAAAGTCTATTAAGTCCATCATACAGCAGACACTGAGAATAGTTAACAGTTCCTGAAAGAAGAAATGCAATTGTTTTTGTGGCAAAAATACTTCTTGTTATCGTGAATGCTTGGCAAGCTGGCGAATGCTCAGTCAAAGCATATTTATATGAGAACAGCTGAAATATTGTTCGGCCAGCCTTGTGCTTCACATGCCTCTGCCATACTGCATAGTCAAGAAGCTGATACTACTATTTTAACATTGAACCAGCAACTACACACTATGGTTTTGTGTGTGTGTGTGTGTGTGTGTGTGTGTGTGCGTGCGTGCGTGCGTGCGTGCGTGCGTGCGTGTGTGTGTGTGTGTGTGTGTTTTAAGCAAAGCAAAGCTGTGCTATATACTAGAAGCAAATAGTGTTGAAGTGTAGATTCAATTACCTTCTTTTATTTCAGAAAGAACACTTAATCCATCATAAAATTTACTCTGTGAGTAGTTTAGTGCTCCTATCAGAAAAGAAACATATTATTAATGTATAAAAAAGCTTAATTGTCCTACGCCACCCAAAACTTGTATTTTGAATAATACGGAGAAGAGGTAGAAATGTATAAATCCTCCTGAAATGTTATTACTGATTTTTGTGTCACCTCTGGGGAGAATGTCCTTCTTCATCCTCACTTCTTATCCTAGGGATCACCATTGAAGTCCTAATGATTATTAGAGCAGCAGGGAACAGACCAAAAAGTGCTAATGCCTGGAACCCACCAGCAGTACGTTACTAAGCCATTTCTAAGTACTTGTGCTTTGAAAAGCTATTGCTAATGTAATGCTATGGGTGTGATCTTATTTGAGTGATGTGCTTTTAAAAAAAATCCTCATAGCATTGCATTAGCAAGAGCTTTACAAATCACTAGTTCTTACAAAAGGCTGCTAGTGGATTTGAGCCCTTGTTTTTCCTTTTAATCACACAGCAAAAAGTCCCTTTTTATTTTAACATCTGCTCTTTTAGAAGAGCAGAGGCGCCAAAAGGATAAAAGGAAGCTAAATGAGCTTAAAAAACAAATTCTTGGTAAATAGAGGAGGTAGTGGTGGACTAACCTCCTCCAAGTAGACACACAACGACTGTAGTAAACACAGTCAATATATTTTATTTATGAACTCCAAATATGCAACGCATTTCGCAGGTTTGATCCCGCTTCATCAGGCAATAACAACGGAGCAATAGCATATGTGGTCAGTAGAAGAGCCAGGCACAGAGGAAAAATTACAATAAAAAAAAAAGACATAAATGGTTACCTAAGGGTCTGAACTTTTTAAACATGCATTTGAAGGGGGTATACTACGAACATTTTTTTAATTACAAGCTTGTAAATAGTGATGGACGCAAAACAGAAAAAATGAACCTTTATTTCCAAATAAAATATTGGCACCATACATTGTGATAGGGACAAAATTTAAATGGTGTCATAACCGAGACAAACGGGCAAATAAAATACATAGGTTTTAATTATAGTAGCGTGGATTATTTTAAAGCTATAATGGCTGAAAATTGAGAAATAATGATTTTTTTTCCATTTTTTTCTTATTAATCCCGTTAAAATGCATTTATAAAAAAAATAATTCTTAGCAAAATGTGCCACCAAAAGAAAGCCTAATTAGTGGCAGAAAAAACAAGATATAGATCAATAAATTGTGATAAGTAGTGATAAAGTTATTAGCGAATGAATGGGAGGTGAAAATTGCTCTGATGCATAAGGTAAAAAAAATCCCCGCGGGCTGAAATGGTTAACCTTTTATCTTGTACTTTTATTTATTTATCAATTTATTTATTTGGTCAATAAAGAAAAAGACTTGTAGAACAGAATACTTTACCATCTTTGAATTCAGAAAATCTACTGACTCCATTATAGAAAACACTCTGGAGGTAGTTCATAGTTCCTGAAAAGGAAACATACTTGTGAGATGTGATTACTAGAATTCTGTTATTCCTTAATGCAAGAAAGCAAGATGGGCACACATGTTGCACTCATATTTGTTGTTACCATCTTTGAATTCAGAAAGTGTATCAAGTCCTTCATACAACAGCTTCTGGGTGTAATTAACAGTTCCTGAAAGACAAGATAACATTTAATACTTATAAAATCGCATTTTTCTTTCTCCGTATATTTATTTTGATAACTATTTTTCTAATGGTTTATAAAGGTTTGGACAGGCACTTACAACTAAAGATCAAAGCCAAGGTGAGGAATAGGTCCAGATAGTCATGGATGTTATGTACAAAATGTTAGAACATTGTTTGATAAGCCTGCCCTTATTATACCATGAATGACCCTAATCTAAGTTAGGCCTCTTTCACAAAGGCAGCTGACAGGTTGCGGGTGCTAGTTAGCGCTCGGTACCAGTGCTAGGGAGGCGCACAACACTCTCCTTCAGAGAATCAGATCTTAGTGCTTGCTTGACACCAGCATCTTATTGATACTTCACTTTATTTTACAATCCATGCTAGAGCCAGTGTACTAAATCATTGACTGGATTCCTCATTGTCTTGTCCTTGGCTACTGATTCAGCTTGTGCAATCTGAAAGCGAACCTCCAGACTAAAAATCTACTCAGCAGCACTGAAAAGGCTGCACAGAAAAAACTGCCCGGGCATTTTTCCTCTGATGCTGTGCAAAGCATAATGGGATTTCTCATGTTGTTCTGCTTTTTTGGCGCAATTTTTTTTTAACCACTTTACCCCCAGCCGTACGGATATCTCAGTCCCTTTTTCCATCCTTTCACCCTCAGGGACAGAGATATCTGTACCTCCCGTGCTCCCGATGCTGCCTGCTCACTCGTGCGTGCACTCCCGCTCTTATGCATGCCGCCACCCGCTCGCCCGGAGATCAATGAACGGGAAAAAACGTTCCCGTTCGTTGATCTGAAGCAGCGCGATCATTGTGAATTTTTTTTTTTCCCAGCCTCATAGCACTTCCTGCAAGCGTCCTTCCGACGCTTGCAGGTCGCATAAACAAAAAGTTACTGTGGCCATGGCCATCTTGTGGCCAAATAGTAAAACTACACCCTAAAGCATTTTTCATATTCAAATACATTAGTTTTATACACAAAAATAACTCATTACCTCCCACACTCGCCAATTTTATTTTTTTTTGTAATAAAAAAAAAATTACAATTAAAAAAAATACATAAATAGTTACCTTAGGGACTGAACTTTTTAAATATTAATGTCAAGAGGGTATAACACTGTTACTTTATAAACTATGGGCTTGTAATTAGGGATGGACGCAAAACTGAAATTGACTGAATATTGGCGCCAAACATTGTGATAGGGACATAATTTAAACAGTTTTATAACCGGGACAAATGGGCAAAACAATTTCATGGGTTTTAATTACAGTAGCATGCATTATTTAAAAACTATAATGGCCGAAAACTGAAAAATAATGAATTTTTTCCCACATTTTTTCCTATTTTCCCATTAAAACATATTTAGAATAAAATAATTCTTGGCATAATGTCACACCTAAAGAAAGCCTAATTGGTGGCAAAAAAAAAACAAGATATAGTTCATTTCATTGTGATCAGTAATGATAAAGTTATAGACGAATGAATGGAAGGAGCGATGAAAGGTGAAAATTGCTCTGGTGCTCAAGGGGTAAAACCCCTCAGTGGTGAAGTGGTTCATTTTGAACTTGAGATTTGAACCCTAGCATGCGCAGCTGGGAGGGGTGATCAGGACACAGGACAGTTGGAACTGTGTCTCATGCTCCCTGTCACCATCATTCAACCAAAAAGATGGCTGCCCCATGGAATCACAAACATTTGCCTGTTCTTTTAAAACAGGGCAAGAGATTATATTACCTATATACCGTATATACTCGCAAGCAAGCCGACCCGCATGTAAGCCGACCCCCCAACTTTCACCTGATAAAACAGGGAAAAATGATTGACCCCCATATAAGCCGGGGGTAGGAAATGCTGGCCGCCTTATTCCCCTAGTGTGTCCCAGTATAGCTAGTATAGTGCACAGTATAGCTAGTATAGTGCTCAGTATAGCTAGTATAGTGCCCCAGTTTAGCTAGTATAGTGCTCAGTATAGCTAGTATAGTGCTCAGTATAGCTAGTATAGTGCTCAGTATAGCTAGTATAGTGCCCAGTATAGCTAGTATAGTGCCCAGTATCGCTAGTATAGTGCCCAGTATCGCTAGTATAGTGCTCAGTATAGCTAGTATAGTGCTCAGTATAGCTAGTATAGTGCTCAGTATAGCCAGTATAGTGCCCCATTATAGCTAGCATAGTGCCCCAGTATAGCTAGTATAGTGCTCAGTATAGCTAGTATAGTGCCCCAGTTTAGCTAGTATAGTGCTCAGTATAGCTAGTATAGTGCTCAGTAATAGCTAGTATAGTGCTCAGTAATAGCTAGTATAGTGCTCAGTATAGCTAGTATAGTGCTCAGTATAGCTAGTATAGTGCTCAGTATAGCCAGTATAGTGCTCAGTATAGCCAGTATAGTGCTCAGTATAGCCAGTATAGTGCCCCATTATAGCTAGTATAGTGCCCAGTATAGCCAGTATAGTGCCCAGTATAGCTAGTATAGTGCCCAGTATAGCTAGTATAGTGCCCATTATAGCTAGCATAGTGCCCCAGTATAGCTAACATAGTGCCCCAGTATGAGTAGGTGGGTGGGTAGGTGCTGCCCCTCCCCGCTCCCCCCGCGGCCGCCGCTACTATTACCTTAGGCGGCGCCGCTTCCTCTATCCCCGTCCTGCTCCGATAACTAACTCATTCACAGCAGCGCGCCCCTCGCTGCTGTGATGATGGAGGAAACCATAGAGAGCAGCTTCCTGTAGCGGCGATGCCGTTACTATGGGAACCGCTCTCTATGGTTTCCTCCATCATCACAGCAGCGAGGGGCGCGCTGCTGTGAATGAGTTAGTTATCGGAGCAGGACGGGGATAGAGGAAGCGGCGCCACCTAAGGTAATAGTAGCGGCGGCCGCGGGGGGAGCGGGGAGGGGCAGCACCTACTAACCCACCTACCCATGACTCGCAAGCAAGCCGACCCCCCAACTTTTGGGCCACTTTTGGGGGGTGAAAAATTCGGCTTGCTTGCGAGTATATATTATTTTAATTAACATAACTAATGTAACTTAATGACAGTATGTTTGTTTAGGCTGAAGTTTCCCTTTAAGTTGCCTGCTGCCAGCTACGATCTCCGCCTGTTTCATCACCATCCCCTGACATCTGTGTAGTTTCATGACAAAAGTTTTTTTGACCTGCTCATATGATGTTTTATAGGAACTCCATTTTTTTCCCAAGGCCCCCTCAATATCTTCTTCTATTAGGGATCCAAATGAGTTATTTTTGCTGAATGAGATGATTTGGGTATCAAAGACACCACAGAAGGTGGCTACAAAAGGGAGTAGCACAAATATCAGTAGCATCCAAACTTTGATAATATTAGAGGATACTTGCTAAACCATGATCAATGAGCCATGATTGTTACACCCCAGCAACCCAGAGATATGGGGCCACAAGTCAACAACAGAAGTCCCAATTTCCCCCCTTCAGAAGTGGGTTAATGGAAATCTGGTGAGGACCGATTAAATCACCTGTTTCTGTAAGCACAGGGGAAAAAAACCCTTGTTTTATTAGATTCTCTTACTGATTCTATGGCTTTTCAGCACATTTTTAGCACTTTCAGAATAGATAAGCAGGATGAATGAAATTTCAAGAATTGTACTGTCGTTTTAGATATGTGTTGAAGTCCTAAGAACTGACAAGTTCAAATATTTATTTGTCATTTACCTTCTTTGAACTCAGAAAGCTGATCTACTCCATAGGAGAAAATATTCCGTGTGTACTGAAGAATACCTGGCAATAAAAAGGGATACCATGATTTAATAACAGAAAAAAATAAATAAAAGTAGTACATATACTAAGGAAATAAATGTAGACACATTCCAGAATGAAAAATATATTTCACTTGTAAAAGTTTCAAATAAAAACAAAAAAGCACCCAAAAACTTTTATTATAAGAAAATCAGAAGCAGCAGAGGAAATATGGTAATTTATAATGGCAATACATTTGAATGCAAAGAAATACTACCTTCTCCTAGTGCACTAAGATTATCGAATGTATTATTGTATAAATCCTGGATATAGGTAGACGTATCTGCAAAATACAAAATTACAAACACATTAAAATGTGATTGTATTCCAACGAACACATTTATTTGATTTGTTTCAGTTCACTTCTGTTCAATTAGCTCTTAGTCAGCTGTTATCAGAATATTACTTGCCTACAATAGGCTACATGATTACCTTCTTTCAACTGGCCGAACTTGTTAACCGTTGCATTGTAGACATCTTGGACATAGGTAAACACATCTGGAAAATAGTATTAGAGATACATATACAATCAAGCAAAACTGTAGAACATGTATTCACTTTGTAACCACCTATTAATATTATTGTTATCCTGCATTTATATAGCGCTGACATTGCTTTACAGAGCACAATAAATAATAATAATTATTATTATTTAGTATTTACATAGTGCCAACATCTTCCGCAGCACTGTACAGAGTATATTGTCTTGTCACTTAACTGTCCCTCACAGGGGCTCACAATCTAATCCCTACCGTAGTCATACGTCTATCTATGTATCGTAGTATAGGGCCAAATTTAGGGGGAAACTAATTAACCTATCTGAATGTTTTTGGGATGTGGGAGGAAACCAGAATACCCGGAGGAAACCCACACAGACACGGGGAGAATATACAAACTCCTTGCAGATGTTGACCTGGCTGGGATTTAAACCAGGGACCCAGCATTGTTAGGCGACTTTACCACCATGCTGCTCTAATTCATATTATTAACTGCCACACAATCTAAAATTCCTTACATAGTCACAGTTGGATATCTTTACAAAAGTATACGGCAACTACTAAGCTTTTAGGGTGTGGTAGGAAACCCAAAATTATAAACGGACAGAATAGTGTTTCCTCACTTTTCTGCATCCACTCACTAAGGCTGAGTTTGCACAAATATAAACATCTGGAAGCCGAGTGGAGTCCCAGAAATTTGCAAGCTGGCCCTCAGTGGTTATAAGGTAACTATATTCCATTAATAGACTTGGCATAAAGTGCAACCAAGGGAATGAAAGCAGCCTAAATAAATCAGTAAGACAGGAGGTGCTTCTGCTCCTGACAGCACATCATGCAGAACATTTAAAGAATATAAATTTGGTAACCAGGAAAGCAGGGGCCAAGTGCATAGAACAGTGATGTGCAGGATAGAGTCAAAAGCTTCATGCCTCTTGCACACTACATGCGATTCCAATTTTTTATACAGTCCGATTTATGATTCCGATTAAAAAACATAGCAGCAAGCAGTACTATCTTAATTGGAATCAAAGATCGGAATCGCATGTAGTGTGCAAGAGGCCTCTATGTCTGCCTAATTGCCTAATAATGCCTATGTCTGCCCTTTTTTTGCCTAATAAATAAACATTGTTTATTGTCTCTTTTTGACAATAAACAATGTTTTGTTTGTTTGTTTGTTTGTTTGTTGGTTTATTTAGGACAGTTAATTACCATTGGACAAATATGATGAAAGATAATTGAAGTTTTGGGAATCATTAAACCTAAACGAACTTTTCTGAAAGTTGCACATTTGTGAATTGTTCTGTTGATGCAAAGGATTAAGTGGTATATTCACTCTCTGCTTGTAAAGTTTATGCGTGCAAGCAGCACACATATAGTTTATTGGGCTTTAAGCAAATTGTAGTTTATTTGGCTGTGGAGAAAGAAAATAAAAATCTGCAATAAGGCTCAGGAATTCATCATTCAACAGTTTTTTATTTCAATATGGGATAATTCCAGGTAAATCAAAGACATGTTTTTGTATATATGTAATATTTTACTCTCAAACTCACAACTGCTCACTGCTGCCTGGTAAGTGCTCACTGCTGCCTGGGTAAGAGATACCAATGTATCCCTATATTTGTTACTCCTGAGAGGTGTTGGAGTCCTCCTAATTGTTATAGAAGGCAGCATGACTCAATCACATGTCACCCCTGGGCTGCTGTAGGTACCCCCACCTCCCTGAGCATTTGGTGAGAATGATCCCCTTATCCATAACATTGGCTCCTTTTGCAGAGTAGCCCCAAATGTTATACACAATATCAACTGGCACTGCTTAGGGGTAGGAGCCAAATTCTAGCTGGGCTTTGAATTCCATGGAGAAGACCAACTTGAATTGGCAAAAAAGGTAGCCCAATTGTATTAAAAAAAATTATTAATTTACATTTATAAGGTCCCTGAGTCTCCCCATTGTCCCCGGTTGAGATAATGTTTATTAAATGAAATTTCGCCTTTTTTTAAAGACTATGTAATGACATTTGAGAACAATATATTGGCTGAGGGACCTGCCGGGACACTTGAAAATATTCTATTGGATGAGGGAATGCAACAGCACCTGAGACTACGAAGTAATGTAAGTAAACTAGTAGCCATTTGTCTACTAGAATACCACGCTGGTGTATATTTAAACAGACAAAGCATTCCCTGAAGCAATGCACTAGAAATGTTTTGCATACATAATGTGTGATATGTTAGCCAGTCCAATCATAGTTTAGATGGAAGTGTCTTGCAACCAATTATGATGCTTAGTTCTTAAAGGGACACTTAAGCCAGAAAAAAAATGAGTTTTACTCACCTGGAGCTTTTACAAGCCCCCTGCAGCAGTCCTGTACCCTCGCAGCCACTCACTAATCCTCTGGTCCCCCGCTGCCAGCTAGTTTCGTTTTTGCCGACAGGCCCGTCAGGACTTGCCACGCGTAGCTTCTTCCGCATTCCCGACTGTAATTAGCGCTATTGCGGGCCGCAACGCGTACAAAAATACGCGTTGCCGCATTACAAATGCATAGATATGCGGCAATTCATATTTTCGTACGTGTTGCGGACGGCAATAGTGCTAATTGCAGTCGGTAATGCAGAAAAAGCTACGCTTGGCCAGTCCTGACGGGCCTGTTGGCAAAAATGAAACTAGCTGGCAGCGGGGAACCAGAGGATTAGTGAGTGGCTGTGAGGGCACAGGACTGCTGCAGGGGGCTGGTAGAAGCCCCAGGTGAGTAAAACTCATTTTTTTCTGACTTAAGGTTCACTTTAAAGGTAATATAATATTTACCTGTTCCAAAATGAGTGGCTCTATCACGCCAGTCACAGTAGAGATTGCTGATGTATTCAGTAAGATCTGCAGAACATAAATAATCCAATATGATTGCAATAGATTTTCTAGATTGACAGACACAGACAGACAAGAATCTTTAAAAGCTTTATTATATAAATGAACATCCACTTGAGGAACTATTGCTGAATGGTCATTGATGTTACTGTATCAATAGCAATGATAAAATCAAATTCATATAGATTTACAGGATAAAAGGCCATATCTGTTTACTTATTGATTTCTTTTTGTCGTTTCCTGTCTGAACAGTTAACCTGCTTTTTTTCAATCTGTAGCAAGGCTATGAAAATGTATTTTGAAAGATCGTACAGTGAAAATTACAGAAATCCTGTAAAGCTTCTGCATCAAGGTGTCTACATATATTTTCAGACTGGCCCAAACAAATTCTGTGCATATTTGGGTTGAGTGCTTTGAACTTAAAGAGAAACTCCAACCTAGAATTGAACTTTATCCCAATCAGTAGCTGATACCCCCTTTTACATGAGAAATATAATGATTTTCACAAACAGACCATCAGGGGGCGCTGTATGACTGATTTTGTGCTGAAACCCCTCCCACAAGAAGGTCTGAGTACTCTGGGCAAACTGCCACAATGTAACAATGTTCACAGACAGGAATTAGCTGTTTACAGCTGTCTCTAACAGCCAAAACAGCTAGAAGCAGCTACATAACCTGCCCACAGTAAAAATGTCACCATGTAATAAATGTCCGAATGTAAATCGGGGAGAGGAAAGATTTTACAATGAGCAAACACTGACTAAATCATTTATACATAATTATGGTAAAGAATGAAGCACTTTTTTACTACATTATTTTCACTGGAGTTCCTCTTTAAGCGCAAGTCAACTAAAATCCTATATTTATTTGACTCATTCTGACCATATTCAGAGTTGTGTATTTGTTTGCATTAGATGTTTCCATTGCCTACACAGTTGTACACCTAGTATTAGAGCTACAGTAGACTCCCGGTTATGCGAAAGTCAGCTAACCAGCAGTTTCAACCAACCAGTACAAATTGCTGGCGGTACTCACAGTGGGTGGATTCTTAGACTGTTTGTGGGCTTTGCGGTGCTTAAAGACTGGACTCCACAGCTCCAGCCAAGTTAAATATACTTTCAATTACTTTATTTTAACATTTAATGAAGAGTTCATGGTATTTATATATATATATATATATATATATATATATATATATATATATATATATATATATATATATATATATATATATATATATATATATATATATATATATATATATATATATATATATGGAGTATAGTACTGTATTAGCTATGCCTTTTTATTAACATGAGTCTTAAAGGGGTCTATAGTGAAAATGATGCTGTTACATTATCCCCACATATGGACAGCATACATTTCATCATAGAGTTTGTGTTAAAAACATATCTAACATCCCTCTACTCCTCTACACAGCTGAACTGCATAATTAGATCAGATATCGCTGATAAAAAAGTGTTGGACTGCTAACAGACACTCTATAAAGCTGATTTATAGAGACACTCTATAAAGCTGATTCATACACACTACAGAGCCACACGCTGTTGCTTTTCATATGTTAACTAGCTAATTAAATAAATAAACAGGCTGCTAAATAGCTACTTACTTAGCAGCCTGTTTATTTATTTAGCTAGTTACATGTGAACACCAAAGCGGCTCTGTAGTGTGTGTCAGCCAGCCTCAAATCAGCTGTTGACTGTCTTCTAGTTATAAATCATCTGGTGCAGTGTCTGTTTAGCAGTGCAGTCCGATGCTTACAGCATGGAAATGATGGTAGCTCAACCCTGTAGGAGGGCAGAATTAGTGTTATCAGCTACTCTTTAAACAAAGTTAAGGAATGGTGGGGGGAAAGGCTGCACATCCCTAAACACATGTTGCAATTGAATGGTTAATCCCACAGGCATACACCGCCTCTGCCAGATTGAAAAATGCATGCCCTGCATCCAAGATGATTTGCATCGAATTGAATGCGAAGTGTGCAGAAAATCTATTTAGGTGCTGCACACTGAGCTGGTGGTCATTTTAGATGCAGTCTTAGTGGTATGCGCTGGTGTTCTCCTCATTACTCTTTAAACACATTAAATAATTGATGTGGGGATAATGGAACAGCATCATTTTCGCTATAGTGCCCCTTTAAGTAATCAGAAAGCACCCTTATCCAGCAACAGTTGATCCCTGTCAGTGCCAGAAAACCAAGATTTTACCGTAATTTGTTTTTAATTGTAAAGTACATGTGTCACCAGAGAGTTATGAATAGCGACCAAAGTTACTGTAATCAAATCTTTAATCCAAAGCATAAAGAGTTAAATTCTTCTATGTCCTGGATGCACAGAGGAGAGAATGCATGTTGCTCTGCAGGGATAATAAGCACATTTGGCCTTTGAAACAGATATTGGGCCTGATCCTATTCACTTTTTCCCCCAAGTGTTCTCTTAGGCCCAGTGCACACCGAGCGGTTTTTGAAACGATCCGCCGGCCGCATCCGCCTATAAAAACGCTTGTCTAATGTATTGCAATGGGATGGTGCACACCGGCGGTTTGCGGTTTTTGCCAAGCCGCAAACGCGTCTCCTGCTGCGCGTTTGCGGTTTTCGGAAGCGTTTCGTCCTCAATGTAAAGTATAGGAAAAACGCAAACCGCTCTGAAAAACGCTACTTCAGAGCGGTTTGCCAGGCATTTTTGTTACAGTAGCTGTTCAGTAACAGCTTTTACTGTAACAATATGTGTAATCTGCTACACAAAAACGCACCCAAAACCGCTAGGTATGTTTAGAAAACCTCTCTAAACATACCTAGAATCGCTCTGAAATCAGCTCCCAAAACCGCTAGCGTATTGCGGACCTGCTAGCGGTTTTGGTGTGCACTGGGCCTTACTTACATTTTGGCACTTTTTCAAATACAGATTACCAAATTTATTTTACACAGAAGATGAAAAATTATCTTTTAGGAGAAAATTTACGAGAAAAATTAAATTGGATCAGGCCCAATCTGTCTATTATTTTTCTTCTATAATCTGAATACATGCACTTATCATTCTGTTGCAATTAACGCTTATGTATCTGAATTTGTTGGTCTTTAAAGTCTTTTACAATAAGCAAGAGCAGGCATTTTAGCTTGTGGGGTTAATAAGCATAAGTCATGCTTAGCCCAACAATGAGCCAGCAATACTTTCTGTAACCTCAGTAATTTGGTTGGAACCTTCATGAAAATAGCCCTGGAGGTATTGAAGTATATCTGAATAAATGGAAAAACAGTTGTTGTCTTGTGCTAAGGTGAAACATTATTTTTAAAGAGGAACATTAACCCAGGGTTGAACTTCAACCCAATCAGCAGCCAATAGATACCACCTGTCCCATGTGAAATCTGGCAATTAACAAATGACCTGTAAAGTTCAATGATGACAGCTTGTTAGTTACAAAATGATTAAATACCTTCTTTTGCCTGATTGAATGTGTTTAGCCCATTGTAGAAGAAGTCCTGAGTGTGCTGGAAAACACCTAAGACATGAGAAATGGAATAAGTGCAAACATTTTCACTGCGCAAACACTGCAAATCACATTTATATTCATTTTGAATTGTTGATGGTATATTTCTGTTGTGCTAAAGGAAGATCCTCCCTCATCTGTAATGTGGAGTTACAGAGACAAATAATGTAGTAGTAATATAAAGAAAATTAATAAGTCTTTTGAAAATATTAATATATACAATTCCTACTTAAACCACTTCATGCCATGCATTGATGGGTTACCATGGCCTTGTGCCCATGCATGTGGGCGGGATCCTATGGAGCCTGTGAATGTGCATTTTGGCAGAATGGATGTTTATTATACATCCTCTTTGCACTAATTAGTGCATAAATAAGATGTTTATAAATGTCCATTTTACAGTAAGTGGATAAAGTACAATAAATACAATACATAATCATGGATGCCTTACTAACTTTTCATAATTGTAACATTTGCTTTCTAACTTAGAGGAACAGCAGTGCTTGTAAGTAAGCTTTACCATTTCTGGACTGGACGGCTCTGGCCGCTTTACGACCAAAGTCCTCTGTGCCCTTTTTAGTACTCTGATTGCTGCGATTGACTCACAGCAATCACGGGGGCAGGAGTCCGTTAAATCGTCTCCTGATCGATATGCGGAAGCTATGCTATTAGCGTGACAGCATAGCAAGCGGGTGCAGTGATGCAAACAGAGGCAGGAACGGCAAGAGTGACAAGGTCCCTAAAATCCCCCCAATTCCCTGGACCTTAAGAACATGGCTATACATTAATGATCCTGCAAACTTTACTAGTATTTATTCAAAATCATCTACTACTAGGTTACAAAAGAGTACCATTCACATGGCTCAGAAGTTTTACCTGCAGTGAGAATCTTTAAATAAACTAAGGCTGTCCTGGATTTATTAATAAAGTTGCATGTATAGATTTGTGCAAATGACTGAAGTGGCACGGCTGCTAATTCAATAATCTTTTCTGCAACCCTTCCTGTGACTTGCTATGACCCAGGTGAAGTGGAATATTCAGCTAGCTGTTGGAATCAGCTGGACAAGAAGGAGTCTAATTTGAGAGACTAGTAAGGGCATGCATATTTTAGAACTAATATTACCTTGTCCAAACTCAGAGACTGTGTTAACCACATTATTGAAAGTACTTTGGAGGTAGTCAACAGAATCTAAAGGAATACAGAAACAAAATGTATTTTGAGCCAGAAAATGGAAGGATGGTAAACTCATTTCAATATCTTTCAAACATTTCACAAGGTGACTTTGTATTTTATCAGCAAAACACTATAATTACATCTCAATAATGTGCCACGCAAGTCCTGTCACCTCTATATTTTCCTAGAGGACATTACCAATATGTTGTCCATCAGTTCATGACTTTCTGACTCAAGAAGCCATATGACTTTGTTCACTATATCCAAAGGTGATTGGCTATTAGGCAAACAGAGCAATTTTCTGTCTAGATGCTATACATTCTAAATTAGCCACTTTTTCAGACAGTATATTTACATCCTCTAAAACATCATTTAAACCCTCCGGAGCACTTAATACAACATATTTTTTCACTATATCCAAAGGTGATTGGCTATTAGGCAAACAGGGCAATTTTCTGTCTAGATGCTATACATTCTAAATTAGCCACTTTTTCAGACAGTATATTTACATCCTCTAAAACATCATTTAAACCCTCCGGAGCACTTAATACAACATATTTTTGGCATATAAGACACACTTTTTCTCCCCCACAATTGGGAGGAAAAAGTCAGTGCGTTTTATATGCCGAAGGTCTGGCCAGGTGTCTCCCCCACAAGCTCTTACCCTTCCAGCAATCTGCACCATCTCCTCTGTCTGTGTTTTCCATTGTATATAGCCGATTCTGCCACTGTATACACTAGTCCTGCATGGCCTTTGTCCTTCCTGGTTCACTGGTGCCCTCTAGCTGCACACAGCTTCAGGTTACAACATGACATGCACAGGTAAAGGGTGCTAGTGATCGTGGAAGTACAGAGGCCATACAGGACAACTGTATACAGTGGCAGAATAGGCTGTATACACCGGCAGAGATGGATGGAGGAGATGGACGGAGGACTCTGGGCAAGTCGCTGGATCGGTAAGAGCATGGAGTTAGATGGGTGTGTAGTCAGTTTAGATGGGAGTGTAGTCAGCGTAGATAGCAGTGTAGTTAGTGTATTATTTATTTATTATTATGTATTTATTTATTGTAGTTATAAAGCTGGGAGTGTAGCTGGGAGTGTAATATGTGTAGCTGTGAGTGTACTGAGAGTAGTTGGGAGTGTAGTCACTGTAGATCAGTGTAGTTGGGAAAAGACAGTTGCAGGGGGGAAGGTCCATAAGATGCCCCAGCACTGTAGACACAATAGGTTTAGTATTTTTCTTTTTTCCCTGATTTTTGCCCTCTAAACCAAGGTGTGTCTTATATGCTGGAGTGTCTTATATGCTGAAAAATACGGTACATCTTCTGTAGTAAATGAGCACAGCACACGTGCTTGTAAAAAGGAACAGAAAATAAAATGATTCTCGCCAACAAATTAAATAATTATTGGCAACAAATGCCACCACCATAAGAAAGTCTAGCTTGTCCTGCAAAAATTCCCAGCAATCATGGGGTTAGGATACAATGAAATCAGCTCCTGACCGATACGCAGAAGCTCTGCTATTGTGAAAGCAGAGCAAGCAGGTGCAGCAATGCAAAACAGTGAGGGTAGCAGTGAAAGCGATGAAACCGAACGGCGGGGTTGATCGAAATCTATCTCCAGCCCTGGCAAGAATAAGTGGATGTAAACAAGGCATAGGTTTCAATCATCAAATTCCAGAAGAGGTTAAACAAGCGTCACACAACCAGCTGATTTAAAAATATTAGGCAACTATGTTTTAGGCCTATTTCACATGGGTTCCTGAACTACGTGATTGTTGGACAGTTCAGTATCCTGTGTCAGCCTCATGTGCCATTTGGGGGCAATTTAAATGCAGCAAAATGACAGTGTTTGTTACACCACATGTGTCATTGGCAGAAAATTGGTTCTGAACACTGCCATGCTCAGATGTGACTCCAAGAGGGGGTGCCTATTCACTTCTAGTACTGAAAGCCAAAGCCCAGTAGCTGCTGACATGCACTGAATTCCCCCTTCAGTCTGCCTTGTTAAGGAGGACTTAAAGTGTTAGTGTACGTATACTTATTGTTATATGTAGGTCTCTAAGATCCCCCCAATTCCCTGAACCTTAAGAGCATGACAGAAAATTAATGATCCTGCACACTTTACAATTATTTATTCAAAATGATCTACTACTAAATCATCTAGGTTACAAAAGAGTACCATTCACATGGCTCAGAAGTTTTACCTGCACTGAGAATCTTTCCTGTCCTGGATTTATTAATACAATTGCATCTACAGATTTGTGCAAGATGACTGATGTGGCACGGCGGCTGATTCAATAACCTTTTCTGCAACCCTTCCTGTGACTTGATATGACCCAGGTGAAGCAGAATATTCAAATAGCTGTTGGATTCAGCTGGACAAGAAGGAGTCTAATTTGAGGGCATGCATATTTTATAAGTAATATTACCTTGTCCAAACTCGGAAACTGTGTTAACCACGTTATTGAAAGTACTTTGGAGGTAGTCAACAGAATCTAAAGGAATACAGAAACAAAACGTATTTTGAGCCTGAAAATGGAAGGATGGTAAACTCATTTCAATATCTTTCAAACATTTCACAAGGTGACTTTGTATTTCATCAGCAAAACACTATAATTACATCTCAATAATGTGCCACGCAAGTCCTGTCACCTCCATATTTTCCTAGAGGACATTACCAATATGTTGTCTATCAGTTTATGGCTTTCTGACGCAAATACTGCATGAAGCCATATGACTTTGTTCACTATATCCAAAGGTGATTGGCTATTAGGCAAACAGAGCTATTTTCTGTCTAGATAATATAAATTCTAAATTAGCCACTTTTTTCAGACAGTATATTTACATGCTCTAAAACTTAATCTAAAGCCTCAGGGGCATAAATATACTGTAAGTATTCTGCTGCAAGCACACATGCTTGTAAAACGTAATAGGAAATAACAATTACCACTATAAGAAAGTCTAGTTTGTTTTGAAAAAAATAAAATAACTTTCAACTTGACTGGGAATAAAAATGAGTTTACTGGCTTGCACCAGACTATTTTGGTCAGATCAGTATTTGAATATTACAGCTACTGGTAGTTTTGTATCAACCAAAGCAGCACAAAGCTATGTGCAGGGTAGCTGTTCACGACTACCTCATGATCACGAGCCGATTTGTAGAATCACAAGGTTGAAATCGGCATTCGTGATCAGCCGCAATCACGAATGCCAGTTTCAAATGCACTCGTGATCACATTCGAAATCTGACTCGTGATTTGGATTCCCGGTGTAATCATGTGTCAGTTAAAAACTGGCCGACTTTAGTGGTTAATAGCAAAGCCCCCCCGTACATGCTTGAAACACCAAATTTGTAGGGTATGTTAAGTAGAACAGTGAGTACAAGAGGAAAAAAAAACATTTATCAAAAAGACCTTATAGTTTTTGAGAAAAAAGTATACATTTTTTAAATGCGGTAAATGACAGATAATAATAATTCCTTTTTTTGTATAGCGATTTTCTCCGGCTGGACTCAAAACGCTTGCGGGGCAGCCACTAGAGCGCACTCAGTAGGAAGTAGCACGGTTAGGGACTCTTGCCCAAAGATCACCTTACTGAGTAGGTGCTGGCTTACTGAATAGGAAGAGCCGAGATTTAAACCCAGGTCTCCTATGTCAGTGTGGAGCCCTTAACCATTACAGATAATGTGGCAAACCTAACGGTAGTGTAAATTTACATATATCAAAAGAAAGAACAATGAATTTCATGACAGGGTTTCCAGGGAGTCTGTACGCAGTGCATACTAACCCCCTTGAAACCCCTCCGAAGTCACAACGCCTTGGCCATGGATCGCTATACAGCCGCAATATTGCTGTATAAAGATCCCTGGCAACTTTACCTATTTTGGTTAACTTTTTTTATTTGTAATGTTCAGAATGTTGGAAATTAAAAAAAAAATTACGTGGAGTCCCCCTTCCTGAGCCTCTTTAACCCCTTGTCCCCCATGCAGGCTGGGATAGCCAGAATGCGGAGTGAGTGGGGCTTCACACCCTGAGCTATACCAGCCTGCATGGTCCATGGTATGGGGGGGCTCCAGGGGGGAGAGGTGGCCAAGTCTCCCCCTCCCCACGAGCCCTTGTCCAATCCATGGACGAGGGGTTCTTCCCCACCTCTGGTGCCCCAGGAGGACGTGGGAGCGACAACTCCCTGGGGGGTTCATGGTTGCATCTGGGAGTCCCCTTTACAAAGGGTTAAAAAAAATAAACACACAACAACGAAAAAAGTCCTTTATTAATCTTAATTAACCCAAAATATTTACTTTTACCTTTAAAAAAATGTTCCCACTCAAATATCCTCAGAAATGTCCCACGCCAATATCCTCTAATCTTGCATTCTCCATTAAGTTGATTGAAGATCTCCACGTACTGCTTCCACACACACCGCTCCCCTACGCACTAGCTGAGAGCAAAAGCATCTTTAAATTTAAATTTAAAGATGCTTTTGCTCTCAGCTATACTAAGTATAGCTGAGAGCACATCCTATGTGGACGCTTTGCCGCCAGCTCCCGCTGTCCTCTCCACCTGCCCACACCTATCACCCTCACCCATGCTGGCACCCAGTGTACCAGCTAGGGTGTGGGTGACAGATGGGTGACAGATGTGGGAGGCAGAGAGGACAGCGGGAGCTGGCAGTAAAGCGTCTGCATACAACGCGCTCTCAGCTATAGTTAGGGGACTCCCAGATGCCACCATGAACCCTCCCCCAGGGAGTTGTCACCCCTATGTCCTCCTGGGGCACAGGAATCCCTTATCCATGGATTAATCCCTCTCCCCCGGAGCCCCCATACCATGGACCATGCGGGCTGGTACAGCTCAGTGTGCGAAGCCCAACTCGGCATTCTGGCAATCCTAGCCTGCATGGGAGACAAAGGGTTAGGCTCAGGAGGGTGGACCCCACATAATTTTTTTTGTAATTTCCTACACTCTAAACATAAAAAAAGTTTTAAAAATTAGGAAAGGTTGCCAGGGATCTTTATACAGCCATATTATGGCTGTATAGAGATCCCTGGCTAAAGTATTGTGGCTTTGGAGCGGTTTCCAGGTGGTCCATACACACTGCATACGGACCCCCTGGAAACTCCGCCATGAAATTAATTGCTCTTTCTTTTGATGTATGTAAATTTACACTACCGTTAGGTTTGCTACATTATCTGTCATTTACCGCATTTTAATGGACTTTTTTAACTTTAAAATCTATTTTCTCAATCACTATTAGGTCTTTTTGAAAAATGTGTTCCTCTTGTTAGCACTGTTCTACTTAACAAACACTAAAATTTTGAGTTTCACACATTGCATGTAAATTCCTATTGCATTTAATCAGCTGTGGTAAAAAAGCACAAACATTTCCATTCAAATGGAAATTTAAATGCAAAAAAGCATGCAAAAAACATTCAGTTTTTTGCAATTGTAAGTGTAAAACCTTTCTTATTGTCATCCCTGCCTTATTAAGTAAACAGGCATATTTTGGTGACATTCTACATAGGTCATGAACACCCTTTAACCTTTTAGCAGCCCTGCACGAGTTGTCTCATTTTAGACAACTAGTGGCAGGGCATCGGCAGCTGGCATAAATCGTTCTGCTGCCTAATGCCGCTATGCAGGGCAGCGCAAGGAGCATTTTTATATTTACTTGTCCAGGCAGCTGGATTGGCTTCTTCTCTTCCTCCACGGATGGTGTTGCAACTCCGAGATCCTCTTCTGAGTTCCGATCACATGTATTACATGTGATCGGTGCTCAGAACATAGTATCAGCATTACAGCATTGCCTAGTGGTGGAAGAGGATGATGGGATTGCAGTGCCGGGGATGGATGAAGAGTAGAGCCCATCCAACCAGCCAGATAACTATAACAGCTTCCTGCATCGCTCTGCATTGCCTGCCAGGGTGGGGAAGACACACTTCCCCACCAGCAGAAAAAAATCATCAGTGCAGCCTCATAAAGTTTTACTTTATGTGGTTGCTAAAAGGTAAATATTGGAATGCAAAACTGATGATTCTAAGCGTGCATATGATGAGATCTGGTGTTTCTCTTAAATGTAGCAAAACACAGTTATGGAAACAAGGAACTGTACATATTTTTTCCACATAGGCAACACATAGCAACCATTTAAGCATCATATAACTGGATGATTCAGTAGTCACGATAGTCACTAATAACTTGCATCAGGCTGAGCTGCTGAACCTTTAAATATCAGAACAATGTATTTTAGCCCAAAAAGGGGAGGAATAATTATTGCAAAAACAATTTTGCACACAAAACTTACCTTCTTTGAACTGACTGACTGTATCAAATCCACCAGAGAAGAGAACTTCCAAATATTCAGCAACACCTGGAAGAACAAGTGATAATAAGCTCATTTGAATAGTACTAAAACAAAATATTATTATATGTTAACACTTTGCATAGTAAGACCATAATGCATCACTTCAGAGCAATACATTGACTCTGTTTTATAAAGAGTACCTGAAGCATTATAGTATCATGAGATAAACATGCACAGGTGCATTTCAGTGATTTAGAATATAATTAAAAAGTTACTGTGTATTACTGCAGATAAGCTGATTTTTTACACCCAATTTTTGGGCTACAAGTGGATAAGTTGGCTTATCCACGGGTGATGTACTTACAGGTTGAATGTGCAGGACCCCCATTGTGCAGAGTGCACATCGGAAGTGAATAGTGGAAAGCATAGCTACTTCTCCTCACTCCAGTTGGCCATTAGAGCACCAAACTCACTGTAGTCACTTGACAGTGAGCCTGTAGCTCTAGCGGTCAATTAACCACTTTCCCCACCACTACAGTATACAGTATCTACGTCAGCTGTGGCGCCCTCCAAGCCACAGCGACGTAGATATACTGACCTGGCTGCAGCCCTGCTGTGCACGGTCGGGTGCGCTTTAGAGTGCACCCTCCGGCACTGTCAGCTGCAATACTAATTGGTGGAAGGGAACATGTTCCCTTTTGGCCAATTAGTATACCCTCCTCCCATGAATGATCGCTGCAGTAGTGAACTGCAGCGATCCTTCATCTGTCCCCCTCGGTGCACAAATAGTTGAAAAAAAGGCACAAGCAAGCAGCCACACTCACCTACCTCGGTCCTGCGACTGTCCTGAAGTCTGATCCTCCGATCACCGCTCTGAAGTCAGCCGCATATTGCCGGAAACCCGGTCCCGGCTTGATGATGTCATGGTTACCGGCAATATGCGGCTGACTGCAGAGCGAAGATCGGAGGATCAGGCTTCAGGATAGCCGCAGGACCGAGGTAGGTGAGTGAGATTGCCTGCTTGTGCATTTTTTTTAACTATCTCTGCACGGAGGGGGCTGCCTGATGTGGGGGGGGGGCATCTGGCTATAGATTCTTGGGGGGAGGGGGATATGCAAAGGGGGCATACATGTTTACTAGGGGACATCTGAGTAACCAAGGAGTGGGGGGGTTTACAAATTTTGCACATCTGGGCACCTGGGGGGGGGGGGGGGCATACCTTGATACTGGGGGCACATTTGGCTATAATGGGGGGGGCAGCGCTAATCCTGGGGGTACATCTGGCCATAATGGGGTTAATCCTGATCTGGGGACACGTCTGGCTATAAAGAGGGGCACTATTCCTGGGGGTGCATCTGTCAATCTATTCTGGGGGTGGCAAACACAGGGGACTCATCTGGCTATGCTGGGGGGGGGGGCTGATATTGGGGACACATCTGGCTATACTGGGGGCGGGGTGGGGTGATACTGGGGACACATCTGGATATCTATACTGGGGCGACTTTAACTGGTGGCACAGTTTTTTTTATGTCAATTGCACTTTTTATTTTTAAACAGAAATTGGTGAAAATTGAGAAATAGTGAGTTGTTTTATTCCCCCCCCCCCCTTTTCCCATTAACATACATAGAGAGGAACATTTTACTTGGGACCAAATACCCCCCAATGAAAGCTTAGTTTGTGTTGAAAAAAAAAGATATATAGATCATTTATGTGGCACGAGTACAGATGAAGTTATTGGTGATTAAACAGGGACACCGCTAAAGCGTCAAAACTGCTCTGGTCAATAAGGGGAAAACAAGGTCTGGATGCGAAGTGGTTAAGAAGCTGCTGGGGAGATGCAAGGATACAAGCTAGAGAGAGAAGAGGTAGCAATGCTTGCACACTCCGACATGCTCTCTCCAGCAGGGAAATGCTTCCAATGTGTGCTCTGTATGGGAGGGTTAGAGAAGGAGAATGGGGGGGGGGGGGGTCAAACCCGTATACTGCATAGATTCATTACACTCTGAGTGATATATTTCAAGCATTTATTTATTTTTTTCATTTTGTGTATTATGCCCTACAGGTAATAAAAGCCCAGAATTCAGTATCTCAGAAAATCAGAATTTAACATAAGACCAATAAAAAATGATTTTTAATACAGAAATGTTGGCTGAAAAGTATGTTCATGTACACACTCAAAACTTCGTTGAGGCTTTTTTTGCATGAATTACTTCACCAATGTGGTGAGGCATGGAGGTGATCGGCCTGTGGCACTGCTGAGGTGTTATGGAAACTCAGGATGCTTTGATAGCATTCTTCAGCTCATCTGCATGTTTTGGTCTGGTGTGCCTCATCTTCATCTTGAAAGTACCCCATATACTTTCTATGGGGTTTAAGTCAGGTGTGTTTTCTAGCCAATCAAGCACAGTGATACCATGGTCATTTAACTAAGTATGGGTATTTTTGACAGTATATGCAGATGCCAAATCCTGCTGGAAAATGTAATTAGCATCTCCATAAAGCTTGTCAGCTGAAGGAAGCAGGACGTATTTTCAGGTAGATTGCCACACTGTCTTTAGATTTGATAAAACACAGTCGACCAACACTAGCAGATGATACATATTTAATGCGCTCACCAAGCAGCCTATGAGATTTTTTTATACACTTTTATGGTGTTGTGAATGAGATTTATACCCTCAGATCCACTAGAGACTCCATATCTGTATACCGCCCTACAGAGGGACTCATAGGATGCTGCTATGTCCGCTTCTGTAGCCAGACTGCAATCCAATGTATCACCACTTAGCCAGCCCTGGATAGGAACTAGCTGCACAGCTAAATGGTACTTAAAGGACTTACAATGCAAATATAAAAAAAAACCTTAAGTACCTCATTGTAATTGCAGACCTCAGAGCAGACGATCAGCACTTTCCCTCTCTCATTCTGATGCTTTATTCTCTGTGGCCAGGTTCCATTCCCACCCCCGACCCTCCTCAGGGTCACCAGGGTCACTCAGCGCATCTCGTCTCTGCTGAGGGGCACGCTCTGCAATTAGTCATGCGGGCACGCCTGCATGACGTAGATGCAGATTCAACAAGATACATTTTTCAAAAGTATTCTTTAACAATGTACTCCAATAAATGCAACCCGCTTCGTGGGACACTACCCACTTCCTCAGGCATTGGAACAGGATCAGCTGATATGTTATCTAAGCGAGCTTGGCACCTCCGATAACTTAGATAACGGATCAGCTGCTCCTGTTCCACTGCCTGGGGAACTTGGCTGTGCCCCACGAAACGCATCGCATTTATTGGAATACATTATTAAAGAATATTTTTGAAACATTTATCTTGTTGAATCTTCTATGGGGAGGTGAGTACCTCTTACCCTATTTTTTATTCAAACATTGTTTTATCTTTTTGGCGCCTCTGTGTTTCTGATACAAGTAGCACCAGTCCATCTTCGGTAGAGGAATCAGCCCCCCTTCTTCCTGCCTTCAGAGAGCGACATCTTAACCTACCCCAAGGGGATGTGTCAAGTTCTCCTAAAGTAGTTGCCTGTCAGCAACCTAGCAACCTACCTTTGTGAGTATATTTTATATAATTTTCTTTTTACCATATTGGACGAAAATACTACACTATAGTGGGCTCTCGATTTCTCTATTGTTTTTACAAGTTCATTGATGCTAGTGGTCATTGATCACAGGCACTTAGATCAGTGAATGGAAACTGTGTATTCACTGATTCACTGATCTGTCTACTAATGGGCAGCAGCAAGAATGTGCACAGGAGGCATATATATGCCCCTGAAATAGGCGCAGTCCTCCTACGGGGCATAGAAACTGCCTAAAATTCATTAAGTGGTTAAAGGACCAGTATCACAAAAAAAATTGTACAATTTAAAATGCATACATGTAAGAGGAACATTTCTTCCAGAGTAAAATCCACTATAAATTATTTTTCTCAGTGTTGCTGTTGCTCTGACAGATCTCACAGGTTTTAGACTACGCCATCTCTCATTGGGCATTAAAAGGATTGCATTTATTCTTAACAAAAGCACTCACTCAATTTGAAAAGATGCATACACAAATACCTGCCTGCCTCTCTATTCAATTGTACATGATGTTGTCAGTTTAACTGAGCAACTACTTTTCAAGCAAGTGGTTTTGAAGATAAAGAAAACCCTGAGAATCCCCCGTGATGAAAGGGATTAGTCTAAAACCTGTCAAATCTGTTAGACTTTTACTACTTACTGTACATAACAGAGACGTAGGAAAATATATAGTGGATTTTACTCTGGAACAAATGTACATTTTACACTTATGCATAAACTTACATTTTTGTGCAACATAATGTAGCATTTTGAATTAGCCTCTCAGTTAGGGAAAGGTATGGATCTGAAGGCTATGAAAGACAGGTGATGCTGCTCATATACCCGTAACTCAACCTTCAAAAATAATACCAATACTAAGAGATCGCCAGCAGTAGTCATTTATTAAATTAAGCAAATTTTACTGTCACAAAAGACATGCAGACAAACAAAATATGGATCAGGTTGAACTGGGATGCTAATTGTGCTGCAAAGTATGCCTATTTTGCATAAATAAAATCTTAAATACATGTTATGTACTTCTTACTACAATTATATATTTTATACTGCTGTGGCAGAATTTTATATGTCTGTATACATGCCTGGATTGCTGCCCATAGTTTCACGTGAACATGTAATTTATGTCCTGTAAGCTAAAAATAAATCAATCATTTCAGAATGTTTTCAACATTTTTTTTTACAGTGTAAGTATTTTGTTATAGTTTAGAAAATGTTGCTATTGAGTCTGCGATCGTTATAAAGCAACCTTCAGTTTTGGGTTCAAAGAAAGGCCATGGAACAGATATTTCAGACATATTTCATGGCGACTGACAGATAAAATGACCGCATGTCTCCTTCTGTGTCTACAACCATTGCATTGAATTTGTGTCTTGGTTTCTCTCTTGTGTAGTAAAAAAATGCTGGAACTCTTCAGGATTAAAACCCTTTACTTGAAAACTAAGTGTTCTATATCCACAGTAAACCAATTGCCGCTGACATTTCCATCAGTGATATTAGAAACTAAAATATCAGGACAGGTATAGCTAAACTCTGGCAATGCATCCTTCGATGACCATTTTCACAAGAACATTAAAGCACACATTTTGATCTGATTTTATAGCTATACACTACTAGACAGTATGGACAGCAGAGTGGCTAGGAGGTTTGCACTATCTCCATAGAAGTAATGCAGGGTATTATTACCTTCTTTGAACTCATATACTGTTTCCAGTCCATCATGGAAGACATCCTGAGAATATTGAAGAGCACCTGTAGAAATAGATGCATTCAGCAATTACAGATTATAAGGTAATGACATCCTAAGCAATGACATGAAAAAAAGTTCAATACAATACTGTTTGTTTTTAAAATCATGTTCTTAGTATCTTACATGCATGTAGAGCAACACTAAATACTTTGAAAAAACTATTTGTGTTTTATTCATAGAACAAGATATTACCTTCTCCAAACTGATTAACTGTGCTTACTCCATCATAGAACACGCCTTGAATGTACTGAACAACACCTGTGAAAATTAAATTACATTCATTAATTAAAATGTACTTACTGTACACAGTTTATCAAAATAACCTGTTACTCTATGCGAGCAGTTAAAATAGCTAGATAAACCTGGCTAATTTATATATAAGTAGTCAACAAGCTTACAATACACCTGACCTTAGTCAAAGCTACCTAAGGTAAGCACAGAGGTATGTTTATGCTGGCTCAACATACATCTGTGCATCCCCCCCACCCCGCCCCCGTTCCCATAATTACTCCTTTAAGATTTTGACTTTTGGTTGTAGACAAGACAGGTAGAAGCAAGTATGCGGTGATGTTCCCTCCTATCTCCCTCCCATTCCCTCCTCTTCCCCACTAAATTCTCTCACCAGGAGGCCAGTTTTAGACTGTGGATTGGCGGTAGCGGTGCGGCCCCTGGAGATTACCGCATTAGTACATGGCAATCCAGTCTGGCAGCCGGCCAAGCAGGAAGTGCCGCTCACTTCCTGTGGCCAAAGCGATCATGTGCGCGGAAGCATTTTTCTAAAATATGCTTCCGTGCATGCGCGATGGGTAAAACTTGCAGTAGGAATTTTAACATATAAGAAAAATAAATATACAGTATTCAGTTTTGAATGTTGTTTTTTGAATGTGGCAACATCTCTTAAATTAGTTTTGCCTGTTTCTCTGCATAGAAACCACAGTAATACCACAGTCTTCTTAACTGAAAATGTCAAATCAAGGTGCAAAACCTCCTGCTAATCAATTAATTACTCCAGTTAAGTAAAGGTGGCCACACACGATACAATAAAATGATCCGATTTTACGGTAATTCGATAAAAATGATCGGATCTCCCGAAAAAATCGAAAGCTTTTTTTTCATTCGACTGAAAAATCTGATCGGATTTCCCGTTTTTTTCTATTTTTATCTATCCGGAATGCCAGATATTTTTCTTCAATTTCTCTAAAGATTGTATGGTGTGTTTTAGATTGTCAATTTATTAATATACACACCCAAGCAATTTTCTCAGAGTTTCCAATCATTTTTATCATAATTGGGGAAAAATTGAACATAGATGTGTGGTACATTGGTCATATTTTTGAAATGTTACAATCAGTCAGAAAAATTGATTGCAGTTCTTAAATTAAACAGATATTTAAAAAATTGTATGGTCTGTGGCCACCTTAAAAAAGATTTCCTACTCCATGTAGTTACTAGTTAATTACTCTATGCAAAAGATGATGGGGACATGGACATTTACATTGGTAATCTATGTGTTGAAGTGGTTAAATAACTTCATATGAGACACTGATCAAAATGCAATATGCTTCTACTACAGATTTTGCTTTTATTCTATCATACAAATGTATAATTTCTACTGACATTGAAAAAAATGACTCAGGCTGTATTCACAGTGGGACGTTGCGGTTTAATGCGACAATAAAGTCGTAATGTGTCTGCTTTAAGAGGTAACGCACTGCAAGCAGTAAGTTACCACAACGCAACATTTTTTAACAGACTTTAATGTGCGGTAAGCTGCGTTATAAGACTTTATAACGTGCGACCATACCGTCCCACTGTGAATGCGACCAGTAGTTCTGTTTTTCATACACAGGCATTTAACCACTTCACCTTGAAGGGTTTTTCCCCTCAAAAAAACAGAGCAATTTTCACCTGTCAGCGCTCCTTCCATTCATTCGCCTATAACTTTATTGCTACATATCATAACGAAACAATCTATATCTTGTTATTTTTGCCACAATTAGGCTTTCTTTGGGAGTACTTTTTGTTAAGAATTATTTTATTCTAAAAATGTTTTATCAGGAAAATAAGAAAAGAAATTGAAAACATTCATTATTTCTCAGTTTGTGGCCATTATAGTTTTAAAATAATACATGCTAACAGAATTAAAACTGACATATTTTATTTGCCCATTTGTCCTGGTTATTACAACATTTAAAAATTTTCCCTAGTACAATGTATGGTGCCAATATTTCATTTGGAAATAAAGGTGCATTTTTTCAGTTTTGCGTCCAACCTTGATTACAAGCCCAGCATTTAAAAAGTTATAGTAATATACCTGATTGACTTACATATTAACAAAGTTCAGTCCCTAAGGTAACTATTTATATAAAAAAAAAATTAAACAATTTGCCAGCTATGGGGAGGGTGGGAGGTCAGGAGTTAATTTAAATAGAGAAAACAAGGTAACTAGGGGTTATTTGTTGAAAAAAACAAGGCGGATGTAATTTTACAATTTGGCCACAAGATGTCCTCAGTGGCGTATTCAGTCTCCATACTATAGGTACGGAAACGGAAGGATAACGTGGCTGGGATTTGTGAATGGCAGAGCCGTCTGAAAAGATGGCTGCAGCCATTCACACGGGGAATTCGATCAATGAATGGGATCTGTTTTCCCAATCATTGATCTAGCGGCTGACGATCGGCGGTAATGAGCGGTGGTACCATGCGTGGGGGGTGGTGGCCCGGGGGGGGCGGCGCGGTGGAAGGGACGTAGTACCTACGCCCCTGCACAGAGTTGTGGCATTTTTTAGGGGCGTAGTTACTCGTCCCAGCAGAGGGGAAGTGGTTAAAGATGTTTTTAGAACTTCAACAGAGAGACAATTACTGTATGAGGGTACCAATTTAGTTGAACACTGTAGAGTCTGTGAGAAAAAATTCAGACAGAATACACATGCAGAGACCAACACAAAGTACAGCTTATGTAATGGTAAGTGTTCAGAAGGTAGAGAAAAAAGAAGAAATGCTGGCACTGCTGCGGTGACTGGATTTATTGTTGCAAGGTAAACATCAAAGGTGCAAAACCCAAGATACAAAAAAATAGTACACATACCAAAATGAGTACCCAGTCTTGCTGAAATGGTGCTGAATGCGGCTGTTCAGGTTCTGAACCACATCATCCCAAAATCCAACAACACTTATTAATGACTATAATCACATGTAACTGCTATTACTACTCTTAAGGTTAGTGCACAAATATATTGGCAATAACAATTTTGCTATTGTGCAATGCAAAACTCACACAACTTGGAATTCATTTGGAATTCTATGCAAACTTTCAGAATTTTATTGGTTTGGAATGTATCAATTCCATGAAATCCAGACCTACTAGTGAATAGGGAGCACTGAAGATTAGCATAGCTGCTATGCATTTCTGGATTCTTGAGTACGGAAACTATACCACACCCTACTGCATTACATGTACATGTAATGAAGGCGGCAGGAAATTTGGGGGCAGGGTTCCCCAAACAGCTCACCCTGCTCCTGCAAAAGTCATATCGGCATTAATTAATATTCCCCCTCCAGGCCACTGTGGACTGTGGGGTAAGACGTAATTCTGCTGCTAGCTAATGCTGGCGGCCGTATTACACTGTTTTATTGTCATTTGGGCACCATCTCATGACGGTGCCCAAATTACTGGGCACCGCTATAGCCGTAATTTCCATTAAGGCCTATGGCAGCATCTGGCGCATCCAAATTCCCAGCACTGTTTATGCCTGTCTTGTGCAAAACTTTTATTAATGCTTTCAGATAGATAAATTATCCATGCCTACATACACTAAAGATATTTTTTCTAAATTAATTGTATTTACTTATAAAGCAAAGGGTCAGCTTGATAGCGTACTGGTAAGGCTGCTGCCTTTAATGTAGGATATGAGCCCTTTGACAAGGGTTTGAATCCCTGCTCCAGTCAGTACATAAAACAGTAAGGAGTCTTTGGTAGGGCTCACTAATAATCCTGGTTGCCCATGGAGCAGCAGTGGCTGCAGCTCTGGATCTTTGAGTCCACCAGCAGAAAAGCACAATATAAATGTTCTGTGTCTTGTCTTGCTTATGCCTGCTACCATGTATATTGAAAGGAAAAAAAATAGACACATTTTTCCTTTTAGAAGTTGTTTCATTATTCCTACAAAGTAAGGTTTTCAGTTCTACTGAGTAAAAGAGATTCCATCTATTTCAGCTGATAGTATAGCTAATTGACACTGTTATTGTACTATAATCATTTTTAAGTGCCTGGCTGAAGTCAAATACTAGCTATAAATGTCTAGGCAAACATGTTAAAGCACAAGGGTCAGCCATTCTATCCCAGGTAAAAAAAACCACATATATAAGTATGTAAATACTTGTTTTACTTAGATGACATATGAATTGTACTATCCATATTTTATTTCAGTGAATTTTATATAGTAAATAAAGAGAAAACTATTGCAGTCATTTTCCATCTTTACTGCCTCTGACTGAAGCCAATCCTGATTTAATTTCTTCCCTTTTTTTTCTTCCTTCGCTTTAAATGGTGTATGCATAATTGTACTGTCATATCTAGTTTTCTTTGTAAACACATATGAGCACAGCATAGATCAGATTTCAGCAGCTATCAGGGACAACAAAGAGATGATTTGCATATTCAGCAGTGAAGCACTGAGAGACACCTCAGAGCTCACTACAACAATTACAAATACCTTCTGTTTTAAGAAAGCAAACTTCTGTTTTTCATTTGTTGTTTCATTCATTTTGCATAGCATCTAAGTAAGGAGGCTTTTTGGTCTATTTCAGACCCTTACACACTCCTGGGGGTTCTGTTTCACTATGAGCTTGCTAGGCAATCTGTATTACTAAACTGAGGAGTTCATTCTTGTCGAATTGTGTTAGTTAGATATAAATAATGTGCATTGTAAGTAATTAGTAGCTTTGTGGCTGGTAGATTGGTACTTCTAAGAATGCAGGCAGTAGACCTTGTTTTCTCGGTGGAAAACCCAGTGCAGTTTGCAAGCAAGGATGTAATAGGGTGGTCATTTGTATGATATGAAATGTTTATTTACAAAATTTGTAACTTGCAAATAGTTGAAAAATGTAACCATACAAAACATTTTCAAAATTGAGCAAAAACCATAGATTATCCCTGTAAGCAATATTTATTTTCCAATTTGGATTGCTAGATTGCTAAAATAATCAACCATTTCAGTTGTGTACACTAGGAAAGGTATGGTGGTAGTTTACCTTTCTCCTCAGCAGCAATTTCTTCCGTTCCTAATAGCAAAAAAAGAAAGTTTATTTAAACTTTGATTTTCTAAAGTGAATGTGCAGCGCACATGTGTCAATCAGAAAAATACAGTGGCATAGTTTCTTAAAAGCAGGGAGCGCATCACCATTAAGGGGGGTGGGGGTGTAATATGAATGGGCCAGTAGTGCGGTGCGATTGTCCTACCCTGGGCTATACTGCTGCAGGACGATCACATCGCAACATGTGTAACTAGCCTTAACCAGCTGAGCGGTCTGGACGAGCTCAGCTCGTCCAACACCGCCAGCGGCTGCCGCTCAGGCCCTGCTGGGCCGATTTTAATGAAATAAAAAGCAGCACACGCAGCCGGCACTTTGCCAGCCGCGTGTGCTGCCTGATCGCCGCTGCAGCGCGGCGATCCGCCGCGTGCAGCGGCGAAAGAGGGTCCCCCCAGCCGCCCGAGCCCAGCGTAGCCGGAACAAACAGTTCCGGACAGCGCTAAGGGCTGGATCGGAGGCGGCTGACGTCAGGACGTCGGCTGACGTCCATGACGTCACTCCGCTCGTCGCTATGGCGACGATGTAAGCAAAACAAGGAAGGCCGCTCATTGCGGCCTTCCTTGTTTATTATGGGCGCCGGAGGCGATCGGAAGACTTTCAGTTGGCTGCATGAAATAGTTTTTTTTTTATTTAAAAAAAAACCCTCCCGCAGCCACCCTGGCGATTTAATCAGAACGCCAGGGTGGTTATGGTCCCAAATTAAAAATACAAGATTTCAGAAATAAAATCTATTTTCTAATTTATAATAATAAATAGCAGCCTTTTTTTCAGCTGCATAATGACAAATATAAAATACTTTACATTTATTGGAGGAGCCCCACCCCTTCCTTTCATATTGCCGGGACAAAATCCGGCAGACTGGTGGAGTAGGTGGTGTCCAGCAAAGGAGGAATTGCTAATGGCTGCCCCCAGTATAACCCTAGTTATGAAAAGAGAAGGGTGAAAAGCATGCACTGAAATGTTCATAGGCTTGAAGGAGTGTTTATTTATCTTTGTATGTGTCAGAGTGCTGCAACTAAATATTTTTCAGTAAAAAAATGTTTGGTTTGGGTCCGCTTTAAGAAGCATTGGTCCATATGCAATTATTTTTTTTATCTCTATCACTCCTAGGAGATAATTTTCATCTTCTCTGTAAACTAAATTTTCAGCATTTTACAACTGAAAAAGTACCAAAAATTTTGTGAAGAGCTACTATCAAAATTATTTTGAGCATTTTCTCGCTTGCTGGTGGTTTAAATAGCATTTTATAACAATTTATGAAAATATCACCTAGGAGAAAACTCCAGTGAAAAAGTGATTTGCATATGGTCCATTGGCCCTTATTCAATTCACTTTTTATCCTAAGTTTTCTCCTAGGAGATAGTGGGCCGGATCCAATTCACTTTTACTCCTAATTTTTCTCGTAGGTGATATTTTCACACTATAAATAAAATGCTCTTTAAACCACCAGCAAGCAAGAAAATGCTCAGAAGAATATTGACAGTACTTTTCACTTTGGGTATTTTCTCAATTGTAAAGTAAAAAAGTAATTTTAAACAGAGGATGAAAAAATATCTCCTAGGAGAAAACTTAGGAGAGAAAGTGAATTGGATCAGGCTTAAGGGCCCTTTCACACCAAGACATTGCATTTTAGGGGACGTTAAGGTCGCATAACGCGCCCCTAACGCAACGCATGGTGGTGTTGAAGTTGGACGTCAGATTGAGCCGCGCTATGCGGCTCTTGGTGCACCGTTTTCGTTCTATACTGATAGAACGTAAACGGCGCATGCGTCAAAAGACTGTGATCGGAACACTCCGCATCACGTGGTCCCGCCAGCCAATCGTAGCACAAAGCAGCTGCTCCAGGAAGTAAACACCACAGTGCAGTGAATATTAATTAGCCATGTGGCAAAAAAACCCAGACATTACTGAGCATGTTCAAACAGTCTAACGCAGCAACATACGAGTATAACGCACAGCATGCTGCATTTTCATTTAACACGCAGTGTTATACTCAAACACAAGGAGCCATATGCAATTCATTTTTTCACCTGACTTTTCTCCTAGGTGATATTTTTAAATTTGTCAATAAAATGTCTTTTAAGGCACCAGAAAGCAAGAAAATAATCAAAATAATTTTGATAGTAATTTTTCAACTACTTTTGGTACTTTTTTAGTTGAAAAGTGCTGAAAAGTTATTTTAAATCAAAGTTGAAAAATTATCTTCTGGGAGAAAAGTCAGGTGAAAAAGTGAATTGCATATGGCCCAAGGTGTGCACTGTGAACAGCTCAATGATTTTTCATTGCTGTGAGTTGGGCTGCGTTACAGGCTGCTGTAACGTGGGACTTTAACGTCCCACTGTGAAAGAAGCCTAAAGATTCATATTCTGTTTAAAACAACTTTTTAGCACTCTGCAATTGAAAAAGTACCAAAAAATTGCTGAAAAATACAGTTAACATTGTTCTGAATATTTCCTTGCTTGCTGGTGATTTAACCTCTTGAGGACTGCAGGGCTAAACCCCGCTAGTGACCAGGCCATTTTTAGAAAAATTGGCCACTGCAGCTTTAAGGCAAAGCTGCAGGGCCGCACAGTACAGCACACAAGTGATCCCCCCCCTTTTCTCCCCACCAACAGAGCTCTCTGTTGGTGGGGTCTGATCACTCCCCCCATGTTTGTTTGTTTTTTTATCAATATTTATATCCATGTTTTTTTTTACAAAAACCCCTGTTTCTTTAAATGTATTCCCTCCCTCCCTCCCTCCCTCTCTCCCCACAACCAGCCAATTACTGCGATCGGCTGTCATAGGCTTCTGCCTATGAGAGCCGATCGCTCTCTTGTCCCCCAGGGGGACAGCCGTGTGACACGGCTGTCCCCAGTACAGCGCTGCTGCCGATCGCAGCGCTGTACATAGAAATAGACGGCGATCACGCCGTCTAACAGTCTACCGAGCGGCAATGGCCGCTCGGAGACTGAAGAGGGGGCGGAGCTCCGCCCTCCGTGCATGAGATGCGTGCGCAGCGTGCGCGCGATCTCATGCAGATTACAGCCCCAGGACTTTACGCCAATCGGCGTTAGGCGGTCCTGGGGCTGCCGCCACGGCCACGCCCATCGGCGTGACGCAGGCGGCAAGAGGTTAAAGGTGCATTTTATTGAAAATCTCACCTAAGAGAAAACTGAGAAGAGAAAGTGAATTGGATAAGGAAAACAATTGAGGATTAATTCTATGTGCCTTCCCTGTCTTACATATTCTTTATTCATTGTGTTGGGGGGAGGGGGGGGGGTGCTCTTGAATATAGACATATACTTGGTAGGAATTTGTGTGATGTTCCCCTATGATTATGTTCAGCTAGTTATTCTAAAGCAGTTTAAAGGCGTCTGTTATGAAAAAGAAGAGGACAAAGGAAAGAGCTTGTTAAATCTGTTTTCATCTGGGTGGGTTCCAAATACACGATCAGCAATAATGGGTCAACATCTCTTTGTTCACTTGGAAGCTTTCATATACAGATTCTGCAACCATTGTTAAACATAAAAATACTGCTAATAGCAGAGTTATTGTCTGTACATTCAATAGCAGAGATATCAGCTGACGCAAATTACTTCCATTCAAAGAATACAGTGTACAAAAGGTTAAATCACTTTACAGGTAAATGTGATTGTCAGTCCTTACTTGTCAAATCGCTAGTTTTTGTCTAAGCCAATATTTATCTTGCTGACGGTATCACACACTGTCGCCACTCAAATAGTGTGTGGAATCAAAGCAGTTTTACTCTGAATTCAATTGGAGGAATTTCCGAAAGGACATCACAGTAAAATGTACTTGTTTTGCAGGAACTGAATATGATAAGTGGCCCTGTATTATATTTTATATTACACAAGTACCATACTAGGTTAAAGGGACACTTAAGTCAAACAAAAAAAATGAGTTTTACTCACCTGGGGCTTCCAATAGCCCGCTGCAGCTGTCCGGTGCCCTCGCCATCTCCTTCCGATCCTCCTGGCCCCACCGGCAGCCACTTCCTGTTTCGGTGACAGGAGCTGACAGGCTGGGGACGCGAGTGATTCTTCACGTTCCTGGCCACAATAGCGCCATCTATGCTGCTATAGCATATATCATATACCATATAGCAGCATAGAGGGTCTGGGAACGCGAAGAATCACTCGCGTCCCCAGCCTGTCAGCTCCTGTCACCGAAACAGGAAGTGGCTGCTGGTGGGGCCAGGAGGATCGGAGGGAGACGGCAAGGGCACCAGACAGCTGCAGGGGGCTATTGGAAGCCCTAGGTGAGTAAAACTCATTTTTTTTGTTTGACTTAAGTGTCCCTTTAAAGGACAAATACATGACCACTTATATAGACATTTGGTGCTCATCAGAATCACTACCTATCAAATGTAAGCTTTCATTGGCTATTTCTAAAAAATGGCCAAATATCAACAATTAGTCAGTTGTAAATGGAGCTTTATAGCTCAATTCTATAGAATAATGATACATTGTAAGGATAGATTTAGTAGGTATATAACAACTATAGAAAAGGCGATTAAGTAAAATATTGTTCCCCTTTTTATCAAAAACAAGTAATTCTCTAAAGGGAACCTACAGCAAAGTGAATATCTTATGAAAGTCATTGAACAATGCTAAACTATTTTGCCCCCTGCAGCCAAATAAAAAAAAAAAAAAAAGAAAAAGTCGCTTTACATGTGACCATCATTAGAAAGAAAATGCCCTAGAGAACATTTCATTTTACAGGATAAATGGACGTAACTACCTTAACGATAAGAAAAATGCCTCAGACATTGCAATCAGAGATTTCTTAATACATGTAAGAAAAGTAATGTAATAACTAAATTAAACAACTAAATGATTCATAGTACAATTAATAAAATAGCATTTAAGTATTCTTGATGCTATGGTGTATGCAAATGTTTTGTTGCCACAGGAAAGGCTTACTTTTTTCTTTCTCCTTCTTTTCTTTTTTCTTCTTAGGCACTTTAGGTATTTCTGAAAAAAAGAACAAATAAGTGTAAAAGTTCACCAAACTGAGAATACACTTTTAATGTGACCAATAAAGACAACTAGTACTAGTTTGATAATATGGTCCTCTTTATCCCAAGCCTAAAAACTTGCTCAGTATGAAAAAAAAACAACAACAACAACCAAACAACCTAAAATAAACAAAACAAACAAAAACCTAGCACTCTTTGGCACATTAGGGAAGTCATGTGTGTCACTCCTTTTTGCCCGTGGCCAATTGTAGCATACAAAACGTGTTGTATACTTCAGATCCAACCTAAAAGTTTATGTAGGCACCAGAACTCTTATTATGTTTTAGCTACTTTCACCATTATAATTAATACATATATTAATACATATTCTTTTTCATTTACACAGCTGCATGTACTTTTAGAAGGTATTTATCTGTTTGACTGTTGACTTTCCCCGTGAGTCTCTTTAAACTCAACAAAACTGCCTGAGCGTTTGAACTTGCTGTGATCCTGTAGTTTAGAGTTAGTCAAATTTCTGTCAGGGGACTAGGCAGAAGTGGAAATAACTCCTAAATGTATTCAGTTAGACAGAGGTACTATTCGTGCTACCTACAAGCTACTGTTTGTCCCCTATCTATTGCCTGATGAAGCGCACTGTGCCTGCAAAATGCGTTGCATCCTTTGGGGAATATACAATAAATGTGTTTATTTGAACTGACAGTTATCTTGTCTGCTTTTTGGAGGTAAGTCCACCACTGCTTCCCAAGCCATTTTAAAGTTTTTAGATATTTTTTATCCTGCTGGCGCCTCTGTTCTCTAGCACCTAAATGTATTCAGTAGCAGTCAGATGTCACTTCCAAATACAAGCTATATCATCTCTGCAGGTATGGAGCGTTCCAGAAAATATTGTGTATCTTTAGTGACAATCAGACTCATCAAATTATATTTATCTTCAAAAGCAAGATGGGAGCCCCTCGGAAACACAGATTTCAGATTTTAAAGATCTCACCTACGAAGACATTGTGCACTAGTAAAATGATGCTATTTAGCTATGGAACACATGTCTTAGATGGAATCAAGTACTGCCACTCACCATCTGTCCACTTCACTCCATTCAATGGAGGGCATGGTTGTTAATGCCACTCCCACTGTGATCCCATTCTTTCCTATGACGATGTATGACTAGTGCCGTTACTCACTGTCTTATGGCATTAGTATGTGGGCAGAGTATAAAGTGTTGTAGAAAGCAACAAAGAGGCTTGTTGGTTGTGATGTGGGGAATTGTGGGTTGTAGTGTGAGGGAATGTGAGATGGGGCTGCAGTCTGTCATTCATCCTGCTTTATTTGTGGAGAGAGGTGTGCCCTGGGGAATGGGTACATAGTTGAAACACATTAGACCATATTGCTGGCCAAGGAAATGAGCAACCTTCTCTGTGGGTAGGAGTTGCATATCTTCCACCCTGTAGACTCTAAAAAAGAAGTATTTGACATGTTTTGTAAGTGGAATGGTGTTGGGGGGTGTTGAGATGATCTTTATAATCTCAAACAGTCTGACTGGAAGCCAAAATAAAAAATAACTGAATTCAGACTTTCCTTTAATCTAATATTGTTCTTCTTGAAAGAAATGAGGTTATCTATTAAAAACTTCATATTGTAAGTATTTGTTCTTCTTGCCCATGCCTACCAGTCATATTGTTTCCTCCACACTCAAACAACTGCTGCAAATGTATCGGAGGAATAGGCATTCCCACATAAATCATTAATGCAGACTGGGCACATTGTGATACTTCCTACTAAATCCAAGTGCCAAAAATGTGAAATGTATTAAAAATGTGACATTCTAAAATAAAAAGAAAACAGCAGGGACATCCTTATTATCACTCATTTAGGTATATTCACAAGAGATTGGTAAAATTAACATGCACAGAGAGCACATGTAAAGTTGATACACAATTATGATTATACACATAATTATACACAATTCATACACAATTCATTTCAGCTTGACTTTTTTTTAGCAAAGAGGTTCCATAGCTCAGGTAAATTTTAATAAAACATCTAATAATCTCATTATTATTAATCTGATATTTTTGCGATATGATCCACAGCACAGTTGTGATTACTATTTCACTTACCCAGGGCATCTGTCAGCCCCCTGCATCCGTCCTGAGCCCACGCCATTTCCAGAAGACTCTCCGTCCTCCGCCACAGCTCACTTTGGTTCACACCATGTCGATGACCACTGCACCTGTGTGGCCCTGGACGCGTGAATACTTGTACACGCTCCCGTGGCCAGGAGTGTCCTACGCAGGTGCAGTATGATAAAATCTCTACTGCGCCTGTGCAGTACTCTCCCAGTTACGGGATAGCGAATTATGATGTACATGGTCAGGGCCGCCAGGCGCAGTGGGAAGCAACTGCAAGAAGCGAAATTGAGCCCCGGTGGGGTAACAGAGGATTGTTGGTAACATTGCGTGCACAGGGCGGCTGCAGGGGGCTGGCAGAAGCCCCAGGTAAGTGAAACTCTTTTTTTTTTCATCTTCAGGCCTGCTTTAACCCTAACAGGCGCAAAATTCACCTTCTCATGTATTTATTTTAAAAATGTTAACAAAACATCCTTTCATTCATCTTTAGCATTTATAGAATAACACATTTCGTATTAGAGACATGTCCCACATTTATTTAATCAAATTACTATTATGAACTGCTTTAATACGATTTATACCTTTGACTTCATCTTTTTTTGTTTTTTCTTCTGTCGCATTTGTGGCTACTGGGATCAATAAGTAAATAAGTACATTAGTAAATACGTACCAGAAGCAACTGACATTTGAGATAAATAACATATTACTTTACCTTTAATCTTCTTTGTTTTGACTCTCTCTTCTGTTACATTTACTGCTGCTGTAAATCAAAAGAGTGAATTCATAATAAGCTATGAAAATGAAATTCATAATAGGCTATCAAAATGAAAAGGTCAAAAGTGACAAAAATAACTGTAGGCAAACTGTGATTAGGACTAATCTACCCTGCAATTTTGCTGGGCAGGGTCCACTTTGTACAAAGAGATATAAATATTATGAAAACAATCACACATGCTAGGGTTTTTGCAGCACACCATTACATTTTGGAAAGGCTTTTACTTCTTTAGCGTATTAGATGTTCATTGTGTAATATGTGGACCTCATGTTTTGTATGTAACCCAATACATTGCATGTGTAACATTCTAAGTAGCTGTTGCATATATTGCGCTAGTTACGCAACTTATGACTCTTATACATAAACCCCTTTGTGTTTAAATAAGGGGTTGGAATTGGAATATGTGCATAGCATTAGGGAGAAGCCATTTCATGCAACTTCAAAGAGAACATGAGCAAGAAACAAAATCTTAAACGTTTAGCTTTTTGGGGTTACTTGGTGTAATATACACAGTTGATGACTTATGCTGGCAATACACAATGTGTTTTTATGGTTGATTTTCCATCCGATCAATTTTCAATTAATTTTTCTGTTCGTTTTCTCGCTCAATTCTCTTATCTTTTCTTATCTATTTCCATTCACTTCTATGAGAAATCGATCAGAAACACAATCAAAAATAAGATCGGACATGTCTGAAATTGTCTATCGAACCATCTATCTACTGAAAAAACGTATGATGTATTCCCAGCATAAGGTTCACTTCTGGGACTTCCAATAATAACCCTATGTTGGCAGCACATACTTTTCTCTGTATGTCAGACTTTTTTAAATACCTTGGTTCTTACACAACATCAGCAGCACTACAATTATTGTTTGAATATTGGCTTTCCCTTGGTTATACTGTGTTTTAAAATATTGCTAAAAGCAGCATTCTGCTATTCAAAATAATTCACCTCATTCACAGTACATGGTATGTTTTATCACTCCTCCAGTTGTGTTAATACTGATATGCTGCACTCCACAGGTATCTTTTTGGGTTTAACCACTTGAGGACCACAGTGGTAAACCCCCCTAAAGACCAGGCTGTTTTTTTCATAATTGGCCACTGCAGCTTTAAGGCCAAGCTGCAGGGCCGCACAACACAGCACACAAGTGATCCCCACCTTTTTCTCCCCACCAACAGAGCTCTCTGTTGGTGAGGCCGTTCGCCCCCCTTATGTTTATTTTTTTTTATAAATATTTATGTTCATAAGTTTTTAATATTTTTTACTATGTCTGTTTTTTCTTCTCTCTAATCCCCTCCCTCCCTCCAGCCGGCCAGTCACGCAATTGACTCTCCTAGGCTTCTGCCTATGAGAGCCGATCACTCTCTTGTCCCCCAGGGGGACAGCCCTGTCACACGGCTGTCCACAGTACAGCGCTGCTGTACTGTGTAAATATATGGCATTCGTGCTGCCTAACAGTCTCCCGAGCGGCAATAGCTGCTTGGAGACTGAAGATGGGACGGAGCTCCGCCCCTTAGAAGGAGATGCGTGCGCACCATGCACATGATCTCCTTCAGTAGCCGGCTCCAGGACCATTGGCGTCAGGCGGTCCTGGGGCTGCCGCCGCGGCCACGCCCATTGGTGTGGAGCGGTCTTAGAGTAGTTAAAGATACTAATTTTGTCCTTGAAGCTGTGATGCAAATAATCTGCTTCTTCTATTTTCTCTATTTGTATTTCTGCTTCTCCTATTATCTCTAAAGAGTGTTTACAACTTTTGCAGGTTATAGCTTTTGAAGGACTTTTTTTTTTAAAAAAAGGTATAAATAATAACTGATGTTTTCAGTTGAGTTCCCCTTTAATTCAGTAGCAGCAGAAATGAATGGCCACATTTTTTTCTCCTTTTGATTGACTTCACTTGAAGAATTGTTATTATTTAATATTTATATAGCACTTCTTCAGTGCTTTACAATGTATATTGTCTTATTACTAACGGTCTTTCAGAGGAGCTTACAACCAAATCCCTACCATAGTCATATGTCCATTATAGTCTAGGGCTAATTTGGGAGGGGAGCCAATTAGCTTATCTGGATTTTTTGGGATGTAGTAGAAAACCCCATTTGGACATGGGGAGAACATACAAACTCTATGCAGGTAGTACTCCTTTTGAGATTTGAACCGCCATGCCACTGTGCTAAATGAGGTAAGTAACTGAACAATCACAGATTAAGATTATACAGTCCTGGTTCATCTTCCCAGATTTTTCATTGTTAGTCCTTGCGCTCACAATTTTTTTATTTGATATACCTATTCCAGACATTCACTTTGAAAAAGTCAGTCATGTGACCAGGAGATTACTCTAGCCAGCATGAAACAGACATCAGAGTGAAAGTTAAATTAAAAGTCTAACTTTGTACAGTAAACCTTTCAATCAGCTATTTTCAATAAAGGAAGAATGGAGAGGAAACTTCCTGTGCTTTTTTCCGTTTGCAGGTTGATGTCTATTTGCCATTCTGTCTACTTTGAGTTGTTATTATTACACTAAACTTCAGCAATGCATGACAGACATTTATAAATTGGGAAAACAACAGCTAGAAATTAGCAGGGATATAGGCTGAACTTTGGCAAAGAGAAAACGTTCCTTTGAATATCAAAATAGAATCTAAAACGTGTCTCCATTGTTCTTGTAGATGAGTGGCATTAAATCTTTGCTAGTTCGTAGAGTTGTAATTAAACTGATTCTTCTAAGCTATGTTTTTTTTCTTCAGGTCTGGAAAAGGCTCAGTTTTGTTTAGAAAAGAATGTTTGATGTGCCAATGCCTGCACATTATTCATTCATCACTTTATAATACAATTTAACTGATGTAACATTTTGAAGACCATTGCACATACTGGTTAAATACAAACGGCAGAAGAACTAATATAAGGCTTTTCGATTCCTGTACACGACTTGATTTACATTTAGTACATTTGAATGGTGATGGTTCCTTTATTGATACTGCCATAAAACAATGCCAATGAAGTAAAAATAAACTCAATAAATAAAACAAACAACAAAAAAGAACTGTAGTGAGTTGTTTTGGGTTTAGCTCACAACCCGATTTTTTAATTCGGTACTTGAGATATAGTATTAATTTATGTGGAGCTTCATCTGTTGGTTTAAAAAACAAGTTTTGTAGTATGCAAGGGAAAGGCACATACTGAATATTTGCCTGTAGCCTGTAGCAATGACAGTTTGTGGAGCAGGAGGTGACCAGTGTCTGGGCTCCCACCTGGTTACATTAAGTGCTAATTCACACACCAAGTGAGGAGGGATAGTCAGAATTGCCAAACTCCAAATCTGACGAAATTCCTACATTTTCCACAAAATTCCAAATGAATTCAGAATTTTGCACATTCTGAGTTTGCCTCATGAAATTGCAAAATTATATTTTTTTGTAAATATATTTTAACTCTAGCCATTAAATGAATTTGGGTTACTGTGAATGTGCTAAAATACATTAAAGGAATACTATCAATGCCCAAGTGTTCTAAAATGACAATGTACAAATAATGTCTAAGTAGCTGTGTAAACATTTTCCTACTTTTCATATTAAATATCAGAAGCAAAAGCTGTAATTTATTGAGGGTAGGATTTAGCTATATTGGGACAAATCAATTGCAGAAGGGGTGTCTGCTTCAATGCACAGCCAGAGTTGCATATCAGACTACAGAAAGCAAATATCATATCAAACTCTGAAAGCAAAAACAGTATGAAAAGCTGTGACAATTAGTTACATTTCCTCTGCTGTCTTCAGACACTTCAGTCAGAAACACAGGACACAGAAGCTGCAGCTGTTGGGAGCTTTCTCTCTGTCACACACAGAGTTACACATAGAGTTAACTGATCAAGTGTGAGGGGAATTTCCCCTCTCCTCATGGCTCAGTCTGCCGTCAGTTTTGCCGTAAAGTTTGAAAGTATTTTGATAACTGTAAACAAAGAGGTTGCTACTAAAATGTATACACCAGTACTTAGCAGCACTTCCCAAACAATTCCTGTGTCAATTGAAAAAAATATGTGAATCGATAGTATTCCTTTAATTAAAGCTTATTACTTTGCTTTGAATTTTCTCTTTTTGCTTAGAATTTTTACTTTCATGTCCTTCGAGCATTTATTGTTACTTTTGCTATTTTCTGCAAATTTAAAATATCAACTCTAAATTGTGAAATTCTGATGCTAAAGCTGGAATTAAGTATTCTGCAAAATTCAATTTGCTTATCCCTATAACTGATTTCTGGCATTTAGTGGTGCCCTACAGCTTTATCAAAATGCTACAACAATGCAAACTCCATTGTTCTCAATAAGTGCAGTTCACACTACAAGCCTGACGTTGGCTGAAAGTTCAAAAATTACTTGCTAAAATGTACCAGTACTTAAAGAGACTCCGTAACAAAAATTGCATCCTGTTTTTTATCATCCTACAAGTTCCAAAAGCTATTCTAATGTGTTCTGGCTTACTGCAGCACTTTGTACTATCACAGTCTCTGTAATAAATCAATGTATCTTTCCCTTGTCAGACTTGTCAGCCTGTGTCTGGAAGGCTGCCAAGTTCTTCAGTGTTGTGGTTCTGCTATGCACTCCCCCCTCAGGGGGGAAAGAAACACACAAATGATCTCTTGAGATTCAAAAGGAAGGCTGTATACAGCCTGCTTGTGTATGGATGTATTTTCTATGTGTGGACATACTGTACATCAACCTACTTCCTGTTTTGGTGGCCATTTTGTTTGTTTATAAACAAACTTTTTAAAGCTGTTTTTAACCACTTTTAATGCGGCGGGGAGCGGCGAAATTGTGACAGAGGGGAATAGGAGATGTCCCCTAACGCACTGGTATGTTTACTTTTGTGCGATTTTAACAATACAGATTCTCTTTAAAGTAACACAACCAACATTTGTGCATGAAGTTGGGCTTTAAATCCCATGTTAATGTCAGGAGCACAAATTCTGCAGACCTTACCAAGGAATGGGCTGTCATTGGTTGGTTTAACTGTGGAAAATAGGACATCTTACATAGTATAAATGCTGAAAACAAGAACCATGGCATTTGGGAATTATTTATTAGTCTTCATGATGCTCATGATTAGCTCAAACCTAAAAATGAACCAAAGGGGATTTGATTTTCAATGGCAAATTTCAGTAAGTCCCACTATTTCAATAACTCCCACTACAACCTATTTGAATTTCCTGCATTAGTTTAGTGAAAATTCCCATTGGCTCAGAAATCCCAGCAGGACATTCAAATATACTGGAGACTCCTGGTCAATGTTGTGTTGCCAAGTGATGGGAGTGGATTATGGGGCAGCAATCCATAATCAAGATAAAATAATTATGGAAGACAACATAAGAGATTTTTTGAAAAAAACAAACAAACAACATGAATTGTGGTGTACCTTAAAGTATACCCGAAGTGACATGTGACATGATGGGATAGATATGTGTATGTACAGTGCCTAGCACACAAATAACTATGATGTGTTTCTTTTTTCTTTCTCTGAATGAAAGAGTTAAATATCAGGTATGTAAGTGGCTGATTCAGTCCTGACTCAGACAGTAAGTGACTACAGTGGGACCCTCATTGATAAGAAATTCCAACTATAAAACACTTTCCTAGCAGAAAATGGCTTCTGAGAGCAAGAAAGAGATAAAAAGGGGAATTTCTAATCAGTGAGGGTGCGAAAATTAAATCATGCCTAGCAGAGGATGGTTTCAATCCATCAACCTCTGGGTTATGGGCCCAGCACACTTCCGCTGCGCCTCTCTGCAGACTTTAGGCATCTATCCCACTCATCCATGCCCCCCTTTAGGTGTTAGACCCCTTTAAACATCTTTTCCATCACTTTTGTGGCCAGCATAATTTTTTCTGGTTTGCAAAGTCCGCCTCCCCATTGAAGTCTATGGCGGTTCGCAAAAGTTCGCAAGTTTGCGAACGTTTGCGGAGGTTTGCGTACCTAAAATCGGAGGTTCGGGCCATCTCTACCTGTACGATTTGATTTTGATCGATTTTCCAATTGATTTTTCATTCACTTCTATGGAAAATCGATCGGAAAATCGATCAATATCAGATCGGACAGGTTGGATATGATCGGTCTGGCAAGAAATCTAACAGAAAATTGTATTGTGTGTACTAGGCATTATAGACAGACAATCAGCATGACAGCCAGGCAACTGGTATTGTTTAAAACAAAGTACATATGGCAGCCTTTATATCCCTCTCACTTCAGATGTGCTTTAAATCAGATTATACAAATATAAGAAATCAATGGTATTTGACAACTATAAAATAATAATAAATAAACACCTTCTTCTAAATACAGACAGTTTGTTTAGAATTTAGAGTCTGTAGAATATAAAAACCTGCTGTTTTCATCCAATTTTCCAACCCCTCCCCCTCACCCCTTGGGTATGAGCTTCTTTCCACAACCTAATAAACCACTGGGGCCCATATCCTATTTGAACTTTTCCCCTGAGTTTTCTCCAAGGAGATATGTTCAAATGTTACCAATCAAATACCTTTAAAGCTCCCACCAAACCAGAAATGACTCAAAATAAGTTTGATATTACCTCTTTACCTACTTTTCAGCAATTCAATTGCTAAGTGTCAAAAAGTTGTTGTTTAGAGAAGCTGAAAAAAATATCTCCCAAGAGAAAAATCAGGAGAAAAACTGAAAGGCTGAGGGCCTGGGAGTGTTCTCAGCCATATATTTCTTCTTTGTTTTGCTTTTTTCTTTTCTTTTTTTGTGTAGCTTCAATATTCATGAGCTGCTTTGCAGTCCCTCATTTGCTTGTGCTCTTGATTCTGATGTGGGGCTGATTCACAAATCGTTTCTGTTGAATTATCTCACCTTGGCCCATATGCGATTCACTTTTTCACCTGAGTTTTCTCCTAGGTGAAAATTTCAAACTTGCCAATAAAATGCTGTTTAAACCACCAGCAAGCAAGAAAATATTAAAAATAATTTTGATAGTACTTTTTCACCTACTTTTTGGTAGTTTTTTCAATGCAAAGTGTTAAAAAGTTATTATAAATCGAAAAGGAAAAATTTTCTCCCAGGAGAAAAAGTGAATTGCATAAAGCCCCTTACCTATTAACTAACAATTTATCTCTCCTTAAATGACTTAAAGAGTAACTGTCGGGCATAAAATCAAAAATCAATTCTTTATTTTTATCTGGTAAACAAACAAGTGATAAGGATGCTAATCAGGCAATCCAAAAGTTAAAATCACTATTACTTTTCTTGTTGATAAATTATTTTCTTACTTGGTACACACAAAATTTGATACACAAAAGAGAAGAAGTTGCAGGGCATGCTGGGTTGTCTTTTTTTGCTTCTCTGCCTTCCCTCAGACTTAACTAATGAAGCCTGATTGGCTGAAACCTCTTTCCCTCCAGTTTTTCCCCGCCCACACCTCTGTTCCTCTCTGATTGGCCAAAATTTCTCAGGCTGAAAAATGCACTTTATTTTTTTTAAATATCTTTATTTATATCATTCCATTTTTACAAAATCAATCTATAAAATCCAAGACAGAGATATTCCCTTCTAGCCACATACAAAAGTTACTTTTACCAAAACAGGGATTTTTTTCTCTTGCTACATATAGAATTTCTTTACCCTAAACGTCAAGCTTTACCATATTACATTTGCAAAGACCATCCAAACCTAGGTGTCTTGTAAAATTCCCCTTGATAACCTCTACTACTCATCCATTACAATTACTCACATTTATCTTTTACTCTCATCCCCCATTTATTCACACCCCTCCTTCATTCATTCATTCATACACTGGGTCATCTCTTCTTTTACCCTTCTCTTTCTTCTGTCACTGAACCCCCACGAGGTCTTTCTGATGTTTCATATTCCCCTTGCCAGCCTTTCTTATTCCCCTTCATTCTTAAACATCTCCCATTGACACCATCTCTTCTCGTATAAGTGCCCCTCCCCCTTAATATAACTAGTTAGTTCCTCCATTCTCTGTATTTCTGCCACTTCTTTAATCCATTCCTGGGTTGTTGGGCTTTGGGTCGATCTCCAGTGTCTTGCTACTAATATTCTTGAAGCATCAATCAGGGTTTTCAACAGGGAATTTTTATATTTTTTAATTGACCATCTATTACTGTGCAGGAGAAATAGTGTGGGATCCTCCCATGTCTCTATCCCAGTGATCGGCTTTATTATACCACCAACCTCTGCCCAATACCCCCAAGTTTCTTACATCCCCAGAAAATATGAATAATATCTCCCCTCTCCTCCCCACATCTCCAGCACAATGATGAGGCACCCAGGAACATTCTACTCAGTCTATCCGGTGTGTAATACCACCTTACAAAAATCTTATATCCTGCTTCCTGTCCTCTTGTGGGCATTGCAGATCTACTGGCCAAGTTTAATACTTTTTTCCACTGTACCTCTGTAAATGCCTTCCCCAGATCTTTTTCCCACTTCTCCCTCAACATTCTTGTAAGATCCTCACTCTCATTAAGAATCTTATATACCCTTGACAACATCCCCTTATTTTGCCTTCTACCTCTACACGTTTCTTCAAATGGAGTTAAGTCTCTACTTAGGGCTTCCCTGGATCCTTGGCTCTTCACAAAAGATTTTATCTGGGCATATCTCCACTCATCCATATACCCCCCCTCCCTTGTGTCCATCAATTCTTGAATCGGGGTCCATTCTGCATCAACTAATATATCTTTAACTCTCTGCCCCTGTCCCCACTTCCAATGTGGATAATTAAGGGGTTCCATTCCCATAGGGAACTTTATATTCCCGAAAATGGGGGTCATGGGGGTAGGCCAGGGCGACATTTTCACAATCCTCCACTTACCGAAAATGTTCAATGTATGACTCACCAATTCCATCCCCTTTTTCCCTATCTCTATCCGACTTTTCTCCTGAATCCAGGGAGGTTACCTATTGGGCTCCCTATCATTTCCTCCTCCATCATTACCCACCTCTTCTCCCCGCGGTTCCTGTTCCAATCTATAATTCGGACTAGTACCGAAGCCTAAAAGTATTTCTTAAAATCGGGGACCGCGAGACCCCCTTTCTCCCTCTCCGTCGTTTGTAACCTATAACTCACCCAGGTTCTCCGCCCCCTTCCTATAAATCTGCCAATTATACTTTTCAACTGCAAAAAAAAGGGGAAGGGATTGGAACCGGTAGGGCCTGAAACAGGTAGAAAAAAAATGCACTTTCTATAGTGAAGGGCGGGCAAATCAGGCAGAGGAGACTAAGGGCAGATATTACATCATGACTGGCTTCAAAATAGCCACAGTAAATATGGAAACTGTCTAGAATAGGATTCTCTACTTTTCCTTTATCAGTAGAGAAAGCAGTCGGCACCATCCAATATAAATGCTCTTTTATTCTTCAATATCCATATCAGCCATAATTGCAACGTTTCGGAGTGACAACACCTCCTTTATCAAGCTAAGCTGAATGTCAAATGCATCACAATACAAAATCATTATCCTTTTATACCCAACATGGAGGGCTACTAGCCAATAGCGCTGCTTTGCAGCTCTCAACCTATCACTGCAGCCCGTGCTCAAGCCGGACCTGATGGGGAACTGCGCTGCTATGTGCCCATTGGTCGCTGTCAGTAGGCTCCCACCCATTCCCATTTCAAATTTCAGACCCGCCGGTCGGCACGATGCGTCCAAACGGCCGCTTGCGCCATGCGTCTAACCGCCGGACCGCCCATTGCGGACCTGACGGGAGACTGCGCGGCGTGACGCGCGCGACGGCCGCGTCCAACGCGTCCAAAAGTACGCGTGGCTAACGCGCACAAATGCGCGTCAAACGCGGCCAAACGCACGCGTACCTGGCCATCTATGGCAGAAGAGGCAGGCAAACAGCCACCTCCACTGCACATGATGGTGTAGACAAAGTTTGTGACGCAAAATGTCGATCCCCTTGGATACATACTTAGCAATATAACAAATATCAAACAAATGAAAAGGGACAGAAAGGAAAAGGGGAAGAAAAGAGGAAGAGAAGAGACATATTTCAATATACAGTCTCCACATACATGATATGATAGAGATGCATGTGCATGCGGGGACACACAAAACTCTGCGTCCCCACACACACACCAATCCAACCACAGTACAGATGGCCCTGGGCCACCAGGGGACACCGGTCGATGACCACGACTATACAGCTGTAAGAATAAAATATATATTTTTAGCTCCTGACATAATCTACTACAGTCTAAATAAAGGGAATAAGATCTAATTCACGATTAAGTCCTCGAGGCTCCATAGTGTCCAATTTCTTAATCCACACTGCCTCCCGCCAGAGCAACTTTTTAACCCGATCACCCCCTCTCCTAGGGACCGGAACCTGTTCAATTATCATAAATCTTAGCTGACTGACATTATGTCTAGCCACCGAAAAGTGATATGGTACTGCCTGGTCGACCAAGCCCTCACGTATGGCATGTTTATGTGAAGATAAACGCACCTTCATTTTTTGTGTCGTCTGTCCTATATATAGCAAGCCACACGGGCATTTTAATGCATATACTACAAACATGGAGTCACAAGTGTGACATCCATGTATTTTAAATTTAGTGCCCTTGTGTGGGTGTATAACTTGATCTCCTCGAATAACTGAACTGCAATGCACGCAGTTCATACAGGGAAAAGTACCCCTACGTGAGAGTCTTGGTCGTCCACCAGCACCTCCTTTATCAGCATGCACTGGTGGACGACCAAGACTCTCACGTAGGGGTACTTTTCCCTGTATGAACTGCGTGCATTGCAGTTCAGTTATTCGAGGAGATCAAGTTATACACCCACACAAGGGCACTAAATTTAAAATACATGGATGTCACACTTGTGACTCCATGTTTGTAGTATATGCATTAAAATGCCCGTGTGGCTTGCTATATATAGGACAGACGACACAAAAAATGAAGGTGCGTTTATCTTCACATAAACATGCCATACGTGAGGGCTTGGTCGACCAGGCAGTACCATATCACTTTTCGGTGGCTACACCATCATCTACTGTTGGATATTTGACCTAGGAGTGCTGCCAGGTCCTAGTCACGGCACATCATTCGCTTATTGGAGGAGTGGTGCTTCACTACCTACTTACACTACTTTTCCTTTATTAAATTCACAGGAATCATAACATGGACAGTGCAATAAAAATGTTATGCAAGGAGAGCAAGTATTTATCTACTTATATATTTGTTTTTTTTTCCCTGAGATAGTATGGCTGACAGCTCCTCTTTAAAGGGCACTTTAAGTGAGAGGTGCATGGATGTTTCCTTTTAAACAATACCAGTTGCTTGTCAGTCCTGCTGATCTATTTGGCGGCTAATCCAGTTTGACTTCAGTCAGAGCACCTGAGCTGCATGCTTGTTGAGGGCTGTGGCTTAAAGTATTAGAGACACAAGATCAGCAACAGGAAAAATCTATATCCTTCTCAGTTTAGGTTCCCTTCAACTCATAGTTTGTCTTTCTTTATCTAACTTAACTCCCGATTTATCTCTCCTTGACTGACTTAACTCAAGGTTCATCTCTCCTTATATGTTTATCTCATAAATTAGCTCTCCTTATTTGTTTATCTCATTCATTAGATCTTCTTACAGTTACGGTGACAAATAAGTAAGCTTTGGAACTCAACCCCATGATGTCTAACATATGTGTTCTATTGAAGATTAAGAATCTAATTTGAAAAAAAAAACTTCCTAATATGTATTTTTTTATAAATATATATTTAAATGATAAAGTTTCGTTAATAAAAGATGAAATAGTCACTCCATACATAGGATATTTCAGTCTAGCAAACTAATTGCTAGTCAACAGCAAACGCAGATCAACCAAGACCACAGAAGAAAAAGAAAGCATTAACACACTAAAATTTTGCAACTGATTACTTCAAAAAATATAGGTCTTAGGTCTAATAATGCCCAGCTCAAGCGATGTGATAGGTTCATTTGCGTGCCTATAATACATATTAAAAGCAAAGTCTAATAACTTAATGGCACACATTAGCATTAATCCACTGGTGTTCGAAGATGAGAAATTCATTTAAGAACATTGTGTGGAGATGGATTAGACGTGAAAGAAAAACACACAGCTGTAATTCTCTGCCTATGTGATACACCAGCTTCAAAAACTGGTCAAGCGTATCTTCACATTCAGCAATATTTTGAATGAGATCTCAAGATAATCCTCCATTAGCATAAATGTGGAAGTCTTAAAATAACCCTAAAGTAAATCTGAACAATATGATGACCCATATAACAAAGTACATATTCAGAGTTTACCATCACTGAAATCTGCATGATGAAAAAATGTTTGTTCTACAGATATACCTATTGGTCCTTAAAGAGGAGCTGTTAGGTATAAGGTCTCAGAGAAAATAAACACATATATCAGTAGCTAAAGATTGGCTGTACTTACATTACATATGCATTTCACTGTCCACGTTTGGATTTCACAGAATTTGTATATAGTATATGCAGAGATAGATGCTCCTGACAGCTCATGGCAGGCTCCATGTTTTTCTGTCAAATGTGTCGTCATGTCCTGCCTGCTTCCTGATCACAGAAAAGCTCGTACTGAATAACACAGTGTGCAGTGAATATTAATGAGCCATGTGGCTAGGAACAATAGCTGACTCCTGCAGTGTACTCTGCCCGGAGATTTATCAGTGCTACGCGCTGGACTGATTACAAGCTGCTGTAACGTCTCATTAGCAGCCGAGGGGAGGGCCCCAGAATGCTTTGCAGTATAGTATGCGGCTTGCGTCCTCTTGGGTCTAACAGCTTTGCTGATAAGCACACATCAAAGGTAAGAGAGATTTTTATCTTCACTAATGCCTTTTTGGCTTCCTTCTAAACTGTTTAACACAGGAGAATAGAGGTTTAAATTAGCTTCTGCAGCCTGACAGTTACTCTTTAAAGGCAACATCAGCCAAAACCATGCCCCCCGCTCTACTTACCCGGGGCTTCCTCCAGCCCATTGCAGATGACACGTCCCAAGCCGCAGGTCCGCTCTCAGCCGTTTGGCCCGGGATCCCCGTCGGTGCAGAGGGCGACCTCGAGGTTATCTCTACTGCACCGGCACAAACGCCACTGCCAATCAAGCCCACGTTGTTTGTGGTGTACTACGCATGTGCAGAACTACTGCGTCTGTGCAGTACATCACGGACAACATAGACTTGATTGACAGTGCCGCTCAGGCAGGCGCAGTAGAGGAAGTCTCTTTCTTCACCGGCGGGGACCTCGGGCCGGACAGCTGAGAGCGGAGCTGCGGGGTGGCACGTATCATCTACAATTGGCTTGAGGAAGCCTGATGCTTCCTTTAAGACCCCTTTTACACTTGCAAGTGTGCGTTGTGTTATCCTGATATCTGTGTTATCCTGTTATACTGCAGGGTAATGCAACGGCAATGCAAGGCAATAGGGCCTAACACACTAACCGTGTCACGTTGTACCCAGGGTAAACAGCGCAGAAGTAAAGTAAGTCAATGGGGGATGCATACCATTTAAAAAGGTTGGTGGGGGCATTTTGGCGTGCATGCGTGGAATGATGGGAATACAACAGGGATCTACAGGAATCCCAGTGACGTACTTCCTGTCCAGCAGGGAGTACGGCATTGGGTGCGGGGCATGTGAGAGAGAGGCACTATGCATATGACCCTGTCAGCATACTTTGCCGCAGGGTCAAATGTTTGTGATTTTGTGTGTTGCAGTAAGAGGCGGCGGGGCAAAGCTTTGCACTGCAAATGCACAGCTCAAGTGTAAAACTGGCCTACATGTTACAGATGGCTTCAGTGACCAATAGGAAAATTTCAATCCACTATGTGTACTAAATCTACTGCACTTACTGACAATACTGGACATTAAAGCCCCATCTACACGATACGACTCTTTGTACGATTCGATTACGATTCTATTTACGATCTGATTAAATCCAACATGTCCGATCCTGATTCGATTCGATTTAATTCGATTTGCCATTGTTTTGCAATTGCAAATCGAATTGAATCGAATCGAATCAGGATTGGACATGCTGGATTTAATTGAATCGTAAATAGAATCGTAATCGAATCGTACAAAGAATCGTATCGTGTAGATGGGGCTTAAGATGTGCAATTTTCTACGTAGGTAACCTCTGACTAAGTGCTCAGTTTATATTGCTAAGGCTTACCTCATGATTACTTAAGGAAATACATTTGCTGAGTTGACAAGTGATCCTTTTTTATTTTGTGCAGTTCATACTACAGTTTGGATTATTTTTGCAAAAAAAAAGTTAACAAAAAGTCACGCAATCACTTTATCAGTAGCGGAAATTCTGTAACTACTAAAAAAAGTAGCGAGTCTCTGTGTTGTTACCATGTAAATGTTAGCAGCATTTCTATGAACATCAGATGGTCAGACTGTGGTTGCAAGTAGTTTTAGGAGGACTCTTTTCTATGGGCAGCTGAAATGCTGGTTTGTCGGGCAATTCAGCATCCCAGCTGTCGGCCGCAAGTGCCATTCAGCTGCAATTGTATGCAGCCAAATAGCAGCATTTGATAACCCTATGTGTGTCATGCTTGATATGCGGTGGCATAACCCAGTGAGAAAAAAGTCCATCCGCCATGCTGAGTGCTAGCAAATGCCTGGCAGATGGACAGGAGCAACTGACAGGCTGTAAATTCACCACCTTCAGCTGCCCATAGAAAAGAGGCCTAAGTCATCCTTGTTCAGACTAGGATTTTGTTCTGATGTATGTTTTTACACCACACTGTGTAAAAAACGTGACTGAAATTCTACCTTCATAGGTTTTCTGCAACAAAATACAGTCAGTTCTGTCATGCAATTTGTTTATCAAATTCAGTATTTGTAATCCATTCTATAAAAGTCAACTTACAATGAAAACAAACAGCTACATACCTTTTTGTAAGTTTAAATGCATTCTAATATGCAAAAACTATTGTAAAATGGATTATTACTTGCCCAAATACCAGAATACAAAGCAAATACAAATTAATGTTAAAACCCCCACATGCTGCACACACAAACACATTATTTGTATTACATTAATGTTATAAAAATACAATATGATAATATGAATATTTAAACTTATTCTCAGGGTCCAGTACAATGCATTAGGAAAAAAAAACAATTTTACTCATAAATGAAATTGTCTTAATTTTTCTTTGTAAATGAATATCTAATATGGTTATTCACAGCCCTCTGGAGCAGAAAATTGTTACTTTATTCAGCCTTGTAAAAAGACATAGTTGAGCTATTGGCTGTAATATTAATTTAAATAAATAAATAAATAAAAGAATGTTACATTCATACGTTTAGATCAAAAAAAGACATCTGTCCATCAAGTTAAACCAGGAAAATAAATAGAAATAAACGTGCACTCTATGGTTAGCTGCCAATATACAGACACTTATAATGTGTTTCTCTAAAGAGGAAAATTACATTTGTCATTAACTTTTCAAGTGGAGAATAATTTTGTGTCTCAGGTACAACTAAATGCTATTTTGAATAATGAATTTGCTATAAGCCATGAGATTTATTGCCTAATATTACTGTGCTGGTGGCAGTTTATTGTTTAGAGAGTGCTACCGGGGCAGTCTACCAAGCATATAAGAATGGTATGAGGGTCTGAGACTAAAACGAGGCTTTGTAGCCCAAGATGTCAGCAATAAAGGAAATGGGGTATGACATATCAGCAAGAAAAGAAATGAGGTGTCAGATGTCAGTAAGACAGGAAATAAGGTATTTGCCCGTCTCTGCAGTGACTCAACAGAAAGTTAACAAAAAACTCCCCACTGGTGACACAGGTAGCAATAAAGACCTAAAACAGTTTTTAACTGTTACATTCCTGATGTAGATATGAACATTTTAGCTTAATATGGACTTTTAAGTATTTTAGGCTGTGTACTTTTCACAACAAGATAACCAAAAATAAATAATAAAATAAATAATTTCGATGTTCATTGCACCACAACCCCCCCCTCCCCAAATATTCAAGACAATGTTTACTAAAGAAGCAAGAATTTATATAAATCTTCCTTTCACAAATCTTCAAAATAATATACTTGATGTGTCATTTGACATGGCTAGAAATATAGAACACAAACATTAATGTGTAGCAGCAAATACGTGCATACAGATGATAGTTATTTGAACATTTTGAATACTCTCAACAAAAATACCATACTTGGAATGCTTCTATAACGTGCTTATATTCTGAAGGATACAGCTAGTGTTGGGCGAACATCTAGATGTTCGGGTTCGGGCCGAACAGGCCGAACATGGCCGCGATGTTCGGGTGTTCGACCCGAACTCCGAACATAATGGAAGTCAATGGGGACCCGAACTTTTGTGGTTTGTAAAGCCTCCTTACATGCTACATACCCCAAATTTACAGGGTATGTGCACCTTGGGAGTGGGTACAAGAGGAAAAAAAAAATTAGCAAAAAGAGCTTATAGTTTTTGAGAAAATCGATTTTAAAGTTTCAAAGGGAAAACTGTCTTTTAAATGCGGGAAATGTCTGTTTTCTTTGCACAGGTAACATGTTTTTTGTCGGCATGCAGTCATAAATGTAATACATATAAGAGGTTCCAGGAAAAGGGACCGGTAACGCTAACCCAGCAGCAGCACACGTGATGGAACAGGAGGAGGCGCAGGAGGAGAAGGCCACGCTTTGTGAGACACAACAACCCCGGCCTTGCATGAGGGCAAGAAGCGTGCGGATAGCATGCTTTGTACCGCCATGCAGTCATAAATGTAATAAAGATAAGAGGTTCCATAAACAAGGACCGGCAACGCTAACCCAGCAGCAGCAGCAGCAGCACACGTGATGGAACAGGAGGAGGCGCAGGAGGAGAAGGCCACGCTTTGTGAGACACAACAACCCAGGCCTTGCATGAGGACAAGAAGCGTGCGGATAGCATGCTTTGTACCGCCATGCAGTCATAAATGTAATAAAGATAAGAGGTTCCATAAACAGGGACCGGCAACGCTAACCCAGCAGCAGCAGCAGCAGCACACGTGATGGAACAGGAGGAGGCGCAGGAGGAGAAGGCCACGCTTTGTGAGACACAACAACCCAGGCCTTGCATGAGGACAAAAAGCGTGCGGATAGCATGCTTTTTACCGCCATGCATGCAGTCATAAATGTAATAAAGATAAGAGGTTCTATAAACAGGGACCGGCAACGCTAACCCAGCAGCAGCAGCACACGTGATGGAACAGGAGGAGGCGCAGGAGGAGAAGGCCACGCTTTGTGAGACACAACAACCCAGGCCTTGCATGAGGACAAGAAGCGTGCGGATAGCATGCTTTGTACCGCCATGCAGTCATAAATGTAATACAGATGAGAGGTTCAATAAACAGGGACCGGAAACGCTAAACCATCCCAGATGTTCATTGGTCATGTTACTTGGTTGGGGTCCTGGAGTGTTGCGTAGTCGTTTCCAATCCAGGATTGATTCATTTTAATTTGAGTCAGACGGTCTGCATTTTCTGTGGAGAGGCGGATACGCCGATCTGTGACGATGCCTCCGGCAGCACTGAAACAGCGTTCCGACATAACGCTGGCTGCCGGGCAAGCCAGCACCTCTATTGCGTACATTGCCAGTTCGTGCCAGGTGTCTAGCTTCATGCCCGGTTTCAGGTCCAGCGGTGCCAGCCACAAATCTGTCTGTTCCTTTATTCCCCTCCAAATTTCCTCCCCTGTGTTCTGCTTATCCCCAAGGCAGATCAGCTTCAGCAACGCTTGCTGACGCATGCCAACAGCTGTGCTGCACTGCTTCCACGATCCTACTGCTGCTGGTGCTGGGTTAGCGTTTCCGGATGAGGTACAGCTTTGAGATGCGTTGGAGGAGAAGGAGTCAGAGAGGTAGGTGCTGCTGTTGTTATCCAGTGGGAGGGACGGCGGTGCAGCTGTTTGCGGCGTGGGCAACACCCGCGCCGTAGCAGGTGAGGAATCGCTGCCAGGCTCCACAAGGTTCACCCAGTGCGCGGTAAGGGAGATGTATCGACCCTGGCCGAACGCACTCGTCCAGGTGTCAGTGGTGAGGTGAACCTTGCAGGCAACGGCATTCTTCAAGCTTCGGGTTATTTAGCTGACCACGTGCTCATGCAACTCAGGCACTGCAGAGCGCGCAAAGTGGTAGCGGCTGGGAACCACGTAACGTGGGATGGCCACTGACATCATGCCCTTGAAGCTGTTTGTCTCCACCACTCGATATGGCAGCATTTCGCAGGCCAGAACCTTGGCTATGCTGGCTGGCTGTTACTGCCACGGCCCGGGGGTCATTTGCTGGCAATTTCCTCTTGCGCTCAAACATCTCAGAGACAGACAACTCAACCGTAGGGCTGCACACCGAAGGGCTGTTGGTTGTTGTGTTTGATGAACACTGGGAGACCTCAAGAGCACTAGTCCGGAAAGTGACAGTGTCAGCATCGTCTGATGTTTGTGAATGTTGTGAACCACGCAATGGCTGGACTACTGCTGCTGCTGAGGCGGGTCTGGTGGTGAGTCTGGTGAACCCAAGGGAGGCAGTGTTGCTGGTGGTACCCTGTCCTGCCGCGTTTGCCCACAGTGTGGGATGTTTGGATAGAATGTGGCGGCTCATGCTGGTGGTGGAGAGGTTGTTAATACTTTTCCCCCTGCTCAGGCGGGTCTTGCACACCTTGCAAATCGCCATGGTAACATCCTCAGTGCAGTCTTCAAAGAAAGCCCAGACTTTGGAGCACCTGCCTTGCTGGCGATTTCTGTTTGCGCCTCTTTTGCCTCTCACTTGAACCATGCTTGCAGTGCCTGAAATTGCGCGCCGCCTACCTTGTGGCACAAGGCGAACTCGTGCAGCAGTGGGTTCCTCAACAGACTCATCTGTGCTGCTGCTACGACGGCGATGTTCTCGTTCACAAACAAAATCTGGGTCTATGTCCACATTGTCCATACCCTCCTCTTCCATCTCCTCAAACTCGTCATATGTCATTGTGGGGGGCCGCCGCCGTGGAGTAGAGCTCCCCAGAACAACCTCTGCGCAGCTCACTCCAACGTCGTCTGGTTATCTGGCAGTTGTGTGCGTGGTGTCGCTGCCGGTTGTGTCAGCTTTGTGCCCACTGGCTCCTTGTAACTGGCTGAGGACTCGGACCTCGTGCGTGATGTGCTGGTGCTGCTTAACCCACTGCTGGACGCTTGAGAGGTCATCCAAGTAATTATCTGGTCCTGTTCTTTTGGATCTGTGAGGGTTGTTGTCCTGGACAACATGGGCGGTATTGAGTGGGTTTTCTTGGGTGCTCCCCTGTGGCCTGTACGTGAACCGTCAGGGGAAACACCTCTTCCCTTGCCCCTCCCTCTTTCACCGGATTTCTTCCTCATTTCACTTATCCTTAAAGTACACGCTGACTGGCAGCAGTACAGTGGCAGTACAGAAATGCTATACAGTGGTGGGTGAGCGGTGTACCACTTTTGTCAGCAGCGACACAGAGCACAATGCTATACAGTGGCGGGTGAGCGGTGTACTACTGTTCCCAGCAGACACAGAGTGGAAGTAAACACAATGCTATATAGTGTGGCTGAGCCGTGTACACAGAGTGGCATTAAACACAATGCTATATAGTCTGCTATATAGTCACCCCGAACAGGGTGATGTTCTGCAGAACCCGAACAGTGGCAAACACTGTTCGCCCAACACTACTGGGAGGGAACGCAGATTTTAGTACCTAAACACACGATACAACATGTTTTCCGGGGTCAGACTCTGAGGCACATACAGATGGTCCCGATCATCATCCTCATCATACAACTCTTCTCCTGAGTCTGACCCACCCACCACCTCTGCCACCCCAACATCCCCAGACACAGACCCCTCATCGTCCTCAACATTAACTTGGGATGCTGGCCTGAGCCAGACCTCCTCCTCCACATCAGGCCCCATCATCTCCTCAATGGCAGCCCTCATTAATCGCTCTGGCGCCGGACCGATGGACACAACGTTCTCCTCCGGGGAGGGCTGCTGCTGACCACTGGCTGCTGGGGTGGATGTTATAGCTTGCGTGGGGCGTTGGCTGTTGCTGTTGTTGGGAGTGCTGCTCACAGCGGAGGTCTCTGGGGAACTCATGTTGAGCTCATATAGTGGTTGACGGTGAGTGGAGTATTACTGATCCCAGCAATATACACACTGACTGGCAGAGTACGCAATGCTATATAGTGTGGCTGAGCGGTGTACACAGAGTGGCAGTAAACACAATGCCATATAGTCTGGCTGAGCGAGCGGTGTACTACTGTTCCCAGCAGAATCAGAGTGGCAGTAAACAATGGTATATAGTCTGGCTGAGCAGTGTACACAGAGTGTCAGTAAACAATGGTATATAGTCTGGCTGAGCGGTGTACACAGAGTGTCAGTAAACAATGGTATATAGTCTGGCTGAGCGGTGTACACAGAGTGTCAGTAAACAGTGGTATATAGTCTGGCTGAGCGGTGTACACAGAGTGTCAGTAAACAATGGTATATAGTCTGGCTGAGCGGTGTACACAGAGTGTCAGTAAACAATGGTATATAGTCTGGCTGAGCGGTGTACAGAGAGTGTCAGTAAACAATGCAATATAGTCTGGCTGAGAGGTGTACACAGAGTGTCAGTAAACAATGGTATATAGTCTGGCTGAGCGGTGTACACAGAGTGTCAGTAAACAATGGTATATAGTCTGGCTGAGCGGTGTACACAGAGTGTCAGTAAACAATGGTATATAGTCTGGCTGAGCGGTGTACACAGAGTGTCAGTAAACAATGGTATATAGTCTGGCTGAGCGGTGTACACAGAGTGTCAGTAAACAATGGTATATAGTCTGGCTGAGCGGTGTACACAGAGTGTCAGTAAACAATGCAATATAGTCTGGCTGAGAGGTGTACACAGAGTGTCAGTAAACAATGGTATATAGTCTGGCTGAGCGGTGTACACAGAGTGTCAGTAAACAATGGTATATAGTCTGGCTGAGCGGTGTACACAGAGTGTCAGTAAACAATGGTATATAGTCTGGCTGAGCGGTGTACACAGAGTGTCAGTAAACAATGGTATATAGTCTGGCTGAGCGGTGTACACAGAGTGTCAGTAAACAATGGTATATAGTCTGGCTGAGCGGTGTACACAGAGTGTCAGTAAACAATGGTATATAGTCTGGCTGAGCGGTGTACACAGAGTGTCAGTAAACAATGGTATATAGTCTGGCTGAGCGGTGTACACAGAGTGTCAGTAAACAATGCAATATAGTCTGGCTGAGAGGTGTACACAGAGTGTCAGTAAACAATGGTATATAGTCTGGCTGAGCGGTGTACACAGAGTGTCAGTAAACAATGGTATATAGTCTGGCTGAGCGGTGTACACAGAGTGTCAGTAAACAATGGTATATAGTCTGGCTGAGCGGTGTACACAGAGTGTCAGTAAACAATGGTATATAGTCTGGCTGAGCGGTGTACACAGAGTGTCAGTAAACAATGGTATATAGTCTGGCTGAGCGGTGTACACAGAGTGTCAGTAAACAATGGTATATAGTCTGGCTGAGCGGTGTACACAGAGTGTCAGTAAACAACGGTATATAGTCTGGCTGAGCGGTGTACACAGAGTGGCAGTAAACACAATGCTATATATAGCGTGGCTGAGCGAGGTGCACAGTGGCAGTACACACAATGCTATATTAGTCAGGCTAAGCCGTGTACACAGAGTGTCAGAAAACACAATGCTATATATAGCGTGGCTGAGCGAGGTGCACAGTGGCAGTACACACAATGCTATATATAGCGTGGCTGAGCGAGGTGCACAGTGGCAGTACACACAATGCTATATTAGTCAGGCTAAGCCGTGTACACAGAGTGTCAGAAAACACAATGCTATATATATAGCGTGGCTGAGCGAGGTGCACAGTGGCAGTACACACAATGCTATATATAGCGTGGCTGAGCGAGGTGCACAGTGGCAGTACACACAATGCTATATATAGCGTGGCTGAGCGAGGTGCACAGTGGCAGTACACACAATGCTATATATAGCGTGGCTGAGCGAGGTGCACAGTGGCAGTACACACAATGCTATATTAGTCAGGCTAAGCCGTGTACACAGAGTGTCAGAAAACACAATGCTATATATATAGCCTGGCTGAGCGAGGTACACAGTGGCAGTAAACAATGCTATATATAGTGTGGCTGAGCGAGCGGTGTACTACTGTTCCCAGCAGCGACACACAATGACTGGGGGGGACCCTGGCTAGCGTGGCTGGAGAGCGAACTACCCTGCCTGCCTACCCAAAGCTAAACCCACAGACAAATGGCGGAGATATGACGTGGTTCGGGTATTTATTTACCCGAACCACGTGACCGTTCGGCCAATCAGAGCGCGTTCGGGCCCGAACCACGTGACCCGTTCGGCCAATCACAGCGCTAGCCGAACGTTCGGGGAACGTTCGGCCATGCGCTCTTAGTTCGGCCATGTGGCCGAACGGTTTGGCCGAGCACCGTCAGGTGTTCGGCCGAACTCGAACATCACCCGAACAGGGTGATGTTCTGCAGAACCCGAACAGTGGCGAACACTGTTCGCCCAACACTAGATACAGCATGCACACATACGCATGTACACACTCTTATCAGGAGAAACCTAAATGTTACTAGAGATGGTCAATGAGATGCAAATAATTTCAAGTTTATGCAGTATCATGCAAATTATGTATGCAAATGTATGTAGCTTGAACATGAACCTATCACTTTATGTTGAGGTAAAATTTGATATACAAAATTTGCAGAATCCTGCATCAACTCGAAATAATTTGCTTCTCATTGACCATCACTAAATGTTACTGTCAAACATAGAAATAGATCTTATCCGAGGGCAGATTTGCAATTATTTCTCTGCACCTTTGCTTGGCTTTTAGGAAATTCAGAGTTAAAACAGTATCAGAAATACAGAAGTGTGTGGTTCAACTAGATGAGATAAATTATACATGGGATAATAACAGGTTGTAACACATAACAGCCTAAACAATTGATTTAGGCAAACAGTTCACAAAGATAAGGCCGCTCAACCTCTGTTGCAATACAGGTTGCAGGGCTGGGCTTGCTGCATGGGCACGGCATAACCAACAAAGCTTTCAGACTTTACAGTCCTTAACTACCTGCGGACCGAGCGAGTATGAATCTACGGCGGGCAGGGGGCGCTGCGGTCCTGACCGGAAGTAAACTCTACGTCCCATTGACCGCGCGCCCCTGTCCGTCGCCGCCGCTCGGTCCGCTCTGCCCGCCGCAATCAGCTGCCCTGCCGCCTCTATGACGGCAGAGCACTGTGAGCTGGGATGGAGCCATTTTCATTGGCTCCTGGCCCTGCCATTCATGTAAGCCGTTCCCATTGGCTTACATGGAATGACAGGGTCAGGAGCCAATGAAATAGGCTCCTGACCGGCGCACAGCGCTCTGCCGTCATAGCGACGGCAGAGAGAGCAGCCTGCAGCGGGGACAGAGCGGCGTGTCCGGCGGGAGCGACGGTAACTTGCGGCGATTCGTCGGGAAGCGGCGGTTTGCTGGACCAGCACCCTCTGGTCCTTAAGGGGGCAGAGGGTGCTGGTCCAGAAAGGGTTAATCATGGCTATTGTTTATTTAGACACTGTGAAAAAGACACAGACAACACATGGAAATAGTACTAATATTTACTCCATCAACGTAACATAACTCTAATTGGGCACACAATGTGCATTTCACTATTTGTATAAAGTATGTTGAATGACAAGAACACACTTTGTACATATAATGAGTGTTAGACTGTAAGTGCAGCATGCAATACATTTATGGCCTAAATACCAAGAGAATTGAAGTGCACTGTTTGTGCACAGCAATTTTACCATGATTTTTTGAAACAACCCATATTTGTCAGCACATAGTAATCACTTTTTTCCTGTCGTTTGCTTTACTGCTTAATTTGAATCACTGAAGTTTAACTTCCACAAGTTAACACTTAGAACTGATATACAGTATAACACACATATGCCCATATGCAATTCACTTTTTCTCCTGAGTTTTCTCTTAGGTGATATTTGTATAACTTGTCCTTAAAATGTATTTTAAGTCACCAGCAAGCAAGAAATTACTCAAAATAAATTTAATAGTACTTTTTCACCAAATTTTGGGTACTTTTTCAATTGTAAAATTTACTTTACAGAGAAGATGAAAATGATCTCCTAGGAGATAACTCAGGTGAAAAAAATAATTGCATATGGGCTATAATATGTCATGTCCAAAGGTTACATAGTATACTTACATGGTTTTTCTGCATGTACAGTTTCAGCTACCTTTAGGATCTCTTTTTCTGAAAATAAATACAATAAAGGACTTATTAGATCAAGCCTGATTTTTATTTTTTTACACTCTACTTTGCAATGATGACTGACCACTACTATCATTATTCATAATAATTTTAATTCTGTTCTAAAAAAAAAAAACACAAGCACATCACTGTTATTATTGATATTGCAAAAGTGAGTCCTCAGTATTTTCTATTCTTGTACTCAGTATCTGCAGATATTATCTGCATTTCAGTAGGTATATGATAATAAATGCAGAAAGTTATTTTACAACTGCAGAAGCAGAGGGAAGAGTTTAAATTCACTTTGGTCAAGGAGAGATAAACATACCATGCAGCTATCACTATTAAAGGACCACTATCACTGAAAAATTGTGAAACATAAAATACATACATAGAAAATGTACATTTCTCACAGAGTAAAATACACTAAATATTACCTTTTTCCTATAGTACTAAAGTAGGTTGTAAAAAGCTGAAAGATCTGACAGGTTTTGGTCTAGTACTTCAGTATTACCTGTATCCTTTACAATAGCACTCCCTGAAAAGGATCTACACAAAGATGACTGCCAGCATTCCTACTCGAATAGCTACACACTATTTTGGCAGCTGAACTGAGCACCGGTGGTTCAGTATGTGCTTTTGAAAAATGAATAGCTCTGAGTCTCCCATGTGGTGGTAGTCTAGTTCAAAATCTGTCAGATTTTCACGTCCTTCTGTAAGTTACAGCAACATAGAAAAATGTAATTTATAGTACATTTTACTCCGGGAGAAATCAATTTTATATATATATGCATTTTAAATTCTGCAATTTTTATGATCATTACCCTTTAAGTAAATGTGCCTTTAAAAAAATGTCTGTTATTTAGTTAGGTAAATACTTTGTTTTTTTCTGATTGAGCTCTTTGTGTTTTTGCTTTTACAAAAAATTGTTTGGTAATGGTGAAATTTAAACAGAATCTCGAAACATCCAAAAGAATAAAATGTGCATTGTATCACCAAAAAGGCAGCAGTATTATTTTTGGTATGCATACACAATATATAATCTGTACTAAGAATCAGCACTTCTCAATTTAATAAGTGGAAGTAATTTCAGTCTCTGTAGGAATATGAGCAGAAATAAAATATAGCTACCTCTGTATTTTTTTCCATTAACACATTTATTGCTCTTTCTCATTCTGTAAGGTATCATCTATGACAAGTAAGCATGATTCATGACTTCATATAGTATTTATGTATTAATTACTGTATTCTTATGTAAAATACTCTGCCAGCTAAGAAGAAAATCTATATGAAGAGCTTTTCCTCATGATTGGTAATTAAATTAGGGTGCATGAGGCACAGAGAGCATAGAAGATGACTGAAAGGGGAAATGCATTTCAGTAATGAGCTAGTTCTTTCACTATGCATGCGCTGATGAGAAAAAAAATGAAATGCCGCAAGATACAGACAGTACTATGGTGATGATGATTTTGATGGTGTGTCTGATAGAGAGAGACAGACAGACAGACAGACTTGGAAGAAGTCTGACAGTAGTGACTATAAGGCTAAGGGGGGCCGCTAAAGAAGCAGGGTTGATCAAGAAGGTGCTTGAAAGAACAATCTAAAATGCATTAGCTGGCCTTGTGCACAGTGTATGTACTAATTCCTCCCAAGTCCAGGTGAGATGAGCACTCAGAACTTAGTAATCTCATTGGACAGTTCAACAGACTAATAGAAAACCTCAGCAAGAGACTGAAATATGTTTTGCCAGGGTTCTCAGGGTGGGAAGTATTGAAGTGATATTTAAGAGAAGCAAGCCCTGGTATAAAGCATCTTTGAATTTGATGCCAGAACTTCTCATCAATCCTCTAATCTGGATCAATGAGGATTCATATGAACAGGATTGTCATTTTTCAGATCACTGGGCCAGTAGGGAGCCTCAGTAGGTGATATGCTTGTGCCAGGGTTCCCTTTTCAGAATTGTGGTGGTAGAGTGGATGATCATCAGGGAGTCTTCAAATGAGACTTTAAAAAGACCACTAAAGATGTAAAAGTTGGTTGTGTGCATGAGTGTGTAGATTTCTGCACCCCTCTTTAAGTCTATGTGAGCTGTTAATGTTTAGACAGCAGAGGATAGGCCTGGTCGACACAGCTATTCTGGCAATGCCACCCTGCATCAGGAACAGGTGGTTGAAGGGTTAAACCATGTGCAATACAGGGCATTAGAGTATTTGCATGAAACAACTTTTTTTGTCAATGTTTTTTATTTGTTTTCAACAAGTATAAACAGAGGTGGTACATTCACATATCATTACATTCTAGGTAACTTAACTTACAAAGTTACAATATTCCAGGGTATACATTCCTGAACTAACAATGAACCATGTAATAAAACTGTGAACTCTGGTTAGCACCAGATAGAAATGCTAACAAGACTATAAAGAGAAGCTAATAAGACTATAACACTATGAATAAGTCAAACATCAATCCTAGGTGAGAGGTTGTAGCTGTAGCTTACTCTTATCAATGTAGAGTGGGCAAGTATTAAAGGAATTCTTAATTGTATTATTTATATAAGGTAATAATGAGTGGCAGGGAACCAGTTTTCAGGCCTGATTATTATCAGGTAGAACTGGATGTGCCCAACTGAGAGGTCTACTAGATTAGAGGTGAGAACATGAGGGGAGGTTAGGGTATGGGGTGGGGGGGGAGTAACACTACACTTATTGAATTACATTAAATTGTCTCCTATGAGTATGTTGGGATATATTGGAGCTAATTGGGTATGGTTATTTATCTGACAAACGATATTAAGGTGTTTCTGTCAAAAGAGAGGCAACTTTTTTAATATCTGCAGGAACTAGAAGAGAAAACTTAAAATTGCTTAACACCTCAATGCCCCTATTTCCGAAATGTGTTTTTAACTTTCTTAGCGGTAATGACGGTTATGCACGTCAATACAAGATGAGATGACAATGCTGTGAACAGTATTGACGTGCATAGTCAAGTCAATATTCTGCTGCACTGTATACTAGACCCTTGCTTGACATATTTTGGCAAGTTACAGAAATAAAAGGTTATGAAAATTTATTGGATCACTTTTTGCACTGAAATCCTGGGGAAATTGAACACCAGGGAGGTTAAAAGATGGTTAGTTCAACATTAGTAACACAGTTTTTTTAAACAAAGGATAACAAACATGTTCACAAGATATATTATTATTTTAACCCTTTTACAGAACTTCCTGCTAGAAATTGTTCCAAATGAACAAGCCTATGTACATAACTTTTGTAATTTATTTGCAATGTTTATTTGATAAGCATCTGTAGCCCAAGAACAAAGGAAAACAAAACATGATTTCACTCATCTAAGAATATATTTCATGCATACTATGTATTGCCTGCACTGTTGTACAGACATGGAAGATAATCTGAATGTAAGGAGTAGATATAAAGATACAATTAGCTAATTGTTATATTACAGTATGTGCTAATGCTTTAGTGCAGATGCCAAAGGCCCTTCTGGCTGAGATAGCAGTTCATGAGAACAGCTTGTCACATTACTAGGTGAAGCATGGAGCATTCCATGAAGGTGTCCTGGCAGTCTTATTTAAGGGGCTTCCCTTCATTCCCTAGATCTTGCAGACAGCAAAAGTAAATTAGCACATCATCATCATCAACTTAGTAAATGAAAGTGGCTAGATACATAATTACCAGCACTTGAGATGACAGAAATTGGAATCATTCTCTGTGCAGCAAAACACCACTTTTGCTGTAAATGTCTAAATGCTTCATTATAATCAATCCAGGAGCAAATAGATTAGTAAATGGCAATTCATCAAAACTTTAATTTACCGCCATACATACCTATATGACCGCTCATTAAATACAAGGAATGGATAACATATACAAATACAATTTCTTCAAGTAGTCATTAGTGATGGATGAACATGTTTGCTGGTGAACAGTTCCCAGCAAACATTTGTTGTTTGCCATTCGCATTTACCACAAACTTTACGTGAAGTTTGTGTTCACCCTATAATTTAACATGTAGCCAAATTTTTTGACTCTTCATCCTTAAGTCAGTTGGGACAGGACAGATAGCTAAGCATTTTGACCACACGGGCCACACTTCCCATGAAGAAAACACACATGTCAACATTTTACAGATAGCAGTTATGTATTATCCAGTGCTGTGTAGCTTCTTCTATAGCTGTTCTGCTACTTGCAGTTCACCAACTTGGGACCCTAAAAGTCCTTTTGCAGACTTATCCTGCTGTTATTTTTTGGTTGCTATTTGTGGTATGGTGTGTATATAGCTTATAGTACACCGCCCGTGTAGTATAGTGGAGTGTATGGCTGCCTCTCTGTTACAGTTCGTTAGCCTGTTACTTTGCGGGAAACAAAAAAGCGATTGAGTGACTGACCACACTGTACTTTTAAAAAATTGTGTCACCTAACATTGTCACCCGTGTTTAACATCACTGTCTTTGTAGTGCAGTGTTAAGCTCACATACTGTGCAAACAGCAGATTAACCACTTCAGCCTTCAGTCATTTTTCACCTTATGCATCCTAGCAATTTTCACCTCCCATTCATTCGTCAATAACTTTATCACTAATTATCACAATGAATTGATCTATATATCTTGTTTTTTCTGCCACCAATTAGGCTTTCTTTGGGTGGTACATTTTGCTAAGAATTATTTTTTGTTAATGTATTTTAACAGGAATATTAAGAAAACATGGAAAAAAAATCATTATTTCTCAGTTTTCAGCCATTATAGCTTTAAAATAAAACATGCTACCATAATTAAAACCCACATATTTTATTTGTCCATTTGTCCTGGTTATTACACCATTTAAATTATGTCCCTATCACACTGTATAGCGCCAATATTTTATTTGGAAATAAAGGTGCATTTTTTAGTTTTGCATCCATCACTATTTACAATCTTATAATTTAAAAAAATATTAGTTGTACACCCTCTTCACATGCACATTAAAAAGTTCAGACCCTTAATTAACTATTTTTGTTTTGTTTTTTTAAATTGTAATTTTTTTTGTAAAAAATGTTATTTGTGCATTTTTTGGGTGTGGGAGGTAAACAGTTAATTTTATTTTACATGTAATTTATTGTGTCTTTTTATAATAAAAATGTACATGAATGCAGTTTTACTATTTGGCCACAAGATGGCCACAGTGAGATTTTTGTTTTTCTAGCAAGCACACTTGCTCACAGGAAATACAAGGAGGACATTATTTTTTTTTTTCAGAAAGACCACGGCCTCTGAAAATAAGCCGTCAGTATTTCTACCAGGGACTTAGATCAATGAATGGGAACGCACAATAGCGTTTTGGACGAAAAAGTCACGAAAGTGGTTAAGTGACCACAATGTACTTTAAAAATGTTATGTCACCGAACTAGACAAAGCGTTTCACACCACTGTTGAGCTTGTAGTGCAGATTTAGGTCCACACTGTGCAAGCCGCGATTTTTTGTGTTTACATATTAAAAAATCCTTTGCGTAAAATACTGATTTTTGGGGGGTTTCATATCTAAATATATGATAGTAGTGTTGAAACACTACCAGTCAGGCTGTAGCAAAAAAAAATAGATATCTAAGGGCAGATTACATTACATTGTAGGAAATAATGTACATTATAAGAGTTAACTATTTTACTGCATACAATAGTACCATTTTATTAGGAGATCATGGTTCTGTACTAAACACTGCCTATCATTGAATCAAGCTTTTGTACTAATAGGCGAGTTTTCCTTTGTGTTTACAAGTTACCATGTTAGAAATTAAGAAGTTACCGTATATATTGGGAACAACATATTTAATAACAGGGGATTTAAGTGAAGAGAAGCAGAGAGGGAGAGAGAGGAGATAGAGAATGAGAAATGTGGATGATGTGTAAGTGTGCCACTGTGAAGAGAACTACATGATCTGACATTCAAAGTCTTGATGGGGAGGGGCGTCTTCTGCCTCTGTTTCCAGACCATCAACTAATTAAAGAATCAATGTCAGGGCTGAGAGATCTCTCATGGACACATACTGTATCTTAGCACTGGCTTCTGACATTTGAATAAGAACAGTAATATATTACAAGCAAAACAATCAAGAAGAGGGGTCCGCACACAGGCTTATTCATGAACAATGTTGCATTTTATTGTTCCAGCACACACATATAGAACATCTGTCCATCTCAGCCAATAATTGTTTCGGGGCCTATCCAGTCCCCTTTGTCAAGGAATAGGCAGATAAACACATATGTTACACACACAGTATGAGTTAGCAACCTTTGTTTGTTTTGGCAATGAACAGGTGTACACTGGGTTGAAGAAGCATTTCTACACCTGCCTGTGAATGTCCTACCCTTCTCACTTATTATCTGTATTTCAAACAATCCTAAACTTCAGGTTTAGGTCTCTGTATATGCCTTGTCTAGCATGTAAGTCAGTTATAAGGTTGCCACCCACAGTAAAGATGAGTCTCACTCTTGGAGAACATTGTGATCCTGGAATTGCTCTGCAATTCACCTAAAAGCCTTATGTGTTTAGATGTACAACACACTAATCTAAATATATGTATTTACCTTTTTTCTGTTTAGTGGATATGTCTTCTTTCTTCTCTGGTTTCTCTGCAAAGTAAAATGTAAGTTATTAAACTATACTTAAATATGGCGAATAAAGCAGCTTACTGCTTAATTCTTACTGCTCAAACATATACATATTAGCTAAGGTCAGAATACAGTGTTATACCGCAAGGCCAAACTTTGTGTGCCTCCTATCATTGGGTGTTTTGGTGGTCAGTGTACAGCCCCGCCCAATATATAGCCACCTCCTCCATATGCTGTAACTTCTATATAATAAAATTCCCTTTTTCCATGTGCCCACACTTCATGTGGAACCCCTACTTCCATGTACAACTCTTCATTTGCAACAGATGCCTTCTTCCACATACTATTAGCCCATGCATAATCTTTTTAGCATCTGCAGCCCTTGATTCCATGCATGGTCTCCAATCTAGAGTGAACAACTTCATGAGCAGACCCCACCCACACAGGACTTTTAAGTACCTCTCTTTCCTTCTGCTTGTGTTTCTGGTGCTTTTACTGGAACTTCTGGAAAGGAAATTAGTTCTGCTTTAGTAACAGTTACAGTCAATTACAGTTCAACTAATCTTGCTGCTTATATTATTTACTGTTGTTGGTTTTAATCAGACCAAATACACACTTATAAAGCAGAGTCCATATATCCCCCTTAGCATTTCCTTAGCATACTGGTATTCAGGTTTACAGTGCCAATTCAAACATGACTAGAACCAGGGCCTGACACTGTCTACATGTTTTGCAACAGACAATCTCAACACAAAAGTTACTTTACATTTACCAGTTCAGGACCATAGGCGTACACCCCCCTAGTGACCAGGCTATTTTTTTTACAAATTAGTGCTCTGCAGCTATTATAGCTTGCTGCAGAGCCATAGTACTGAACACACAAATTACCCCCCCCCCTTTTCTGCCCACCAACAGAGCTTTCTGTTGATTGCCTCTGAATACTGGAGCCCTGTTTGGTTATTTTTTTATTTGTTGTTTTGCTGTTTTAATAAATATTGCTATTTTTTATTTATTTTATTTTCCCCCCTCCTTCCCTTCCCCTGCCAGCCAATCACAGGGATCCTCTCTCATAGGCATCAGCCTATGGGAGGGGATCGCAACCAGAGCCTCTCCAGGGGACAGCCAAGTGACACGGCTGTCCCCAGTACAGGGCTGCAGTAGATCGCAGTTCTGTACAATGTAAATAGACGGTGGTGTCGCCGCCTAACAGTCTCCTTGCAGAGAAAGCCACTGGTAGACTTATGTAGTAGCAGAGCTCCGTCGCTCAAGTGGGGATACACGCATCAGCGCATGCAATTCCCTCTCAAACCCCACCCCAGGACTTGAGGCCTTTCAGCGTTACACGGTCCTGGGGCTGCCACCTTCCCGACGCCCATTGGCATTAGGCGGTCAGGAAGGGGTTAAATGTTTAACACCACTTCTCTGATGCTGCCCCTCTCTGCCAATCCCTCCACTAGTTGTCAGTTACCCAAAAGAACCAGCTGAAATTTTAACCTTCCCATTCAAATCTTTATATGAGTAGAACCATGTATGATATTATATGCTTGCTGGTATTTACAGTACATATTAATTGACTGGTCAATGTTTATAGACAATTGATGTAATAAATAATGAGCTTGATAAAAGTAAGAATACTTGCGTGTGTGGGGTTTGTTTAATGTCCTATAGTTGAGTACTGTTTATTATAAGAAAAAATGCTTGATATCCTGTAAACTTTAAAGAGGCACTATGTCAAAAAAATGTAAAATTTACAATATGTACAAACATAAATAAGAAATATGTTTTTATCCAGAGTAAAATGAGCCATAAATTACTTTTCTCCTATGTCGCTGTCACTTACAGTAGGTAGTAGAAATCTGACAAAGGTGACAGGTTTTGCACTAGTCCATGTCTTCCTGGGAAATTTTCAGGGATTTATTTATTTTCAAAAGCAGTTAGTGAATGGCAGTTGCTCTGTCCAACTGCCCAAAAACTGTGTATTACTATTATTATTATTTATTGGATTTATATAGCGCCAACATATTACGCAGCACTGTACAATAAATAGGATTACAGACAATGATAACAGGGGTGACAGCACAATACAGTTAACAGACAATAGATACAACAATTAAGGTAATAAGCAATAAGATACATAACACAATGCAGATAGTAATACAAAGCTAGATCACACACTGGAGTGGTAGTGGTAAAGATACAAGTTCCAAATTCTGGGTAAAGTGCACACAGTCAAGTATGATACACAAGGGGAGAACAGGGAAGCTGGCCAGCATCATTGTTTAAATCCTTTTTAGGGAATATCTTTATAAAGAATAAAAGCCTTGCTGAGAATCCCTATGAAGAGATGGACTAGTCCAAAACCTGTCGCTTCTTTCAGATTTTTACTACCTACTGTAAGTGACAGCAACATAGGAGAAAAGTAATTTATGGCTCATTTTACTCTGGAGAAAACGTACCTCTTATTTGTCTATGATTGCACATATTTTAAATTTTACAGTTTTTCACCAAAGTGCCCCTTTAAAGATAAGTGATAGGCAATAAGTAGGGATGGCAATTCTTAGGAGAACTTATGGAGAAGCATGTGATCAGTTTGATGGAAGTCTGCTGAGACGGCGTTCATGGAGTGCAAGGAGGCCTCCACTGGACCCCAGGAGCTGTAAGTGTGACAAGGAAATTCTGTAGAACCTATCCATCCGATTAGCCAAGGAGAAGGTGATCTGCTCAAATTAGTAAACTTCTTGAAGTCTGTGACTCAAGGCACAGGGACTGATGGATGCAGACTTTTACTCCTTGGCTGCAAGGGCCTTGGCCGGATTGCAATACTGAACAAGAAAGATGTTCTGGTGCTTTGTGAGGGAGGGGGCTTCTTATGGAATAGGGCTACCCAGGGATCTGGAGAAATGCTAAACCTTTAAAAGAGGAGGCCAGTCAAAAGCATACTGACCAAAGGTCCTGAACCCTTGGCCAGGAACACCAGCGAGACTGGTCAACTACCACAACCTCTAAAGCAATGATCTGATGCCAACAACCCTCGTTTGTAGGAAGGGCGGGGTCCTGTACCAATCATACAATATTCTATGGCCCCTCTTTCAGATGGTACAATTAATAGAAGATTTAGCCAGGCCTAAACACACAGAATACCAGTCCTCTTGGGCCAAAATAATTATCATACTATTCTCCTATTTTTACATAGGTGGACTGAGTTTACAATACTACATCTCTAAGTAAATTGCAGAAATAAGGCCTGTACTGTGTGAGTAATAATGAAACTCTGACACAAAAGGGCTTACCAGTAGTTTGTGTCTAAAGTTTTTAACACAAATTTGTATCTATGGATCATTTTTATTAATCATCTAGATCATCTTTTATTGTAAATCACTATTGTGCAGCATTTCAAATGATTTTGACAAGTGTTATTATTAGCAGCCTTTGCTTACTGTTTATTAATGGCTAAGAAGCAATATGAATATACCTTTCTTTGGTTTTGATGGTTCTTTGTCAAGTGTTTCCTTTGATGTTTCTGAGAACAAGAAAAAGAAAACAGCTATTAGTGAAGGTTCAGAAGAAAATGGAAATATTTATCATGTCTTAAAATGTTTGCTTTTTTCCTTCCTTGTTGTAATTAATAGCTAAGTGAAATGGAACACTGATATCTCATTCAACACTTCATCTTTCATACACTTTAAGTAGATAAATGTAAAAATGATGTAATGTCTGGCCATTTTTAGCAAATACAGTCATACGTACCACAAAAAAAAAAAAACTATTTCAAAAGATAGTTTGCAAATGTTAATAGTAATTCATCCTATGATATGTGATAATGCACCAATGATTGATACGCGCTCAAAAATGAAGTAAATATGAATATCATGATATTTGTCAGCGTGCCACAGGATCTGACTCCAATTTGTCAGCATATTTGTTCTAGAACTAATATGTGGAAGCTTACCTTTAATTTGTTCGTTTGACACTTTTTCATGTCTCTTCTCTGGTGTTTCTAAAATAGATAAAAGTAAATGTTCTATGTTATGTTACAAATATTAGGTTACTGTATTTATAAATTATGATAGCTGTTAAAGGATTTTGATATGTAATATTTCATTTTTAGCAACTCACAGTACCTGGACTTGTAATCCCATACATAGAGAGAACTTGATTTAGACAGATGGAGCCAAATCCATAATAATATTTTAGGATTATTTTAAGCAACATTTCTGCAACAACTCCTATGTTGATATGCTTGCTATGCCCTCTATGACGAACCATGGTGAGAGGATAAAGCCGCAAGTGCTTTTTTCACTGCGCATGTGCAGTTTGAAAGCCACGCTTATGCAGTTCAGAATCGATTTGCACAGCTTGGACGAACTTCCAGGGGGCTGGGGACATAAGAGGACTGGGCACAGGGAATGGGAGGAACCCCGAGGACAACAAGCAGCATCTGGAGGGGGTAGTGTAGCCCACCATGGCCTTTATTTTGTATTTTTTTCCCTGCTGCAGGGGTACTTATTTAAAAAAAGAAAAAAAATCAGATAAAATCAGTGGATCATAATTACCGGGGATTACTTGTAATTATAGCCATGGATGTCCTTCAATGCCAGGAAAGCAGTAAAGTTGCAGTGAAAAAGCAACTACAAAAAGTGCATACTTAAGTATTTTAATGACATTAAAATTACATTTTTTTATGTTTGCAGCACCATGATAAATTAATAACACAAAGAGGGGTAATATTTCTGGACCCTTACCCGTAGTTTCATTGACCAGTGTTTTCTCAGCCTTTTTTACTGTTGTTTCTAAGAAAGACAAAAGACATAAAATGAAAGGAAAAATAATGTACATGTAACTCTTTATTATCTTTATTTATTAAACATGGATAGGTGATTAGATTTTTAAGCCCCCTATTTTAAATACAACAATAATCTGAATAAAAAATAAGTTCAACACTGAATTTTTGCCACTGGGTACCGGTACTTTGAGCCCAGGATATTTGGTTTCAAAGTTTTAACCATAATATCTAAATCCCCCACCTGACTTTTCCTGACCTGTAATGCCCAACCTAGTCTAAAGGTGTGTACAAAGTTTTCACCCATTGGGGATGTGACTAGATCTCTTGTATTTTCGCTGTCAGCTGTTAAGGGGTGAGAAGGGATGACAACATGGCACATGTGGGGCTTTCAGTGGGTGGTGTAATGAGGGGAACATTGTACTCAGACGAGATGATCCAGCACTCTGGCTCTTTCGGCAATGCATTGGAGCAGCTGTGCTTACACTCAATTCCCCAGAAACTACTGAAGTTCAAAGATCTGTGTTTCAGCCCAGGAACTAGCATTTAGCAATCTTGGTGTAGGTCTGCTTCCACTTTACTACATTTTTTTAAATTGAAAATGGTTAGATTTTAGCAATATAGTGTAGCCACATATAAAGTACAACTTTATTGCAAATTACCGTTTGTACGTTTTGCTGGCTTCTTTTCAAGATCTTTCACTGGTACAACTAGCCAAGAAAAAGAAATGTATAAACATGCATTAACTTTACGGTTTATTATTACATTTCTACCTAGTACTCTCTGAGGAGAGACATGTTAGACATGTTAGATTTTTTAAGTAATCCTTAGTTGTATTATCTAAGCCAGTAAGCAGCTATACAAGCCAAGACAGACAAGACAAATAACATTTATATTGTGCTTTTCTACTGGCAGACTTAAAGCGCTGAGCTGCAGCCATTAGGGCATGGTCAGTAGCTGTGTTAAGGAGTCTAGCCCAAAGTCTCCTACTGAATAGGTGCAGCTTACTGAACAGGAAGAGATTCAAACCCAGGTCTCCTGTGTCAGAGGCAGAGCCCTTATAACCAGTACATATCCAGCCACTGGTAGATCAAATAATAATGGGCAGCATGGTGGTTTAGTGGATAGCACTTTTAAAACACACAGATAAGTTAATTGACTTCTCACCTAAATTGGCCCTAGACTATGATGAACGCATGACTATGATAGGAATTGGTTTGTGAGTTCATCTGAGGGACAGATAACAGGGCTGGCCCTTCTATGAAGGGTCCTGAATCAGGATATTAAGGCAGCAACCTCTAGGGGGCAGCATTTGATGAACTGTATGTGGAAGTACAATCCTAATACAAAAGCACGCAGAGGGGGCTGACAGCTGAGGAGGAGGAGGAGCCAGAGACAAGTTAGCAGCAGCAGAAGAATCAGCCCACACATACAAACAATGTGCTGCTGAATGTCAACGACCCAGCTGAGATGTAGAGGAGACTAATGATCCTGCACTCTAGAAGGCTGAAGAGGAGATGGTATGAGCCTCAGCTGGGTGGGGGAGGAAGTGAAAGAAGAGATGCAGTGGTGTAGCTATAGGGGCTACAGAGACCCATGGACCAGAGGGACCCTGCTTTATCCATCTTATTAGCTTTGCATTGATGCTATGCTGATAACAATTACCTCTCTATGTGCATTGAACAGCAGTAGTCTTTAACAAACCAGTTCTTCACTCTAATAACATCTCACTGACAATGCAGCTTTCAATGGTAGGTTTTGAGGCTCTATATCAGGGGTGTCAAACTCAAATAGATGGAGGGCCGAAATGAAAAACTTAGACCAGGTCGAGGGCCAAAAGTCATATTTACCCCCCCCCCCCCCCCAGGTAGGTTTCTCCAATATAGATTAGCTAGGTAGGTTTCTCCAATACAGATTGGCTAGGTAGGTGCCTCCAATATAGATTAGCTAGCTAGGTGCCTTCAATGTAGATGAGCTAGGTAGGTGCCTCCAATAAAGATTAGCTAGGTAGGTTTCTCCAATATAGATTAGCTAGGTAGGTGCCTCCAATATAGATTAGCTAGGTAGGTTTCTCCAATATAGATTAGCTAGGTAGGTGCCTCCAATATAGATTAGCTAGGTAGGTGCCTCCAATATAGATTAGCTAGGTAGGTTTCTCCAATATAGATTAGCTAGGTAGGTGCCTCCAATATAGATGAGCTAGGTAGGTTTCTCCAATATAGATTAGCTAGGTAGGTTTCCCCAGTATAGATTAGCTAGGAAGGTGGCTCCAGTATAGATTAGATAGGCAGCTGTCCCCAGTATAGATTAGCTAGGTAGGTTTCCCCAGTATAGATTAAATAGGCAGCTGTCCCCAGTATAGATTAAATAGGCAGCTGCCCACAGGATAGATTCGATAGGCAGCTGTCCCCAGGATAGATTAGATAGGCAGATGTCCCCAGGATAGATTAGATAGGCAGCTGTCCCCCAGGATAGATTAGATAGGCAGCTGTCCCCAGGATAGATTAGATAGTCAGCTGTCCCCAGGATAGATTAGATAGTCAGCTGTCCCCAGGATATATTAGATAGTCAGCTGTCCCCAGGATAGATTAGAAAGACAGCTGTCCCCAGGATAGATTAGAAAGGCAGCTGTCCCCCAGGATAGATTACATAGACAGCTGTCCCCCAGGATAGATTAGATAGGCAGCTGTCCCCCAGGATAGATTAGATAGGCAGTTGTCCCCCAGGATAGATTAGATAGGCAGTTGTCCCCCAGGATAGATTAGCTAGGCAGCTGTCCCCCAGTATAGATTAGATTGGCAGCTGTCCCCCAGTATAGATTAGATAGGCAGCTGTCCCCAGTATAGATTAGATAGGCAGCTGTCCCCAGTATAGATTAGATAGGCAGCTGTTCCCAGTATAGATTAAATGGACAGCTGTCCTCAGGATAGATTAGATAGGCAGCTGTCCCAAGTATAGATTAAATAGGCAGCTGTCCACATGATAGATTAGATAGGCAGCTGTCCCCAGGATAGATTAGATAGGCAGCTGTCCCCTGGATAGATTAGATAGGCAGCTGTCCCCCAGTATAGATTAGATAGGCAGCTGTCCCCAGTATAGATTAGATAGGCACCTGCCCCCCAGTATAGATTAGATAGGCAGCTGCCCCCCAGTATAGATTAGATAGGCAGCTGTTCCCAGGGTAGATTAGATAGGCAGCTGTCCCCAAGTATAGATTAGATAGGCAGCTGTCCCCCAGTATAGATTAGATAGGCAGCTGTCCCCCAGTATAGATTAGATAGGCAGCTGTTCCCAGGATAGATTAGATAGGCAGCTGTCCCCCAGTATAGATTAGATAGGCAGCTGTCCCCCAGTATATATTAGATAGGCAGCTGTCCACAGGATAGATTAGATAGGCAGCTGTCCCCAGGATAGATTAGCTAGGTAGGTACCTCCAGCAGGTAGCCAGCCTGCTGCCCCTTTCTCCCTGGACCCCGCTCCATTACCTCCTGGAGTCGGCGGCCCGTCCTGCACAGAGTCCTCTCCCCTGATCTTCCTCGCATGCCTGGTACCATGACATGCAGCAGTGACGAGAAGACAGCAGAGCGACTCCTCCGGTAACATCACGTGTAAAGGAAGTACTTCCTGTTATGCGCCTACTAGGCCGGAGCCGCTCTGCTGTCTTCTCGTCACTGCTGCATGACATGGCGCCGGGCATGCAAAGAGGATCAGCGGAGCGGACTTCCATGCAGGACGGGCCGCAGACGCCAGGAGGTAGTGGAGTGGCGGCCAGGGAGTAAAAGACCCCTCCATTTGTTAGGCGGAGCAAGGGAGTGATAGAGCGTAATCACGCTCTATCACTCATAGAAGGAGGGAGGCAGTGCAAATTTACAATGGGAGGGGGCGGAGCCGGGAGCATGGCCACGGGCCAAAATCAATGTTAATTAAGAAAGCACTTGCGGGCCAAATTTTGCCAGAGTTTGACACATCTGCTCTATATCAAGCCTCTACCCATGATATCTGAGCCTCTGCCCATGAAGACAGTACATGGATGACCTGGAGGAGCTGAATGGTGAAGCTATTATTAAAATAGTGGCCTACTTAAAAAGAACCTGAAATTAGTAACATCATTCAGAATAAACACATGACATAGCTGCAAATGAATATTACTTACTAACCTCACCATCAGTTCCTCTCAGAGGCTCACCATTTTCTTCTTACAGTGATCCATTCCAGTTCTGCCAATATTTTTTCAGAACTGAAGTATACCAGTAGCTGTCAGTTACAACTGAATGTGCAAGGTAATGTCCATGTTTCAGTATGGCACCAGTGGGTGATATTACAGTTTGAAAATGTGCTGACCAGGAACCTGTTATGGGGTAATGGCCATTTTTTAAATGGAGGACGGAGAATTTCATTGATAACAGTGGACAAATGGGACACAGGAGAGGAGAAAGAGATTGATGAGTAGACTACACGGGAGGTAAGTATGACCTGTGTATGGTTATTTTGACTTTTTATTTTCAGCTCAGGTTCTCTTTAAGTGACTAGAGATAATTGCACCCTAAGTGTGTATGTACAGTGTGTGAGTGTGTCTGTGCAGTGTGGGAGTGTGTAAGTTTGCAAGTGTGTCTATGCAGTGTGTGGAAAAGGCTGTGCAGTGTGTGTCTCTGTCCAGTGTGTGAGTGTGTCTGTGCAATTTGTGTATGTGTCTCTGTGCAGTGCTTAAGTGGATTACTTAAATTGGGCACACTTGATAATTGGGTGCTGCCATAAATCACTGTGGAAATTGCGGCTATGGCAGGGCCAACAGGTGACTTTGTGCACCAAAGTTTGACCATAGTATAGCCAAATGCTGGCTACCATAGTCACCAGTAGTAGAGTGAACCCTCTGCCAGATTTCAACTGGGGGGGAGGGCTATCCTTACAACTTTTGCTTCAGGCCGCAGAAAGTCTAGAACCTGCCCTGACAGTTAGTGACATGACTATATGTACTCTGTAAGGCGCTGCTGAAGATGTCAGCACTATATAATAGTTATGTGAAATACATTTTTCAGATATAATTCAATAATATGCTACTTGTCATCTCTTTTATGATTTGTTTGTGAGGCCATTGATGGTTCACAAAGAATTGCAGTTGTTTTGAAAACTGTTTGGAAATAGCCACCATAAGAGCTTGATGGAAAGGGGAAGATCTCTTTCTTGGGTTCCCAAGAAGCACTTCATATCAGGAAAGTAATAAGACCCTGCCCCACTCCGAATTCAAACATCATGAACATATTGAGGTTAGGATAGTTCAAATGGCTAAATAATCACAATGGTTTCATGTAACAGTAACAAAAGGAAATAGTTCAGAATGATAAGAAAACATTTTTCCTACAGGTATTCATATACTCTGTACACTAGGTTGCTTGTAGTTACGAAGCCATTTGAACACTGAGAAACCAAACATTATAAACTGACATACACTTCCTCATCAATCTTATCAACTACAAAACTGCCTGTTCCAGAATCTGTATGCACTGTTATCAAGAGGATAATAATTTACAATAATTTTCAATACAGACTAAGGACTTTTGTATTTTTATGGTAGAAAGTGCCATATGAACTTTTAAAGTGAATGGGAACCCGTATTAAAAAAAAAAGTCAGATACTCACCTAAGGAGAGGGAGGCTCTGAGTCCCATAGAGCATCCCCTCTCCTCTCCCGGTCCCCGCTGTTGTTCTGGCTCCCCCATAGCGGTATTCGACCGTTTCAGTCAAATACCGCTGTCTCCCTGACGAAGGGAGGCTCCGGAAATGCTTCGGGAGCCCAAGTGCTCCCAAAGACGGGCCACTCTGCATTGTGCACGCGCGCGCCCTTTATGACTCACTCGCGTGTGCGCCGCCTGTCTTTGGGAGGACTCGGCTCCTGAAGACTTCCGAAGTCCTCTCGGCGGGGGATGTGAACGGAGGAGCCAGCGCAGCACCGGGAGCACCAGGAGAGGAGAGGGAAGGCTCATTAGGACCGAGCCTTCCCTCTCCTTAGGTGAGTATCTGACTTTATTTTTATTTAAATAAGGGTTCCCATTAACTTTAAACATACAGGTAACAGACAAGGGCCCATATGCAATTAACTTTTTCTCCTGAAAATTTTCCTAGATGATTTATTCACACCTTGTCATAAAATGCCAGTTAAGCAATCAGCAAGTTAGAAAATACTCAAAAGGATTTTGATATAACTTTTTCACCAACTTTTGGGTACCTTTTTTTAACATGCAATGACATTCTTAAAATACATTTTTACCTACTTTTTAGTCCTTTATTAATTTGTTAGTGCTTAAAAGTTATTTTTAGCTAAGATTAAATATTAACTCCTGGGAGAAAACTCTGGAGAAAAAGTTACGGTAATTGGATAAGGGCCATTGTGCTTTCAATTGCATATGGAGCTAGCAATCTATATCTCAGTGCTAGGCCGAAACTACGCATGAGCGTAATTACGCATCGTAATTCAATGCAAATTTACGCGTAAGCGCTACGCGTAACTTACGGTCTTACGCGTAAGTATTTACGCGTAAGCAGTAAAGTGGTATCGTAATTACGCTGTCTACCGTAATTGCTAGGTATGCGTAATTTTACGAAGACTTACGCGTAATTTTACGCGTAATTACGAACATAAAAACTTCCCTTTTCTAAGACTAGCCAATCAGTCAACATCCTAAGCAACCAATAGTATCTTCTCCCGCCCTTCAGTATATAAGCGTACGTTTTGACGCATATGAATGATGTGTACGCCATAGCTATCACATTGACGGCTATTGCGTACAGATCGTCCGTATGCGTAAAAAAGTACGTATTAACGGGTATTACGGCACTACGCATAACATCGTAGCGTAAGTGCCTACATTACGGTATCCTTACGCGTAACTGCGTAAATTAACGCATAATTACAGTGATGAACCGTAGATAATTTCCTACGCCGTAACCGTAATTGCGTAATGCGTAATAGCGTAAAATTACGCGTAATGATCCGTAAGCGTAGATTTTTCCATTACGACCAGCAATGCTATATCTATCTATAGCTAACTGTCACATGAGTGGTTGGGATCACAAAAAAATGCTTCTAAATTACATTCTTGTATCTTAACAATATTTAAAAGTTTTATTTACAGCTTTCTATTGCAAATTCATTCTAATAGTTACCTTTTGTTTGGTTTATATCTTGTTCTTGCTTTACTGGAGCTGCTGCTGCAAATAAAAAGAAAGGCCACATTGTATAGTGAAACTGATGCTTAATATAACTTTCAGACTTAAAGGGTACCTGAAGTAAGATGGATAAGGAGGCTGCCATATTGATTTCTTTTTAAGCAATGCGGTTACGTGGCTATCCTGCTGATCCTCTGCCTTAAATATTTTTAGCCATAGACCCTAAATAAGCATGCAACAGATCAAGTGCTTATGACATTTTTGTCAAATATAACAAGGTTAGCTACATTTGTTTCTGGTGTGATTCAGATACTACTGCTCTCCTAACCCAGCCCAGCTGCCTCATTAAACCTTCTCAAATGACAGTGCACATATATTATTTCAACCAAGTTTAAAGAGCTCAGGTCTGCTTAAAATCTGGAAGTGATGTATGCAGTGCATCACTGTTTTGATGGGAAAAGAGTAGAATGGCTCTGTAAGACCATTGTGAATGCTAATGGCTAGTGACCACCTTCCCACAGTAATTGCAAGTATCTAAATTACTGCAGCCAGATTTGCTTTGAACATCAAAAATGTTTTGTGAAAAATCATAAGTTTTGGCAGGATTTTGTTTTAACACAGAGGCCCATATTTAATTCACTTTTTCACCTTTTAAAACTTGTCAATAAAATGCTTTTTAAACTACCAGGAAGCAAAAAAATACTCAAAATAATTTTGATAGTACTTTATACCTACTTATTGATACTTTTTTCCATTGCAAAATGCTAAAAAGTTATTTTAAATCAAATATGACATTTTTTCTCCTAGGAGAAAACTCAGTTGAAAATGTGAATTGCATATGGCCCATTTTCACAACTTGTAAATAAAATGCCTTGTACACCACCAGCAGGTAAACAAATACTCAAAATAATTTGTAAATCACTTTTTCACCTACTTTGTGATACTTTTTCCATTGCAAAGTGCTAAACATTTGCAATGCAAATTCACCTTTTCTCCTCAGTTTTCTCTTAGGTGATATTTTTATACATTGTCAATAAAATATCCTTCAGGCCACCAGCAAGCAATAACTTTGAATCTACTTTGTCACCTATTTTTTGGTGTGTTTTTAATTGCAGAGTGCTGAAAAGTTATATTAAACAGAGGCCCATATGCAATTAACTTTTTTCTCCTGAGTTATCTCCTCTGAGATAATTTTCTCTTTAAATTAACTTTGCAGCATTTTATATTTAAAAAAGAACCCAAAAGTTGGTAAGAATAACCTGTCAACATTTTCTTGCTTGCGAGTGGATTAAAAGGCATTTTATGACAAGGTATGAAAATATCACCTAGGAGAAAGTGAATTGCATATGGGCAGGAAGATCAAAAAGCATCTTCTAGGAGCAATCTTAGGAGAAAAAAATGAATTGAATAAAGGCCAGAGAGTACATTAGTACACTACTTGGCCGTTATTCAATTTACTTTTTCTCCAAACCTTTCTTCTAGGAGATTATCTTCATCTTCTGTTCAAAATAACTTTTCAGCACAATTGAAAAGATACCAAAGAGTAGGTGAAATCCTAAAGTATTTTGAGTATTTTCTCTTGCTTTCGGGTGCCTTAAAGGGTATTTTATTCATAAGATATGGGATTCAAGTGGAGCAGGCACCACCAATGTAATAATAGCTTCTTTACAGATCACATGAATTAAAATCAGCAATACAATGACAGACTGCTGTTTCGAGCTTCCATGCTCTTTATCAAGTTGTCAAGACTGCAAGACTGCATTCATAAGGTATGAAAATATCACCTTGGAGAAAATTTAGGAAAGAAAGTGAATTGAATAAGGGCCAAGTGCCTGTTCCTAAAAGTGTCCATATGCAATGCATTTTTTTCTGAGTTTTCTTCTAGGTGATATATTCACAATTTTGTTAATAAAATGCATTTTATACCACCACTAAGCAATAACATGCTCAAAACAATATTGACAGCACTTTTTCATCCATGTTTTGGTATTTTTTCAATTGCAGAGTGCTGAAAAGTTGTTGAAAATGTAACTAGACAAGACAAATAACATTTATATCACACTTTTCTCCTGGCAGACTCAAAGCGCCAGAGCAGCAGCCACTAGGGCGCGCTCTATAGGCAGTAGCAGTGTTAGGGAGACTTGCCAAAGGTCTCCTACTGAATAGGTGCTGGCTTACTGAACAGGCAGAGCCGGGATCCGAACCCTGGTCTCCCATGTCGGAGGCAGAGCCCTTAACCATTACACCATCCAGCCACCACTACTTCAGAGAGATAAGTCAGGAGAAAAACTTGCAAAACATGGTCCCTGTGCCAATAAGCAATTCACCTTTTCTTCTACGTTTTGTACTTGGAAATAATTTTTAATCATCTCTGATAAAATAACTGAAAAATATTTAATGACCCTTATTCAATTCACTTTTTCTCCTTAAGTTTTCTCCTAGGAGATACGTTTTCATCTTCACTTTAACCACTTCAGCTTCAGTCGTTTTCACTTTATGCATCCGAGCAATGTTCACCTCCCATTCATTCGCCTATAACTTTATCACTACTTATCACAATGAACTGATCTATATCTTTTTTTTTCCACCACCAATTAGGCTTTCTTTGGGTGGTACATTTTGCTAAGAGCCACTTTACTGTAAATGCATTTTAACAGGAAGAATAAGAAAAAAACGGAAAAAAATCATTATTTCTCAGTTTTCAGCCATTATAGTTTTTAATTAATACATGCCTCCATAAAACTCACGTATTGTATTTGCCCATATGTCCCGGTTATGACACAGTTAAAATGATGTCCCTATAACAATGTATGGCGACAATATTTTATTTTGGAAATAAAGGTGCATTTTTTCCGTTTTGCATTCATCACTATTTACAAGTTTAAAATAAAAAAAAATATAGGAATATCTCATCTTTACATTGATATTTAAAAAGTTTAGACCCTTAGGTAAATATGTACATGTTTTTTTATTATTGTAATGTTTTTTGTTTTTTTATAATAAAAATTTTATTTGGGTATTTTTTAGGAGGGTGGGATGTAAACAGTACTTTTATAATGTAAATGTGTGTTGAGTTTTATTTTTTTAACTTTTAGTTGTAGTTTTACTTTTTGGCCACAAGATGGCGGCCATGAGTTTGTTTACATGACGTCACTCTAAGCATAACATACGCTTAGAGGGACGCATGGGGGATGCAACAGCCAGAAAAAGCGGAGCTTCTGAGAGAAGCTGTCGCTTTTTCTGCGGGGGAGAGGAATCAGTGATCGGGCACCATAGCCCGATTCACTGATTCGTGGGCTAACGATCCGCGGCCAGGAGCGTGCATGCACGTGCGTGATCGGCCATGGGAGCGCGCAGACGCGCACATGGCCTCCTGGGCGTAGCTAGTACGTCCAGGAGGCCAAAGTAGTTAAAATAACTTTTTAGCACTCTGCAACTAAAAAAGTACCAACAAGTAGGTGCAACAATAGTGTCAAAATGTGTGCTTCCAGGGCCCATGTGCTTAGCTTTTCTTTCCTAAATTTTTCCCTAGGAGATATTTTTTCTTCTTCTATTTAGAATAACTTTTCAGCAATTTACAATTAAAAAGCACCAAAAAGTTGTTGGAAAAGCACTATAAAAACTATTTTAAGTATTTTCTTGCTGACTTAAAGGCATTTAATTGAAAAGTTTGAAAATATCACTTAGGAGAAAATTTTAACTTGGGCCCAAATGCAATGGGCCCAAATGCAATTCACTTTTTCACCTGACTTTTCTCCTAGGAGATCATTTTAAATCTTCAATTTAGAATAAGTTTTCAGCAATTTGCAAAGGAAAAAGTACCCCAAATTAGGAGAAAAATTACTATCAAAATTATTTTAAGTATTTGTTTGTTTGCTGGGTGTTTAAAACGCATTTTATTGACAAGTTTGAAAATATCACCTAGGAGAAAACTCAGGAGAAAAGGTAATTGCATATGGCCCTATGTGGCTTAAAATGCATTTTACTAACAAGGTTCTAAATTTTCACCTAGGAGAAAAAGAAAACTAAGGAGAAAAAATGAATTGAATAGGGGCCCTAATGTCTTATTTTAACATTAAATGGGCCTGATACTATTCAAGGTGATAAGTAGCTTGCAGATGCGAGCTACTTATCACCTTGCCATCGCACGAGGATTACCGCCAAATCCTATTGCTAGTTTCACTCGTGCAATGGCCAATCATTAGGGAGCATTACTCAGGCAAAAGCCTGAGCGATGCTCCCTTGTCACGGACTCATGGGAGATGGGGAGCGAGGTTTTACCCTGTGGTGCTGTCCATCAGCACCATGGCCTTGCTCCCCACACATGCGCACACCTGCCGAACATCCGCCACAATATTCCCCCGCTGCATCTGGGGGTCTCCTTTAACCACTTTACCCCCGCGCGTACGGATTTCTCCGCCCCTTTTTCCATCCTTTCACCCCTAGGGACGGAGAAATCCGTACTCTGCGCACTCCCGCCGCTGTCCGCGCTCCCGCTCGTAAACACGCCGCCCGCCGCTAGTAAACACGCCGCCGCCCGCTCGCCCAGAGATCAACGAACGGGAAAATCCATTCCCGTACGTTGATCTCAGCCCCGCAATGATCTGCTGCCGCTCGGCTGAGCAGCGCGATCATTGTGAAATAATAACAAAGTCCCAGCCTCTTTCTACTTCCTGCAAGCGTCCGGAAGGACGCTTGCAGGTCGCATGAAACAAATTGGTAATGTTGCCATCTTGTGGCCAAATAGTAAAACTACAACCTAACCATTTTTTACACACAAATAAACTTGTTTTACACAAAAAATTAACTCCTTACCTCCCACACTCCCCAATTTTTTTTTTTTTTTTGTAATTAAAAAAAAAATAAAAAATTTACAATTCAAAAAAAATACATAAATAGTTACCTTAGGGACTGAACTTTTTAAATATTTATGTCAAGAGGGTATAACACTGTTACTTTATAAACTATGGGCTTGTAATTAGGGATGGACGCAAAACTGAAAAAAATGCACCTTTATTTCCAACTAAAATATTGGCGGCAAACATTGTGATAGGGACATAATTTAAACGGTTTTATAACCGGGATAAATAGGCATATACATTTAATGGGTTTTAATTACAGTAGCATGCATTATTTAAAAACTATAAAGGCCGAAAACTGAAAAATAATAAATTTTTTCCCCCATTTTTTCCTATTTTCCCATTAAAACACATTTAGAATAAAATTATTCTTGGCATAATGTCGCACCTAAAGAAAGCCTAATTGGTGGCGAAAAAAACAAGATATAGTTCATTTCATTGCGATAAGTAATGATAAAATTATAGACGAATGAATGGAAGGAGCGCTGAAAGGTGAAAATTGCTCTGGTGGTCAGGGGGTAAAACCCCTCAGTTGGGAAGTGGTTAATAAGGAGACCCCCAGAGCTCCCTGCCGGCTGCCGCTAGTCTGTGTAACGCCTCACGTGGCTGCAAAGATAGTTGAAAGCAATTTCCCTACCGCCGCTTAACACCCGCCGGCCGCTGAATCTCGCCGCAAGTTCCGACGTTTAATTACAGTGTATGAATCACTGTAATTACTCTATAGCAGAGGTCCGGCAAAGCATCTTTGAATCAGCCGCTGGGGCTCCCCATTGGTTCACAGCCTGCTTTTTGCAGGTCTAAGCTAATGCTTATGTCGAGGCATGCAAAGTGTAATAGGATAGGGTGTAATGAACTTGCTGGACGATAATATTGCCCAAGCGAGTTTTTTTAACACCCTGCCTAGGGCTAAATGCAATTGGATCAGGCGACTTTATTGTCGCCTGATTATCGGACTCACCAGCGTTTAACGCTGGCGAGTCTGACATTTGCATCAGGCCCAATACCTGGTTCGGAATGCTTTTCATATAATAACAAAGTAGCAGCAAGAGAACAGATTGGTTAATAGCTAATTTGCCGTGTAAACTAAGTACTGCTTCTTCCTTGGGTCAAATGGCCACAGAGATAAAATCAGTAATCCATTTGCTCTGCAGTTTTGATCTGGGTCCTTTTTTAAGACATTTAAGGCAAATGTAACAAAATGATTCCAACCACTTAACAACCGCCTAACGCCGATAGGCGTCGGCAGGTCGAAGTGGTGTTTCCATGGAAAATCCGTTCCATGCCAGTCGACGGAGGGTGTCTCCGTGAACATGAAATGTAAACACACGAGGAAGAAATCCCCTGTGTTTACATCCTGGCCTCTGACCGGGGATCGCCGGCATGATGGATGGATGGATCGCCGTCCTGTGCCGCCCATAGTGAGAGGGAGAGGGAGGGAAGGAGAGGGAGGAATATCGCTGCGGAGGGGGGCTTTGAAGAGCCCTCTCCCACTCGGCCACACAGAGTGGTGGCGATCAGACCCCCCCAGCAGGACATCTCCCTAGTGGGGAGAAAAGGGGAAGTCTGATCGCCCTGCCACAATTTTGATCTGTGCTGTGGGCTGGAGAGCCAAAACAGCCCTGGTCCTTAAGTGGTTAAATTAAGCTATATTTAAAAGTAATAATGTAATTTGATGGTTTTGAGGTAAGTAATGCCTGATTGACATTTTGTTTAGTGTATGTTTAGTATTCATATGTTCAATCTTACATTTTATTTTCTCCTTTATTTCTTTTGCAAGTTTCTCCGCCGGTGCTTCTAAAAGATACAATATTAAATATGTTTGTTACACATTACATATATTGACAGTAAATCTATAGTCATCTATTTACTGTAAGTTGAACTCCCCACAATTATAGGTAGATACAACCAAGTTGTGTGAGTTTATAACAAAAAGTATATTTTTAATGTTTTTGGTATCTTAAAGAGGAACTGCAACTCCATATAGTAGAATGCAGTACATTATTCAGGATACCCACTTTTACGTTAAATATTCTGGTTTCAGCACTGGAAACACTATGTATAGCTATACTGTATATTGCTGTATACTCTTCCCCCACCCCTCAGAGCATTCTGGGAGACCAGATATATTTTTATACTGGCTTTAGAGCTCTAGGTAAATGAACACTGTGCAGAGATCACTTGCCAGTACTAAAGATGTCACCAACAGTGAAACATTTCATAGAGTAAATCCGGGAGAGGAAACATTTTACAATGGGCAAACACTGACTAAATAATGTATACATTTATATTGTTATTTTGGTTACAGTTACTCTTTAAATATGTATCTTGCTGGTATTAAATGAAATATGTATCAGCTGGTATTAAATGAAAGTATCTTAATCAATCTTCTATTATCCTCTGAACAGCTAGTCACAATTGTGTGTTTGAGGAGTAAATTGGTGCTTGAATTACACTGTTACTATTTTTACAGCAGGATAGCCCATAAGCATGAATATTCATCTATCCGCGTTTACCAGAAAGCCTAGAAGGCAAGTTAAAGTGGAATATAACTCGCAAGTTAAAGAGGAACTCCAGTGAAAATAATGTAATAAAAAAAGTGCTTCATTTTTACAATAATTATGTATAAATGATTTAGTCAGTGTTTGCTCATTGTAAAATCTTTCCTCTCCCTGATTCACATTCTGACTTGTATTACATGGTGACATTGTTACTGTGGGCAGATTATGGAGCTGTTTCTAGCTGGTCTGGCTTTAACAGACAGCTATTTCCTGTCTGAACATTGTTACATTGTGACAGTTTGCCCAGAGTACCGTACGGTACCAGAGCCTCTTGTGGGAGGGGTTTCAGCACAAAATCAGTCATACAGCGCCCCCTGATGGTCTGTTTGTGAAAATCATTATATTTCTCATGTAAAAGTGGGTATCAGCTACTGATTGGGATAAAGTTCAATTCTTGGTCGGAGTTTCTCTTTAAGGCATTTTTTGTAATTGTGTTATCAGACTGTTCTGTGTAGAGTCATCTGAGCCAATGGACTGACTTAAATCGAGTTACATTATTTTTTTTTTCATTTAAAACTTTTCCCATCTACAATATTTTATCTGTTCAGCACTTTGCTTGAAAATTAGCATCTCCAAAGAAGATATAAAAATGTAACATGAGTATCTGCAACACCCACATTTCTCCACAAATCCTTGGATTTCCATTGCTGGTTACATCATTTACAGAACAGATTGTGAAAGATAGACTTTTTGAGATAAAAAAGAGGGACACCTTAAAGAGAAACTCCAACCTAGAATTGAACTTTATCCCAATCAGTAGCTGATACCCCCTTTTACATGAGAAATATAATGGTTTTCACAAACAGACCATCAGGGAGCGCTGTATGACTGATTTTGTGCTGAAACCCCTCCCTCAAGAAGCTCTGAGTACCGAACTGCCACAATGTAACAATGTTCACAGACAGGAAATAGCTGTTTACAGCTGTCTCTAACAGCCAAAACAGCTAGGAGCAGCTACATAACCTGCCCACAGTAAAAATGTCACCATGTAATAAATGTCAGAATATAAATCGGGGAGAGGAAAGATTTTACAATGAGCAAACACTGACTAAATCATTTATACATAATTATGGTAAAAAATGAAGCACTTTTTTTACTACATTATTTTCACTGGAGTTCCTCTTTAAAGACACATCTGTGTCGCACCTCTAATCATTCACCTCCCACACTCCTAGTCATGTACAACAAAAAATAATAAACAAAAGATGAAGTTTTATCATTAAAACCACAATGGTCCATTCTGTCATCAATTTTTTATTTTATATTAACCAATGAAAATAAATAAATCAATGTGAAGGATGGGAATAAATCAATTAAACACAGTTACAGCAGGAACATGCAGATATTTACATAGATAGTTACATAGGTCCTGAATGTGGGAAAAATCATGAAGAAAGAGAGATAGAGAGGTTTGGACTCCAAAAAGGACTGTCTCTCTCTGAAAAAAGGGATAGCTGGGAGCTATGTATTAAAGGTCGACTTACTTTCTGTTAGTTCTTTTACAGGTGTTTTTGCTGGCGTTTCTAACAAAGAACAAAAAGACTTATAGTTAATTTTCTCTTTTATTCCACAACTTTCCCTAAAGAGGATCTCCAAGTTTTTGATTTTTTTTTTCCAATGCTTAGCTGTCCCACCCTTTGTAACATAACTAAATGTAAATTGGTGAGTTTGATGTCTAAAAAAGTTGCACATTACTTTATTTTGCTTGTGCAGCCTGTGTTCGTATTACAGTACACCAGACTAGAATTCTTCTCTTTTCCTCCCTCCCTGCTGCTTGCGATGGGGCACCTCAGGATATGTCACTTTTACTTAATGGAGCCCCATGAGAAGGGGCATGTTCTAGAATAGCATCTTTCTAAACAGGGAAAGAGTCTTACTTGTTGCCTCAAACATTTCCTGAATCACGGGCAAAATGGTGGCATAGTGGATAGCACTCTTGCTTTGCAGTGCTGGATGCCTGATGACTTATGGCAGCTGATTTGCAGTGAGTTGTGGGGCTCTGTAGTTCTCTGCATGTAATACTGACATGGTCAGCTAAGCAGGATGTAAATGCCATTGCCAGATTATACAAAGGTAAATATTTGAATGTATTTTTATTGGGCTTAGTTAATTTGGTAATAAATATTCTATATGTCAGAACACCCAAGCGTAAATAAGTGCCAAGCTGAAGTCCCTAAATACACATGCTGAACTCAGTCAAGCTAAACTAGTGACCATCTTAAGGAGAGGCAGAAGAAAAGACAGACAAATACACAGGCAGACTAGCAATTCCCATATGTATATATCATAGAAAATGTCTTACTCTAATATTTTAATGATTCTATTCTTACCTTTCTTTGTTTCTGCAGGTTCCCTTGGTGTTTCTAAAATGAGGAATTATGAGAAAATGATAAAACTTACATTTTCATAATTGCTTCAGAGCAAAGGATTGGACAAGGTTCCTTTGTGTAGAAGAGTTCTAAAACAGTGACTTGCTATACCCTATAAGCCACTACATCAGACAAGAAGCATGTTGATCTACTAAATGTATTTCAACCCAGAACCTCTATACTCATTTTGGTCAACTAGATTCAGAGAAAGAAAATTGAGCAAGTTCTGCAAGCTGAGTTATTTTTTTAGACCTTATGATACAAAATGTATCATAAAAATACCCATATCATAAAGAGGCTACCATTGTCAACTTTCCTTTAAAACAGAAGAGTTTTGGTGGTGTTTTCTATAATATATGTCCTGAGTTCCCCAACCCTGTCCTCAAGGCCCACCAACAGTACATGTTTTGCGGGAAACCACACACAATCACAGGTGAGGTAATTAGTGTCTCAGCAGAGCTGATTAACTACCTCTGGGGATTTCCAAAAAAAACATGCAGTGTTGGTGGGCCTTGAGGACAGGGTTGGGGAACACTGTTCTATATAACTCACAAATAACAACTGTAGATAAGGGTTTTGACTTTCTTCTTCCTTTTTCCAGGTGATGAAGAAAATTCAAGGTGTATGCAAAACTATGTCAATCAAAAAAATAGAATCAGAGACACTAATACTAGGCAGTGGTTGTATTAATAAATCAGCTGCTGGATAATTTATTGGTGGCTTTTATTTTCTAGTCCTGACTTCTGGTTTTATGTAAGATTAGCGGGCAGGGCTTCATAGAGCAGTAGTGTCTTGATCAATGAGGGATACTATCTTTAAATGAATGCCCTGACCTTAAAGTGAAATGTACCTTTTCTTAACAGGCCCCTCAGTTCAGTTCTATAGGATTATTTCAAGCTTGTTACCTTGGTTGATACCAAGATTGTCTCTGTTGGTTTAACTAAATGAAAGTTAAAGTCCAAAAAAGTGTGATAGCCTAAAAGGGAAGGTCCAGGAAAATTAAAAAAAAACAAAAATCTACTTACCTGGGCCTTCCTCCAGCCCCTGGCAACCGTCCTGTGCCCTCGGCGCAGCTCTGCTCCCCGCTGGTGGCCCAGGATCCCCTCCGGTAAAAAATATCTCCTGCTCTTCAGCTTATGGCTCACAGAGTCACACTGATGTAATCCGGACTGTACTGCGCAGGTGCAGTAGTTTTGCACCAGTGCAGTACAGTCCGGATGACGTCAGTGCGATTCCGTGAGCTGCACGCTAAAGCGCAAGTAGATGTCGACCTGGCGAGGTTGGTATCTGCACCTGAGGGGACCGGGAGCACCGGAGCTGCGGCGACGGCACAAGTCGGCTGCCAGGGGCTGGAGGAAGCCCCAGGTAAGTAGAATTTTGCTTTTTAATCTTCCTGGACCTTTCCTTTAAAGAGACTCCGTAACAAAAATTTCATCATGTTTTCTACCATTCTACAAATTCCAAAACCTATCCTAATGTGCTCTGGCTTACTACAGCACTTTCTACTATCACCATCTCTGTAATACATCAGCTTATCTTTCCCCTGTCGGACTTGTCACCCTGTATCTGGAAGGCTGCCAAGTTCTTCAGTGTTGTGGTTCTGTGATGCATCTCCTCCCTCCAGGCCCCTCTATGCACACTGCCTGTGTGTTATTTAAATTAGGGCAGCTTCTCTCTGCTCTATTATCTTTTACAAGCTGGATAAATCATCCTCTGAGCTGGCTGGGCTTTCACATACTGAGGAATAACAGACGGGTAGAGCTGTCTGCACTCTGCAGGAAGAAACAGCCTGTCACTATTCAGTGGGTGATAGCTGCAGGGGGGAAGAAACACACAAATGATCTCTTGAGATTCAAAAGGAAGGCTGTATACAGCCTGCTTTTGTATGGATGTATTTTCTATGTGTGGACATACTGTACATCAACCTACTTCCTGTTTTGGTGGCCATTTTGTTTGTTTATAAACAAACTTTTAAAAACTGTTTTTAACCACTTTTAATGTGGCGGGGAGCGGCGAAATTGTGACAGAGGGGAATAGGAGATGTCCCCTAATGCACTGGTATGTTTACTTTTGTGCGATTTTATCAATACAGATTCTCTTTAAGTAAAAAGTGTTGTTTTTTTTAATAAATCAGTACAAAATCACAGCAATGAGATGCCACCACAAGAAAGCTTAATTTGTGAGACAAAAAGGAAGTGAAATTCATTTGGGTGCTAAGTTGTATGACCGAGCAGGGAACTGTTAAAGCTGCGCAGTGCTGAATTGAAAAAATCGCCTGGTCACTAGGGGGTGTAAGCCTGTGGTCCTCAAGAGGTTAAAGAATGGATCCTTAATTATTAGGTCAGTGTCAGCTCTGCGCTTGTGGCTACTGATGCAGTGAGATTAATGTAAATTGCAGCTATAACGGGTAAAAAAAAAGCTGGGCCTGCAACTAAAAAAAGCTTGTGGCAGCGCTTTGCATAGCGGGTGACCCGGGCCAGGCCCCATTATTTTATCAGGGGCCCATTTACATTAATCTTTATGGTGGCACCCTTTATACAAGGGTGAGTCTTGCACCCTTTTTACTTGATTTAAAAAAAAATACTCAATACTGAGAAGAGCTTATACTGGTGGCAGTGAAGTGGTTCAGTAAAGTTTTGCTTTAGGGTGTGATATTACAGATACCTTTTTTAGGTTCTGTTGGTTCTTTAACCTTCTTGTCTGGCGTTTCTGCAACATAAATGAACAGTAACAGACAATTTTTTTTTCTATTTTAGTATCCAAAGTATATCTTTAATTTGCTGTTTTATACAATACATTTTCAAAGTAAAAACTTGGGTTGACCATAACTAGGTAAGTAGACATTTCCCTGAGAATAACGGGGAAGACAATTGGTAGTCCATGAAAATGCAGAGGGTTCCTGCATGTATTTTCCTCCAAAGATTGGGGCATTATTATTTATGTTACACTGTATATAGCTTTTCTGTCCTTAAGATAGGTTCTAAACAGCCAGATCCTTATTGGATGTCACATCAGTAATTAAAATTGGAACAAGATTGGACCACAATTTTTAACAATCTGACTGGCAGCACCATAAAGTATAACTTCTGTAATCGTGCTATCCTTCTTTGGTGAAGCAGATCCTTTTTGATCTTTTTTGTCTCTGCTCTGCAAATACCAAAGCAGAAGTATTGCAAATGGTCTCTTTCACATTTTGAGGAGCAATATGTGAGAGTGTTTCTTGTTCAGCAAATTAATTTGGTGGTCAATTTTTTTATGTAGCTGAAGATCACCACCAGGGAATATCCACCAAGTGAGAAATTCATTATTTCTTCTTACTCAGTAAAATGGTATGATGCATTTTGTAGGGAACTTTCAAAATATTAGTAGAGATTAGAAATGAGATGCAATTCATTCTAATTAATTCGTGTATACATATTTTTGAATTATTTGATCTTATCTCTAAACATGAGTCAACTGCAAACACCAACAACAGTCTGAGCTTCAAAAATGCTGTGATTACCTTCCTTAGCTTCTGGAGACAGCTGTTCATGGTGTTTTATGGGGGCCTCTAGAACATGAAAACAAGTAAAAACATAACGCACTTTTTAGGACAAATCTAAATCGAAGTTATAGTCTTTAAATAGAAGAAATGCAAACAGAAAAAAATGTCTTTCATTTGTTTATTACCAGAAGCTTAGTAGCAAGTTATATGTATGGCATAAACAGTTAACCCTTTCCATTCCTTTTTCCCGAACACCCACACTCCCCCAGCACCTACTTTTTTCCAGGGTGGTGGTGGGAGGTGGGTAATCAGGAAAATGATCAGCGATGGCTGTCCAAAGGCTCTGTACCTCTTCGCATTAGAGCAAAGAAGTGACTTGGCATCAGTAGCGAGGGCGGGGCAAGCACCATCTCGTAGTTCTGCCCTCTTGTGCAAGTGCCATCAAAATGTCATTATTACATGGTGGTCTGTGCAGCTAGAGAGGATTAAAGTGTTGGACTTTGTTCAAAACATAGGGAGATTTTGTTCTGGACCAGATCCAGCAGTGGTGCCCCTATGATTGGCCATTGATGCAACGGAGTGACGGGGGAGATGTCCAGTGGAGCGGTGGTGGGCACCCGTGATAAAAGTGTCAGACACAGGCTGTCACCTTAATCAGAAGACAATAATACTGTGCTGGATTTTATTGACAACAATGCCATCTAGTGGCCACATTTTCCTACTTCGGATTATTTCTGCCATTGGAGCTATAGGGTAAAAGGCCAATGTTGCAATATATGTTACAAACTTATTGTGATGCCAGTGCCATATTTTCTCTGTGGAATTAAAATAGACACACAAAGATCTGATATTTCACTGTTACATTTACTAAACTCAGAATAGCTATTGTTAAGCTTAGCCTCTGTTACCTCAGAGTTCTATATAGGAATATGTTAAGATATTAACATAACAACTCCATATACATGTGAATTTCAACTATAATTTACAAATTCTTTCAAATTTCTCTTGTCGTGTCATGTACATGTTGAAATAATATTGCTTGAGGCAGTTTTTTTTTGTTTTTTTTTTTTAACAGACAGGATGACGAGTTTAAACTACAATAAACGTAATAAAGGCAAAAGGCTCATTATAGCGTTCTTTTTTTTCCAAGAAGGCAGGCACCAGTATTTGCTTTACCTAAGGATTCCCACTCCCTGATAATGCACATATAGTGATTCCATTGCTTCTGTTCTGCATGCGTCGTGCCAAATGACCTTATTTAAGAACAGCAATTAGATAATTGCAGAGCCTCCAAACTCACTATCATCACCACATTTACTATGTATGTCAGGGTCAATGGTGGGAACATGGAAAAAAAACTTAGAAAAAGATGTATTTAAACCCAGTGGGGGTTGTATCGTAGCAGTTTTCAGCTCATTAGCTTTACCTACACTTCATTCTTAAACTGGTGAAACATTTAACAATTTTTAATGACTTTGCACATTTGAAAAAATAGACAGTGTGGGGCCCCCATGCCCAAGCAGTTTCCACTCCATGTTCCTTATGCAACCTGTTAATCCTCAGGGAATTCAGAGCCCAAAACTGTGCAGCTCTGCCTCCTCAGCAATGCACATGGTCTATAATAATGGGAGGTGAGATGTGAAGGGGAAATGGCAAAGCTTCCCTACCCAGACCACCTTTTTTTCCCCTAAGTTATTCATGAGAGGCATATCCACTGCTGTTACTTCTTGATTATTTTATAAATGTTGCACTGATGAATAGAGTAGTAATATTTGTTTAACACAGCTGCTTAAGCTATATGTTGGTCCTTTATAAATCAATAATAATAACTAATAATATTTAATTGCCTATTTTCCCAGTGTAACTCAGTTTTATAAAATTGCTACAATATTGGTATACCTTTATATAAGGATTCATTCAGTTAACCTGAATGGGGTACCATAATACAGTAGAGTACCGGTAATCCAAATTCGACTAACCAGCAGTCTCAATCAATCAGCACAAATCCCCAGCAGTACTCACAAAAGTGATGGGCAACTTCTTAGGCTGTTTGTTTATTTATTTTAGTACTTATATAGCGCAAACATCTTACGCAGTGCTGTACAGAGTATATATTGTCTTGTCACTAACTGTCCCTCAGAGGGGCTCACAATCGCATCCCTACCCTAGTCATAAGTCTATGTATGTATTGTATGTAGCGTGTAGTGTATGTATCATAGTCTTTGGGGGAAGCCAATTAACTTATCTGTGTGTGTTTGGGATGGGGAGGAAACTGGAGTGCTGAAAGAATCTCACCTAGACATGGGGAGAACATACAAACTCCTTGCAGATGTTGATCTGGCAGGGATTCGAACCGGGAACCCAGCATTGCAAGGCAAGAGTGCTAACCACTACGCCACCATGCTGCCTATGTTTGTGGGCTCTGCTGTGCTCAGACTGGGCTGCTTAGACTGGGGTAGACTTCATAGACTGGGTTCCATGGCTCCCTCAAGGTCAATATACTTTCAAATACTGTATTTTAACATTTAATATAGAGCTCATGGTATGTATATAGAGTGGGGTATAGTACTGTACTAGTAAGGCCTATTTGTAACATTGAGTCTCAATCAAGCAGAAAGCACATTATCCACAATCAGCCGATCCCTGTCATTGTCAGATAACTGAGACTCCACTGTAAAATGCACGACAGAGATGTAGTCAGTGCAGTAAAAATGAACATGTGCTACAGGGATTATATATGTCATCATTTGGTCAAGATAATTTATATATTTATATATTCACCTTTCTTTGACTCTATTTGCACTTTGACTTCTTTTTTAACTGGTGCCTCTGAAATAAAAATTAATAAATAATTTAAACATCTATATCAATAATTTTTAATTTAACCATTTCAGCCCGCGGGTATTTTTCACCTTATGCATCAGAGCAATTTTAACCTCCCATTTATTTGCCAATAACTTTATCACTAATTATCACAATTAATTGATCTATAACTTGTTTTTCCTGCCACCAATTAGGCTTTCTTTTGGTGGTACATTTTGCTAAAAATTATTTTTTTCTAAATGCATTTTCACAGAAATATTAAGAAAAAAATTTGAAAGAATTCATTATTTCTCAGTTTTCGGCCATTATAGCTTTAAAATAATACATGCTACCATAATTAAAACCTATGTATTTTATTTGCCCATTTGTCCTGGTTATTACACCATTTAAGCACTTGAGGACCACAGTCTTTCTACCCCTTAACCCATTCAGGTTCCGTGGTTTTCACGTGAGAAATGTTCACCTCCCATTCATTAGCCTATAACTTTATCACTACTTATCACAATGAACTGATCTATATCTTGTTTTTTCTTCCACCAATTAGGCTTTCTTTGGGGGGTACATTTTGCTAAGAGCCACTTTACTGTAAATGCATTTTAACAGGAAGAATAAGAAAAAAATGGAAAAAATCATTATTTCTCAGTTTTCAGCCATTATAGTTTTAAAATAATACATGCCTCCATAATTAAAACTCACGTATTGTATTTGCCCATATGTCCCGGTTATTACACCGTTAAAATTATGTCCCTATCACAATGTATGGCAACAATATTTTATTTGGAAATAAAGGTGCATTTTTTCCATTTTGCATCTATCACTATTAACAAGTTTAAAATAAAAAAAATATAGAAATATTTCATCTTTACATTGATATTTAAAAAGACCCTTAGGTAAATATTTACATGTTTTTTTTTATTGTAATTTTTTTTTTTTTATAGTAAACATTTTATTTGGGTAGTTTTGAGAGGGTGGGGGGTAAACAATAGATTTATAATGTAAATGTGCGTTCATTTTAATTTATTTTTATTTTCAGTTGCAGTATTACTTTTTGGCCACAAGATGGCGGCCATGAGTTTGTTTACATGACGTCACTCTAAGCGTAACACACACTTAGAGTGGCGCATCGGGGAGGGAACGGCCAGAAAAGGTGCAGCTTCCGAGAGAAGCTGTCGCTTTTTCAGCGGGGGAGAGGAATCAGTGATCGGGCACCATAGCCCGATACATAGATTCCCTGGCTACCGAATCCGCGGCCGGGAGTGTGCGTGCACGCGTGCGATCGGCCGCGGGAGCGCGCGGTAGCGCGCATGGTTCCTGGACGTAGTTTCTACGCTCAGGAACCAAAATAGGTTAAGGACCAGAGCCTTTTTCTCCATTCAGACCACTGCAGCTTTCACGGTTTATTGCTCAGTCATACAACCTACCACCTAAATGAATTTTACCTCCTTTTCTTGTCACTAATACAGCGTTATGTTGGTGTTATTTGATTGCTGCTGCGAGTTTTAGTTTTTATTATATTTATCAAAAAAGACATGAATTTTGTCAAAAAAATGACTTGTTTAACTTTCTGTGCTGACATTTTTCAAATAAAGTAAAATTTCCTATACATTTGAGCACGAAAGTTATTCTGCTACATGTCTTTGATTAAAAAAAAAACAATTAGTGTATATTTATTGGATTGGGTAAAAGTTATAGCGTTTACAAACTATGGTGCCAAAAGTGAATTTTCCCATTTTGGAGCATCACTGACTTTTCTGACCACCTCTCATGTTTCATGAGGTGCTAAAATTACAGGATAGTATAAATACCCCCCAAATGACCCCATTTTGGAAAGAAGACATCCCAAAGTATTCACTAAGAGGCATGGTGAGTTCATAGAAGTATTTATTTTTTGTCACAAGTTTGTGACAAAAAAAAAGGAAAAAAGTTTCCATCTCTTCTAACTTGCAACAAAAAAAAAAAATGAAATCTGCCACGGACTCACTATGCTCCTCTCTGAATACCTTGAAGGGTCTACTTTCCAAAATGGGGTCATTTGTGGGGTGTGTTTACTGTCCTGGCATTTTGGGGGGTGCTAAATTGTAAGCACCCCTGTAAAGCCTAAAGGTGCTCATTGGACTTTGGGCCCCTTAGCGCAGTTAGGCTGCAAAAAAGTGCCACACATGTGGTATTGCCGTACTCAGGAGAAGTAGTATAATGTGTTTTGGGGTGTATTTTTACACATACCCATGCTGGGTGGGAGAAATATCTCTGTAAATGACAATTTTTTGATTTTTTTTTACACACAATTGTCCATTTACAGAGATATTTCTCCCACTCAGCATGGGTATGTGTAAAAATACACCACAAAACATTTTCCCTGCACAGCATCAGGGAAAAAAAGCCTGGGATTTTTTTCTTTGATGGGTGGAGCTTAGCTAAAAATGCAGCTAAAAATTATGCTTTGGTAAGAAAAACAAAGTTCTAAAGCTGTGAAACTGTTAAAGAAACACCAAGCCTTTTCAGTTCTGCTCAGTAGATTTTTAGTCCGGAGGTTCACTTTAAGGATACATTTTCTGGCTTGCTGCACTTTGTCCTCTAAACCAGTTACAAGGCAATGCCTGTTTCTCCATCTGCACAAGAAAAACTGTAAAGGTAAATTTAAGGCCAAATATTTACCTTTTGGGGGGATCTTGGGAGAGACTGTCTCTGGTTTCTTCTCCAGTGTCTCTGTGAAATATAATCATTTCATCACAGTAATTTCCCTTTTCATGCTTTATTGCAAAGGGTTATAAATCACATGAATCCCAGTGAGAGATTAGTAAATATGAGGAGTAGAGTGGTGGACAGGGTGACTATGATGGAGCTAACAAAGAAATAATAACTTGCTTTTTTCCTATGATGCAGACAGCAGATTGAAAGTTAAGCTGTATCATGATGAATTTTATGATTTGCTAACTAAGTGATTTATAACAAACGAAAAATATTTTTTGTATATGATCTGTAACAGTGTTAACCTTTTCTTACATCAGTCATATATGTATATTTTATACATAAACTGTGCTGCTGTGAGTGTAAAAAAAGTGGTTCACATTGTACCTTTCATTGGTTCTATCAGCACTTCCAGTTTTTTTACAGGTATGTCTGAAAATGATAAGAAAAAAGATAAACTAACGGGCACAAAAAAATAAACACACTACAACAGCTCTCTAATTGCATATTTGTAAAACATATCTAAAGATTTCTTTTTCAGCATCATTTTCAGGTCTCCGTGTCTCCCTGTCTACCCAACCCCACAAAAAGTGATATGTATATTTCTTAAAAATCAAAAATGAATTCACCTTTTTTGGGTTCAGTTGGCACTTTTGCTTCTTTTATTTCTGGTTTCTCTGCAATGCAAAATTAATACTTTTTGAAGATATCTGCATTATTATTAGCTTTACTAAGTAGTTTAAAGCACTTTGTAGTTAAACAAGATGTAGCAATGTCCATAAGCAGGAGAAATTTAGTTACCTAGAGGCGAGCATATTAAATCTTAGAGCTTGGTATGAATTCTGATGTCTGGAGCACTCTGACATATACATGTTGGCTTTTCTTGATAATCAGGGTATAGAACTATCACCTCCCGCACCCCAGTTCAGACTCATTGGCCACTCATTGTCATGAATTTTTTTCCATGGGCAATTGTTGCTTAACAATCAAGGGGAAGGTCATAATATCAGGAGGTTTTAAGACAAAGTGAAAAGAAACCACTTATAAATTGCTGGATATCACTAGTTTAATTTTAGAGACAACATTGCATCACATACAATACTCAAAAATTGCACTTTTAACAGATAAGTGAACAAAATGCAAATATTTAAATTAAAGGCTGCAGGTTTTTACCTTTCTTAGGTTCTGTAGGTATTATTTTTTCTTTCTTCTGTGGTTTTTCTGCAATAATACATTTAACCACTTCACCACTGAGGGGTTTTACCCCCTGACCACCAGAGCAATTTTCACCTTTCAGCGCTCCTTCCATTCATTCGTCTATAACTTTATTATTACTTATCACAATGAAATGAACTATATCTTGTTTTTTTTGCCACCAATTAGGCTTTCTTTAGGTGGGACATTATGCCAAGAATTATTTTATTCTAAATGTGTTTTAATGGGGAAATAGGAAAAAATGTGGGAAAAAATTATTATTTTTCAGTTTTCGGCCATTATAGTTTTTAAATAATGCATGCTACTGTAATTAAAACCCATGAAATGTATTAACCCATTTGTCCCGGTTATAAAACCATTTAAATTATGTCCCTATCACAATGTTTGGCGACAATATTTTATTTGGAAATAAAGGTGCATTTTTTTCAGTTTTGCATCCATCCCTAATTACAAGCCCGCAGTTTATAAAGTAACAGTGTTATACCCTCTTGACATAAATATTTAAAAAGTTCAGTCCCTAAGGTAACTATTTATGTTTTTTTTTATTGCATTTTTTTTTTTAATTACAAAAAATAAATAAAAATTGGGGAGTGTGGGAGGTAATGAGTTAATTTATTGTGTAAATGTAATGTTTGTATATGTAAAATGCTTTTAGGGTGTAGTTTACTATTTGGCCACAAGATGGCCACAGAGTGTTTGTTTACATGCGACCTGTAAGCGTCGGGAAGGACGCTTACAGGAAGCAGTACGAGGCTGAGAAGATCACAATGATCTCGCTGTTTCTGAAAGAAGCAGCAGATCATTGCGGGGGCTTAGATCAACGAACGGGAATGGATTTTCCCGTTCATTGATCTCCGGGCGAGCGGGCGACGGCGTGCACGAGCGGCGGGAGCGCGGACAGCGGCGGGAGCGCGGAAGGTACAGATTTCTCTGTCCCTGGTTTTTTAGGAGGGAAAAAAGGGGCGGAGAAATTCGTACCGCTGGGGGTAAAGTGGTTAAACTGAGAATTATTTACAAAAATAGTTTAAATAATCCTAATGACCACTGAATACTTTTATAATTGAAATACAATTGTACACCAATGCAGCAGTTTTTCTATGTAGTGTATTTATTTGTCTTCATATAATCTTTTCAAATTTGAGTAAGACAATTAAGATCCATATTTCATTTAGCCAGATTTGTAGCAAGGTGAAGGAAGCCACCAATGTAGGTGAGAGTTATTTGAAATAATTGTGATTCTCGCTTTTCAATGCTTTTATGCACAGGGAGCACTATTGGTCTTCACTTTCCTCCCTATCCTCTAATTTAAAAGACAGGTAAATATTTAATCAATAAGTAAATTATTTAAGTTACCTTTCTTTGGTTCTCTGGGTTCTTCTGATTTTATCGCTGGAGTTTCTGCAATAGAAATGGCAAATGACAATCTGCATTCTGTTTTACAGCTGCCGCATGGGAACATTCTTGCCTAAAGAAAGGTCTATGGCACTCTTTATAATATTGATATCTCCTTATGAATCCCCAACTCCATAAAACACAGTAACCAGGCAGCTTGGGGTGACCCAAAACCACAAGGAGAGTATAGGTGACTAAAAGTGACCAAAAAGCCATCCTACTAAAAAGCAAAGCTCAGTTTGGTTTGTCTTCTAAAAACAGAAGGAATTTACAATGATTCAACTTTAAGTGAACATCTGTGATTACCCACAATGCACCGCTACTGAATATGCAAATTATCTCTTTATGCCACTGAAAGCCAGACAAGCATCCAGAACCTCTGGTGTCTAGCAAGCCTATAGCTTTACATTTTACAGATCCACATCAACCCCACATGCAGACAGCCTGAAAGTCATTTTTGCACTCTACATACATTGATCATCAACCATTTGGCCTTCAGATTCCCTCAGATGACAATGTAATCAATCATCAATGGAATGTGCTGGAAATTAAAGTCGGATTCATGGAGCCATAACCTTGTAAATTGCTAGATTTAAAGAGAAACCGTGACCAAGAATTGAACTTCATCCCAATCAGTAGTTGATACCCCCTTTTACATGAGAAATCTATTCCTTTTCACAAATGGATCTTTAGGGGGCTCTGTATAGCTGATATTGTGGTGAAGCCCTTCCCACAGGAGACTGTGAGGACCATTTTCCTGACAGTTTCCTGTCTGTGAACCTCGTTGCATTGTGGGAAATAGCTGTTTACAGCTGTTTCCAACTGCCAAAAAAATCAAGCAGCAGCTACATCACCTGCCAGCAGTAAAAATGTCCCCATGTGATAAATGTCAGAATGAAAATCAGGGAGAGGAATGCTTTTAGTCAGTGTTTGCCCATTGTAAATCATTTATACATAATTATGGTAAAAGTGAAGCACTTTTTTATTACATTATTTTCACTGGAGTTCCTCTTTAAAGGATAGCAAAATGATTGTTTGCATATTCAGCAATGATGCATCGTGGGAGACATCATATGCTCACTCCAATCTGAATAATCACAAGTACTTTCTGTTTTGAGAAGGCAAACTTTTGTTTTACTTAACATGTTAGGCCCCGTTCACACTTGCGTTTTGGCATGCAAACGGACCGGATCCGGATCGTATCAGGACCTGATCTAGATTGGAACCGTACGGTTCCGATCCGGATCCAATCCGGATCTGGTCCGTTTGCATCAGGACTGCTTCAGGCTGCCATCCGGATCCGTGGGGGAAAAAAAAAAACAACAACAAAATACCTTAAAATTTGTTGGGGTCTGCACTGCAGAAGGTGCACTTGGTGCACCTGTAGAATCAGGTCCTCCGCTGTAGGCCTCACCTCCACCTCCGACATACTGCCAAAACAGCTCCAGCACGTGTGTCACTGCTGCTCCACTCCAGACATGCTGGGCCCATGTGTCTCCATCCGCAATGGCCGCTATAAATCCTCATAGGAAGTGGGGTAGAACATCCGGTGTTGTCTCCAGTGTGTTCTGTGCTTCGGTTTCCCATTGGTTTTCTATATCCGGATGGTGCAGTCAGGCTCCGGTCCCGGTGCGTGGGCCGGATGAGCCTGACCAAAAAATAGCGCATGTTGGAAAAGTGTCCGGAGTCCGGATCCGGTCCGGCTCCGTACTGTACGGAACGGACGCGTGTGAACATGCGCATAGCCTTTGCATTGCTATGCGGAACGTATGTTTCGTTTGTACAGTATATGGTCCGGATCCGATCAGACGGATCCGGACAGGGAACGCTAATGTGAACCGGGCCTTAGTAAGAGGGCTTATTTGGTCCTTTATAGCCACTTACACACTCCTAGGAGTTCTGGTTCTCCATGAGTTTGCCTGATAATCTGTAACTCTGGGTGCTTCAAGTCCTTCCACATAGAGCCACATTAATCCATGCCATGCACTGATGGGGATTAACCAATCTGAAACAATATGTATGCATGTTGGATTACTGTGGCTCTGTACAATTAACAAGCTGACACATCGTTGCATTCTAGTGGTTCTGGAGGTGTGGCTAGCTTCCAGGGACAACAAAGGAGGATTTGCATATTCAGCAGTGATGCGTCGTGGGAGACATCATATGCTCACTCCAATCTGAATAATCACAAATACCTTCTGTTTTAAGAAGGCAAACTTTTGTTTTTCTTTAGATTTAAATGATATATTACTAACATCTTAGTACCAGATACCAAGGGGCACTTTCAGACATCTTGCAGTCTTGCAGAGTTTATGGCTCAGCAGGTTCTATTAGCAGCAAAATGTGGTGGTATACAAAATTGGGCAGGTAGTGTTACCGTTTTGGCTGATCAGTGTAAATAAGCTATGTTTTTAGTTTTCTTGTTTTCACTGAGCATTATTTGTTCTTTTTTTCTCAAGTGTAACCATAGTCTAAAATAGTTTTATTGAGCACATATTAATTATTATTATAACCAGTTTAACTTCCCACTATCACACTTTAAATGATTACTCTTTTATTACATATCCCATGCAAAAACATTAATTTACTGACTCCTGTCTGTGTATCTGCTTGCTACTGTGCTAGTCTGCAGCTAGCTCATGGCAGTGGAAAAACAAAGAAAGTGGTCAGAGATACAGTCAGTTTGGTTTATGATAATGTGACCGTAGTAACCACCATAACTGGCCAGTTGCAGTGGACAAAGGGAAGATACATGTTTGTATATATTATAACTGTATGGACAAGTGCTGGTTCAATGAAAAGGCACTTTTAGCTGGATTGAGTTGTCCCTGAAAACTGAGGGACATTGCAGTGGTTCCCAACCTTTTCCGGCCCGGGGAACTCTTTCTGACCATATTTTTCTCCGGGAAACGGCGGGGGGGCGGGGGGGGGCGCGCGCGGGTGTTTGCGCGACCTAGTGGACAGTGCCATGCGCAGCAGGCTATGGGGGGGGGGGTCTTGGGTGCGGCTGCATAGCTAGCATAGTTGCCCCAGTATAGGGAGTTTAGTTGCTCCAGTATGGTTAGTATAGTTACCCTAGTATAGTGCCCCAGTATAGCTAGTATAGTGCCCCAGTATAGCTAGTATAGTCCCAGTATGGATAGGTAGTGCCCCTGTATAGTGCCCAGTATGGGTAGGTAGTGCCCCAGTATAGCCAGTAAAGTGCCCAGTATAGCTAGTATAGTGCCTAGTATAGCTAGTATAGTTGCCCCCAGTATAGCTTGTTTAGTTGCCCCCAATGTAGGTAGTTTAGTTGCCCCCAGTGTAGGTAGTTTAGTTGCCCCCAGTATAGCTAGTTTAGTTGCCCCCAGTATAGCTAGTTTAGTTGCCCCCAGTATAGCTAGTTTAGTTGCCCCCAGTATAGTTAGTACAGTTCCCCCCAGTATAGATGCCCAGGAGGGGGGAAGCAGCGCTAGAAGGAGGGGTAGTGGAGGCAGCGGTGGGGAGGGGGGAAATATCCCCCCCTCCCTCACCTGGGACCCCTCCTTCTGCCTCTCTCTCCCCCTCCATTTAGCGGTGGCAAGTGCGGGCTCGGCGGCGAGGAGACATGCGCAGAATTACTCACCATGCCACGTTCCAAGCGCCGGCAGCGTCATGTCGTCACAGATCTCCGCCTTCCGCTAATCAGGAAGCACAGTGGGCAGCATTGTAGGCGGAGATCTGACGACATGACGCTGCCGGCGCTTGGAACGCGGAAGTGGTGAGTAATTCTCCGCACGCCTCCCCGCCACCGAGCCCGCACTTGCCACCGCTAAATGGAGGGGGAGAGAGGCAGAAGGAGGGGTCCCAGGTGAGGGAGGGGGGGATATTTCCCCCCTCCCCACCGCTGCCTCCACTGCCCCTCCTTCTAGTGCTGCTTCCCCCCTCCTGCGCCCTACAGTAGGAACAGGTCTGGCGAGAGGCCAGACCTGTACGGCACACCAGGAAACATCCCGGTTGAAAAACGCTGCATTAAGGTACACTGATATGCATTTGAATTTTCTTACAGCACTCTCGCCCTCCCAAACCTCTCTATTGTCTCCTTACTGATGTAGGTATACTTTGCTAGGTAACTGTAAAGCCAGCCACGTGATAATCTTAATCTAATTATTTTAAAATAGTAACAAAAAAGATCGTTTAATTTTAAAAAAAATCTATTACATTTGATTTTGTTAAAAATTGTTCTGCTCTACTACTCAACAGAATGATCAAGATTCTAATTTAAAGCAATATTGAATATACATTGTTATAAAGTGAACTCGGATATCTGCTGGAGTACTGGTATTGGAGTTGGTAGACATAATGTTTACATTAAAATGGAATAAATATTATCCAAATCTTTTTTTTTTCCTCATACCCCACAAATGTGATATAAACAATCAGAATAAATAAGTTAAGTTTACCCTTTTTGGGTGCTATGGGTACTTTTTCTTCTGTCGTTTCTGGCTTTTCTGTAATGTTAAATGTAAATGTTAGAACATCTCCATACTACTGTTTATAATTATAACAACATAAAACAGGTACCAGCTCCAAGCCAGTAATTTAAACATTCTACAGTACTCTTAAAGATGCTGAATGATCAGTTTGCTGTTTTATCCAGAGATGGGGTGCATCTATGGAGGTCAAATGTTTGGCTTCTTTAGCCAGTCACTATATAAAGTTCTACAGTTTTGTAGATGTAAATCCTTTTAACTGCATATATAGGGCCAATCCAATTAACTTTTTGTTTACGTTTTCTCCTAGGAGTTAAATTGTATGTCTTCTGCGTAAAGAAAGCTTGTAATGGAAAACCCCCCTCTGGAGGATACTTACCTCCATCCCTTCGTTCAAGTGCCAGGGTCCCCCAAAAGTGTGGCAAGGTAAATATTTACCTACCGCAATCCTGTGCAGGTGCACTAGCTGCTCTTCATTCGAGTTAAGGCGAAAATAGCTGAACCCGATCTATACGCTCTACTGCGCAGGCAAAGTCCTTTTGCGAATGCGCAGTAGAGTGGATACGATTGGTTTCGGCTATTTCCGCCTAGCCCGAATGAAGAACTGCTGCGCCTGTGCTGGATCCCGTCGAAGTAAATATACAGTGGGGTGCGAAAGTTTGGGAAACCTTGTTAATTGGCTTGATTTTCCTGTATAAATCGTTGGTTGTTATGACAAAAAATGCCAAGTTAAATATATCACATAGGAGACACACATAGTGATATTTGAGAAGTGAAATGAAGTTCATTGGATTTACAGAAAGTGCACAATAATTGTTTAAATAAAATTAGGCAGTAGCATACATTTAGGCACTGTTGTCATTTTATTGATTCCAAAACCTTTAAAACTAATTATTGGAAGTCAGATTGGCTTGGTAAGCTCAGTGACACCTGACCTACATACACAGGTGAATCCAATTATGAGAAAGAGTATTTAAGGGGGTCAATTGTAAATTTCCCTCCTCTTTTATTTTTTCTGAAGAGTAGCAACATGGGGGTCTCAATACAACTTTTAAATGACCTGAAGACAAAGATTGTTTACCATCATGGTTTAGCGGAAGGATACAGAAAGCTGTCTCAGAGATTTCAGCTGTCTGTTTCTACAGTTAGGAACATATTGAGGAAATGGAAGAGCACAGGTTCAGTTCAAGCTAAGGCTCAAAGTGGCATACCAAGAAAAATCTTGGATAAACAGCGACAAACCGTGAGAACAGTCAAATGGTGAGAACAATCAGAGTCAACCCACAGACTAGCACCAAAGGCCTACAACATCATCTTGCTGCAGATGGAGTCACTGTGCATTGTTCAACCATGCGGCGCACTTTACACAAGGAGATGCTGTATGCGAGAGTGATGCAGAGGTAGACTTTTCTCTGTCCACAGCACAAACAGAGCTACGTGAGGTATGCTAAAGCACATTTGGACAAGCCAGCTTCATTTTGAAATAAGGTGCTGTGAACTGATGAAATTAAAATTGAGTTATTTGAGCATAACAAGGGGCATTATGCATGGAGAAAAAACAACACAGCATTCCAAGAAAAACATCTGCTACCTACTGTAAAATTTGGTGGTGGTTCCATCATGCTGTGGGGCTGTGTGGCCAGTGCAGGGACTGGGAAACTTGTCAACATTGAGGGACACATGGATTCCACTCAGTATCAGCATATTTTGGAGAACAATGTCCAGGAATCAGTGACAAAGCTAAGGCATTCATGCAGAGGAACAAGTACAATGTTCTGGAATGGCCATCTCATAGGGAGGATTGGGGGAGCATTCGGGGGAGCCAGCGCTGGATACCCTGAACCTACGGGGAAGGGGGAAGCCTCATTGGGACACTGAGGCTTCCCCCTCCTAAGGTAAGTATCTCTCTAAATTTCTGGAGGCTTACAATGAATTTTATTATAATGTGAAAGTATATATTTTGAGAAAACATAGGCGAAAAAGTGAATTAGATCAGGCCCATTATGTGTTAGGGTCACTAGACCAGTTATATATTTTTTTTCTTACAAAAAAATAGCCCCACAGATCTACTACATGAGTTTGTTTCATATCTTAATGACAATTCTAGTTACTGAATTTTAATATTTAAAAGGGTTTCCAATTTCAGATTTGTCTGATACATTGTATTATACATTTGTGGTAATTAAAGGGGCACTATGGCGAAATATTTAAAATATGTGCAAACATAGACAAATAAGAAGTACTTTTTTCCAGAGTAAAATGAGGCATAAATTACCTTTCTCATATGTTGCTGTCACTTACGGTAAGTAGTAAAAATATGACAGAAGTGACAGGTTTTGGAATTGTCCATCTCTTTATAGGGGATTCTCAGCAAGGCTTTTATTCTTTATAAAGATATTCCCTAAAATGGATTTAAACAATGATGCTGGCCAGCTTCCCTGCTTGCTACACATTTTTTGGCAGTTGGACAGAGCAACTGCCATTCACTAAGTGCTTTTGAAAATAAATAAATCCCTGAGAATCCCCTATGAAGAAATGGACTAGTCCAATACCTCTTGCTTCTGTCGGATTTCTACCATCTACTGTAAGTGACAGCAACATAGGAGAAAAGTAATTTATGGCTCATTTTACTCTGGAAAAAACATACTTCCTCTTTGTCTATGTTTGCACATATTTTAAATTTTACAATTTTTCACCATAGTGCCCCGTTAAGTAATGTTTATAACCATGAAGAAATGATCATTGACCTGAGCAAAGAATATTGCTCAGAAATGGGATCAAGGGACATTCCCGGACCATAATGGAATATACCTATTTTTGTTGTGTTCAATTACAAAAAATATAAACAAAAATAATCGATGTTACGATATGTTGTATCATTGTTTTATGAGATAAACAGCAGTTCATCTAACTTCATCTAACTTGGCTTGCAAGTATAGAATTCATATAAATTGCTACACACGAATACTGTTATCTGCATGAAAATGCCATTGCACCTATAGCATGTCTATTCATATATTAATCTTTTTGAAAATATAGCCACTGCTGCCTTTATTGCAAATATTGTAACTTGTAGGAAACTAAAAAAAAAAGCACTGACAAACTGCAAAATGCTCCTAGTTTAGGCTTAGAGAAAATATTGAGGCATACACAACAACATTCCATAGCTTCCAGTTTCTCCACACATAATGGATATCTTCTGTTTAGGTTCCTACCTTTCTTGGGTTCTGGGAGTGCTTTTTCTTCTTTCTTATCCAGCGTTTCTGCAATTTTAAATTAAAACAATTAAAGCATTATTTACAGCAAGAATGTACCGTATATACTCGGCTATAAGTCGCAAAATTTAGGACTGACCCAAAGTACAAAAGTGGGGGGGGGGGTCGACTTATAGTCACATAGTCCTTAATTTTGTGACTTACAGACTGTGTGGGGTGGGGGGGTGGGGTATGGATGTGGGGTGTGTGTGGAGGGGATACTCACCATCCATTGCTGGGCGCAGTGTCCTCTCTCTTCCTCTCTTCTACCTCACTCGCGTCTACCCCCTTCAGAGATGGTCCGGCTCTCGATGTCACATGACGTCGGGAGCGGAAGTTACAGCTCGAGTGGAGGAGAAGCGAGGAGAAGAGAGCAGACTGTGCCCAGCGGTGGATGTGGTAACGGACAGCTGCAGCGGCGGGGAGAGCGGGCCAGGCAGCATTGAGGCAAACATCGCACCACAGCCTCTATCTTCCACCTACCACGCATCCCCTTGTGTTGATACCAGCGTCTCTCCTGTGATGATGTCATCACAGGAGACGCTGGTATCAGCGCATGGGATGTCTGGGAGAGGAAGTAGATGGAAGATAGGTGAGATGTTTGCCTCCATACCTGCTCTCCCCACCGCTGCAGCCTATACATGGTGGCAACTGTACTGGCTACCTTCCTATACTGGGGGCAACTATACCTGGCTGCCTATCAATGCTGGGGCATCTATACTGGCTACTTATGTATGCCAAGGGCAACTATACTGGCTACCTTCCTATACTGGGGGCAACTATGCCTGGCTGCCTATCAATGCTGGGGCATCTATACTGGCTACCTACCTATGCTGGGGGCAACTATACTGGCTACCTACCTATGCTAGGGGCAACTATACTGGCTACCTACCTATGCTAGGGGCAACTATACTGGCTACCTACCTATACTGGGGGCAACTATACCTTGCTACATACACTGGATGCACCTACCTGCCTAGCCTATACTGGGGGTAACAATACTGGCTACCTATACTGGAGGCACATACCTGGCTGGCTTACATATAATTACATATAGACTTATACTTGAATAATTGAAAAAATTCACCTTGTGAGGGTCAAATTTGGGGGGTCGACTTATACACGGGGTCGACTTGTATCCGAGTATATACGGGTAAGTAAATATAATGCATAATAAATATACTCCTTTTCTGCAAATCGCTATGCAGACAGTTATTATTATTAAGAAGCTATATAGTGCACACATTTTCTGCAGTGCTCTACAGGGTGTATAGTCATGTTACTAACTGTTTATCATCAGGGCCCACAACCTGAACCTTACTATAGTCATTGTCTTATGTCCTTATTGTTGACTAGAGCCAATTATTTTTTGGGGATGGGTGAGAGAACCGGAGAGCCTGGGGAAAACCCACGCAAACAAGTTGAGAACACCAAAACTCCATGCTAATGGCATTCTGATCAAAATTTGACTAAGGACCCAGCTCTGAGTGAGTGGTGACCACCAGGCCTCTGTACCACCATTCATGTAAAAATATATATGTAATAGGATTAGGATTCCTATTTCATCCAACTGGACAATCAAAGAGGAAAAACTTTAAAATAAATTACCTTTTTTTTGTTCTGTGGGTTCTTCATGTTTTTTCACTGGGGTTTCTGCAAAACACACGGAAAAAGGCAAATGGTAATGCACACTTGGTTTTACAGTTCAAGCAAGTCAACACTTCACATGTAGTGATGTCACAAACTTGAAATTTTCAGTTCCCGAATGCAAATTTGCTGCAAGCGTTTGCGAACTGGTGAACCGCATGAACCGCCATAAGCTTCAAAGGGCAGGCAAATTCTAAAACCAAGAAGGACTGTTGCTGGCCACAAAAGTAATAGAAAAGTTGTTTAAAGGGGCCTTACACCTGGTCTGTGGAATTCCGGAGGTGGATCCATGGCAAAAGTCCCACAAAAAATGATGTAGTTGACCTAGAGTCATGTTTTAATCTCTAAAGGGCAGAAAATACATTACATTCCTAAATACAGTGCTTTAAAACATTCGGTGTGTGTACACGTCGATCAGCTAGTGTAAGGGTTAGGCCCAGTTCACACTGACAAACAAATTGCCACATATACTGCACTGCACCACAAACAACCACACAGAGCTTTAGTGATAACATCAGGTGAGTGAATTTTCCCTTTCCTATGGTAGCTGGTGTAGCCTTTTTTTCGAAGCATTGCCGTGGACCCATGATTTTAGCCTGTTGAGGTTTATGCCCGCTTAAGATGCGGAATTCCGGATCGCAAGATCAAAAGGAAAAGAAAGGAAGAAAAAGAAAAAAAAAAAAGATTTTTTTTGTTTACATTTTTTTCGTTTTTGATTTATTTATTACTTTTTTTTTTTTAATACGGAATTCCGTTTTTTATGCGGAATTCCGTTTTTTGAATGCTGAGTTCCGTTCAACATGCTGCCATTTGTAGTCCGCCTGATAGGAGTTACGGAAATCCGGATTTTAGGGCGGAATTTGGAGGGGTGGAGCCCTGAGGGGCTTGTGACCCTAATCACCCAATTGGAGAGCCTGGGATAGATCTGATCCTAGGGAATGATGAGTAATGTAGTCCCTGACAACACACAAAGTAGAGCCAATAGACAGTGAGGTTAGAAACGAGCTAAAGAGCTCAGCGAATGGCGCTCACTGAATCATATGGTCATGTGATGTGGAAACTGTTTAAAAGCGTCTGCAGGCTCCTATTAGCTAAGCTCCTGATGAGTCCAAGTGACGAAACTAGTCGGGCGGCGCTGTAGGAGCCGGTCAGACGCTGGATCACCTCGAGGATTGTTTTATATGCGCATTTTAACTGGATGTTTGTAAGTGCACTTGCTCTTTTTAATATATTTTATTAAATGGAATTACGCTATGGTACACCTGTTTGAGCCCTAGATCATTTCTTTGCTGACACAAGAGAAAGTCATCACAACAAGCTAGAGCTGCTGGTCTGTGAAGGGTCGGCCATATTATCTGGTGAGAGGCTTGAGTGCATAGCTGGTGGAGGCACTTTAGGGTGACCCGTGAGTGGAGTGGGAGCACTGGTGGTGCTGGATAGTGTATGCTCTGTAAACGGTATCACACTATTGCTGTGTCTCTCTTTCATATGACATGTATACACACATCTGAGGAGTCCTATATCAGTGGAGGAGTTCGTGTGCTAGCATGGTCCAAAAACGCGATTGCTAATCGTTAGTGGTTGGCCTATTGTTCCGGTGAGAATATATCATTACTGCTATGAACTGTATATGAAGAAATATTGGTTGGACTATTAACTGGATACCTGTGGATCACACCTATTGAGGGTGTTGTGGACTTTTTAAAATGTGGAATCTTGTGTATTAATATGTGGGTTGTTGAGCGCTGTTTCCATAGAATAGAAATTTTGTACGTAGTGTGACACACACAATTGAAAAATAGCGATCCGACCAGACAGAGATTTATTAATATTTAGAATATCTATTGAGGAGCGCACTGATCAAATATAGAATTTATGGTTTTTACTGGTTGACACCTGCAGGACAATGTTAGTCTTCTCAGTGGCAATCTTTGTGCAGTGGTGATGGTCACCGTGTTTGTGCACACGTTCGTGGGAGTGCAGGTGATCGTGGTTTTCCAGCCCCTATGATTGGGTTGAGGTTGTTCAATGATGTTGTGGCGTGCCCATATCAGAGAAGGATGAGGATGCTGTGGCAAGATTCCTAGCAGAAGCGGTAGAAAATGGGGTGTGCTGCTGTGTAAGCCAGTAAACTACTTCTGTGGCATTTTGTAAATTCATGGTACATGGCCTCTGAACACTGGGCAATATGCTAGGGCCACAGGAAATCACAGCAGCATGACCCCTACAATCCTTGCGGTGTGGCCTGCCCCTGCCTGTAATTTTTTCTTTTTTTACAATATTACAATATAAAAAAAAAGAAAAACTCTGCCAGAGAGGAGCTGATGTTAACTTCACACAGGTCAGGTGACAGGTTTATGCTATGTGCAACAATCACCTTAAAATATAGGCCCTGCCAGTGAGGCTTTATGCAGGGCAGTAGTAGTGGATATGAGGTACCAGTAGTGTTGGTGAAGGATTATTTGGTTATCTAGTAAGTGCACTACTAGGACTAGCAGCCCTGTCTTCAACAGCATACTTGTACACTGGACACACAGAACAGCAATAGCTATTCAGGACACTGTTACAGGCCTAACTAACTCTTTCCTTGTCAGCAACACACTCTCCCCCTTCCGCTTAGCACAGAAACTAAACACAGACTGCAAAGTGGCTGCTGTGGTGGCATTCTGATAGATGGGGGGGGGGGGGAGGTGGTCCAGGTGGAAGGGATAGCTGATTGGCTGCCATGAGTCTGCTGACTCTGGGGTGAGGGGTCAACTTTTGGCTCCCTTATAATGTATATGGGTGGGTCAAACGTCATATGTTCACAAACAGATGCAAATGTGAACAGACGATATTCACCAGGAACTGCCTGCCGGCGAACAGTTCGGGCCATCTCTATTCCCATGTAGAAATGAGAATGTGCTGAAATATTCTCTGCAACCATTTATTTCTTCTCAGCACCACAATTTGTTTCATTCTTCTCTGATTCCTCTATAATGCGAAACCAAAATGTTGGGGCTAGAGATGGGCCGAACCTCCGATTTTAGGTTCGCGAACCCCGTTCGCGAACCTTCGCGGAAGGTTCGGTTCTCGTAAAAGTTTGCGAACCGCATAGACTTCAATGGGGATGCGAACTTTGAAAAATAGAAAAAATTGTGCTGGCCACAAAAGTGATGGAAAAAAAGTTTCAAGAGGTCTAACACCTGGAGGGGGGCATGGCGGAGTGGGATATATGGCCAAAGTCCCGGGGGAAAAATCTGGATGTGACGCAAAGCAGCGTTTTAAGGGCAGAAATCACATTGAATGCTAAATTGCAGACCTAAAGTGCTTTAAAACATCTTGCATGTGTATACATCAATCAGGGAGTGTAATTAGAGTTCTGCTTCACACTGACACACCAAACTCACTGTGTAACGCACCGCACACAGCTGTTTGCGTAGTGACGGCCGTGCTAGACTGATGCGCAACATGGCCAGAGTGCAGGCCGTGGCAGTTTTCCAGCCCATATGGTCGCCGGGCTGTGGTAGCTCAATGATAGAACAACAGTGACTGTCCAGCAGATCAAATTTGGTCTGTCCACAATGAAGCAACAACCTTATTATCTTCATGTATGTAGGTAGGCATAGGTAGGAGTCCCAGTATAGGTAGGTAGACATAGGTAGGTGCCTCAGTAGTTAGCTAGGCATAGGTAGGAGACGCAGTATAGGTAGGTAGGCATAGGTAGGAGTCCCAGTATAGGTAGGTAGGCATAGGTAGGTGCCTCAGTAGTTAGCTAGGCATAGGTAAGAGACCCATTATAGGTAGGTAGGCATAGGTAGGAGTCCCATGAGTTAGGTAGGCATAGGTAGGTGCCTCAGTAGTTAGCTAGGCATAGGTAGGAGACCCAGTATAGGTAGGTAGGCATAGGTAGGAGTCCCAGTATAGGTAGGTAGGAATAGGTAGGTGCCTCTGTAGTTAGCTAGGCATAGCTAGGAGACCCAGTATAGGTGGGTAGGCATAGGTAGGTGTCCCAGTAGTTAGCTAGGCATAGGTAGGAGTCCCAGTATAGGTAGGTAGGCATAGGTAGGAGTCCCAGTATAGGTAGGTAGGCATAGGTAGGTGCCTCAGTAGTTAGCTAGGCATAGGTAGGAGACCCATTATAGGTAGGTAGGCATAGGTAGGAGACCCAGTATAGGTAGGTAGGCATAGGTAGGTGTCCCAGTAGTTAGGTAGGCATAGGTAGGAGTCCCAGTATAGGTAGGTAGGCATAAGTAGGTGCCTCAGTAGTTAGCTAGGCATAGGTAGGAGACCCAGTATAGGTAGGTAGGCATAGGTAGGTGTCCCAGTAGTTAGCTAGGCATAGGTAGGAGACCCAGTATAGGTAGGTAGGCATAGGTAGGAATCCCAGTATAGGTAGGTAGGCATAGGTAGGTGCCTCAGTAGTTAGCTAGGCATAGGTAGGAGACCCAGTATAGGTAGGCAGGCATAGGTAGGAGTCCCAGTATAGGTAGGTAGGCATAGGTAGGTGCCTCAGTAGTTAGCTAGGCATAGGTAGGAGACCCAGTATAGGTAGGTAGGCATAGGTAGGTGTCACAGTAGTTAGCTAGGCATAGGTAGGAGTCCCAGTATAGGTAGGTAGGCATAGGTAGGTGCATCAGTAGTTAGCTAGGCATAGGTAGGAGACCCAGTATAGGTAGGTAGGCATAGGTAGGAGACCTAGTATAGGTAGGTAGGCATAGGTAAGTGTCCCAGTAGTTAGCTAGGCATAGGTAGGAGACCCACTATAGGTAGGTAGGCATAGGTAGGTCCCCTAGTATAGGTAGGTAGGTAGGTGTCCCCGTATAGGTAAGTAGGTGCCCCAGTAGTTAGGTAGGCATAGGTAGGTGTCCCAGTATAGATAGTTAGGCAGGGACTGGCTGGCACACTAATAACAATTACCAAGGTCCAGCTGCAACAGATAGGGCTGTATAATGTCAGTGTCAGTGAGCAACACACACAAAAAAAAACACATCAGGAAAACATTCGCTGTCAAAAGAGCTGTTGAGGGGTGCTATTTTAGCAATAACAATCAGCCAGGAGCAAGCCAATAGCCTAACTAATCTTTCCCTTAGGAGAAAAAATCTGCAGCAGCTCTCCCTCCCTAGTCTGTCTATTTGCAGCAGGCACACGAGTGAGTGTCATGGCCAGCGAGCCTGCCTTATATAAGGGGGAGTGGGGCTCCAGGGCTTAGTGTAGCCTGAATGGCTACAATGTGCCTGCTGACTGTGATGCAGAGGGTCACAGTTGACCCTCATAGTGCATTATGGGGCGAATCGAACTTCCGCAAAAGTTTGCATGGTCCAGGCAAACACGAACCAACAAAGTTTGCCTGGAACCGTTCGCAGGCGAACCGTTCTGCCTATCTCTAGTTGGGGCACGTCTGTATTTTTATTATTATTTGCAGTTTAAAAGACATGTGTACTAAAACAGGAGGCACTAATAAAACAACTAGTGATGCAATGCAGTCACATATTTAGCTACTTCTCACAACATTGAAGGTGCCTCAAAAATTAAGTATCATTCATTTTTAAGTTTGAACAACTGAAAAGTCGACTGCTTAGCCTCACAAATATCTTTACTAGCTGCTTACAAGGATACACATCCTAATACAATAATCCTTAACAATGAATTTGCTAAACTAAACAGCAATCAAAATTATAATTTTTATAACAAATCTAACCCCACTGAGGATTAAGGCCAGAAGGGAACCTAATTTGGAGACAGAAGTTCCAAAATACCTCCAGCTTTAAAGAGAATCTGTACTCTAATATTCTTACAATAAAAAGCATACCATTCTATTCATTATTTTCTCCTGTGCCCCTCTGTGCTGTTTCTGCCACTCTCTGCTGCAATCCTGGCTTGTAATTAACAGTTTTAGGCAGTGTTTACAAACAAACTAACCAGCTTCTAATAGGCTCAGCTAAGCATAGTGTATGAGTCATTCAGAGTATGCAGGGGGCCTGCAGAGGGTGTGTATCGCTTCTACCAATCACAAGCAGCCCTGCACATTCCACACAATCAAGCTTTAGCCCGACAAACAGGACAGAGGAAAGATACATTGATTTATTACAGGGACAGTGCAGTTAGGAAAGACTGCAGTAAGCCAGAGCAGATTAGAACAGGCATAGGAACTTATAGGATAGAAGAACTAAGGCTGAAAAATTTGTTACAGAGTCTCAAACAATTTGGTAAACCAAAGGGAGCTCATAGCAAAAGAATATAAATTTATTAATACACAAAGCAATGAATAGCAATAAATGCAGAACTGCCAACAATATAAAAACACCCTCCCTAAAACCAAACCAGATCAATGGGATAAATAGCATGTGTCCCTAATAGGAGTGCACTTCCTATATACTGGAGATTCAAGCATGCATAATATCTTCAGGCCCAATTGAACTGTAAAGTGATGGTGTGCAGCTGATCAGCCTCATAAGTGTGGAAGATCTTCAGATTCCCCCCGTGTGCAGATAAGCACGCCTCTGTGTTGAACACTTACGCAGCCATTACTGACACAGGCAGTGTCAAACCTCCCCAGCGTCAAAGGAAATTCAAGCCAGCTATATGCAGTAGTGTTAGTCCACTCACGTGTGCAACCTCGGGGCACCCGGCTGCCATGCAATTCCTCACTTCCCAGACGGGACTCGTGGTGTGGCAGCTCTCTCCTCCGTAGGTTGCGGGGTGCGGCGAGTGTAGCCGTATGCGACCCGACCCTGGACCTTGGATGCTGCCGCTGTTTGGAGGAAGGTTGCGGAGGCACGGGGGGAAGCCACGCCTACCGGCCGAGGAGCGTCACCACCACGTAGCACGTGACGCGTTTCATCCAATCAGGATTTCATCAGACGTGTGACGTCAGGGTAAGACGCTTTGCTTTTATGCCCATCTTGGGCTTCCCAAATTTGCATAAATTTTAAAAAAATGTCAGTTCAGCGTATGCCATATATGAACCATGCAAGAGGCAGATCAGGTGTAGCAACACAATGCTCCTATTCATAGGAACACCTTAATGTTCAGATCTTTATTTAAACCAGTTGGCATCAGACTCCCACATCTATAGATTAACTCCGACTCCTTCTTTCTGAGTTCACAATCAAAGTCGCCCCGTCTGGGGCTAATGTTCAGTTTATATATTCCCATGGCCATCAGACCTTTTGGGTTTGCATCGTGGTCAGATTTGAAATGTAGCACCATTGGGTTCAATTTCTTTTTATCAACATTAGGGTTCCTTATATTTGCCACATGTTCTCTTAAGCGTACATTGAGGGCTCTGTATGTTTTGCCAAAGTATATACGATCACATGGACAGCGGATCTGATAGACAACCCTTTCAGTATTGCAATCAATTCTATCATTGACATGAAACGATTCAGATCGATCCCAATTGTAGTACATAGTGTCTTTTTTAATGAACCTACACATATCACAACCTGCACAAGTATACATTCCCTTTTTCTTTTTTTGTATATCTTTTTTGCGCCTGTCCCAACCAAATTCACTGCTGACCAGAATGTCCCCCAAATTTGTACTCCTTCTGGCGGCTATATGGGGGTACCCTCCCACAGCCTTTCTATTATCGGGTCCCTCCCCAACAAATGCCAATGTCTATTAAGAATATCCCTAACTTCTTTAAAATGAGCCCCATAGGTCATCACTATTCTAGACACTCCTGCGTCAGTTTTTGTTTTGGTTGAGGCAGGCTCCATCCCCTCTGGGTTAAATTTTGGACCAAGGAGGGTCCTTCTTTCCCTTTTTAGTGCATTGTGGTATGCCGTTTTCACAATTTTGTTCGGGTACCCCCTTGCCTTTAATCTAGTCATCAAATCCCCTGCTTCTTTTTTAAACACATTGATATCAGCGCAATTTTGCCGCAGCCTTAAGAACTGGCCCGTGGGAACAGCCCATTTTTGTGCAGGTAGATGTGCGCTATATGCAGACAAGAGGGTATTGCCCGAGGTTTCCTTCCTATAGGTTCTAGTTGTTAGGGAGGTGCCCATTTTTCCTATCAGTAAGTCCAAAAACGAAATTTCCTGCAGACTATAAGTGAATGTCAAAAAAATATTCCTATTGTTCATATTCAGCTCAAGAACAAATGACTTCAAATCTGCCTCTGTACCTTTCCATAGGACAAAAATATCGTCCACATAACGTATCCAGAGTGCGACGTGCTCCCCATATCCACGAGTGGCCCGCACCACCTCCTGCTCCCAAAACCCAAGGTGGAGACACGCGTAGGCAGGGGAGCACGCCGCCCCCATGGTCACGCCCCTTTTCTGTCTATAAATGTTTCCATTGAATTCAAAAAAATTGTTATTCAAGATTATCTTCATGAGGTCAAGGATAAACTCACCCTGTCCATCATAGTCAGTGTAATACACCCCCAAATAATGTTCGAGGGCTTCTAGGCCTTTATCATTGGGTATGGAGGTAAAAAGCGATTCCACGTCCAACCCGACGAGTAGCCAATCCTTTTCGACATGTACCCCCTCGATGCCTGCCAGCACATCCCTGGTGTCCATAACAAAAGAGGGTAAATTGCTTACAATATGTTTAAGCTTCAAATCTACATATTTTGAGATCCTTTCTAGAGGGCTATTATTCCCTGAGACGATAGGACGTCCCGGGGGAGCCTGCAAATTTTTATGAGTCTTCGGCAAAATGTAAAAGGTTGGAATAGTATACTCTGTCACCATTAGGTACTTTAATTCCCTTTCAGCCAATATTCCATCTAAAAAGGCCCACTGTAATTTTAAATTAATTCTCTCTATCAAATCCTTAAATGGGTTGACTCTCACCCTCTCATAAGTGGATTGATCACTGAGAAGTCTCCTGACCTCAGCTTCATATTTGATTCGAGTCATTATGACTACATTTCCCCCCTTATCACTTTTCTTTATTATGATATTGGGATTTTCTTGTAATTGAGTTAAGGCCAGCCTCTCATCTTTGGATAAATTATCTCTACCTTTTTTTCGCCAATCAATATTCTTTAGGTCTTCAGCGACTAGATCCATAAACATGGATACATACCTATTTGAACCCAAAGGGGGCATAAATGAAGATTTAGGGCGTAATTTTGTAAATCTAGAGCAACGGTCCTGAGGGCCATCATCTGTCTCAATAAAGAGCTGTTCAAGATCTATATCGTCTACATCGATAGGGGATTGGGGAGTCATGGACACCACGGACGCGCCGGGGGCATCAGGGGAGTACCGTATATACTCGCAAGCAAGCCGACCCGCATGTAAGCCGACCCCCCCACTTTTACCCCAAAAAACAGGAAAAAATGATTGACCCTCATGTAAGCCGGGGGTAGGAAACGCTGGCCGCGTGATCCCCCCAGTATGTCCCAGTATAGCTAGTATAGTGCCCAGTATAGGTAGGTAGTGCTCAGTATAGCAAGTAAAATGCCCCAGTATAGCTAGTATAGTGCTCAGTATAGCTAGTATAGTGCTCATTATAGCTAGTGAAGTGCCCCAGTTTAGCTAGTATAGTGCTCAGTATAGGTAGGTAGTACTCAGTATAGCTAGTAAAATGCCCCAGTATAGCTAGTATAGTGCTCAGTATAGCTAGTATAGTGCTCAGTATAGCTAGTATAGTGCTCAGTATAGCTAGTATAGTGCTCAGTATAGCTAGTATAGTGCTCAGTATAGCTAGTGAAGTGCCCCAGTTTAGCTAGTATAGTGCTCAGTATAGTTAGTATAGTGCCCCCAGTATAGCTAGTATAGTGCCCCCAGTATAGCTAGTATAGTGCCCCCAGTATAGCTAGTATAGTGCCCCATTATAGCTAGTATAGTGCCCCATTATAGCTAGTATAGTGCCCCCAGTATAGCTAGTATAGTGCCCCCAGTATAGCTAGTATAGTGCCCCCAGTATAGCTAGTATAGTGCCCCCAGTATAGCTAGTATAGTGCCCCATTATAGCTAGTATAGTGCCCCATTATAGCTAGTATAGTGCCCCCAGTATAGCTAGTATAGTGCCCCCAGTATAGCTAGTATAGTGCCCCCAGTATAGCTAGTATAGTGCCCCATTATAGCTAGTATAGTGCCCCATATAGCTAGCATAATGCCCCAGTATGGGTGGGTAGGTGCTGTCCCTCCCCGCTCCCCCTGCGGCCGCCGCTGCTGCTATTACCTCAGGCGGCGCCGCTTCCTCTATCCCCGTCCTCCTCCGGTAGTAACTCATTCACAGCAGCGCGCCTCTCGCTGCTGTGATGACGAGGAAACCATAGAGAGCGGCTTCCTGTAGCGTGATGCCGTTACTATGGGAACCGCTCTCTATGGTTTCCTGCGTCATCACAGCAGCGGGGGGCGCGCTGCTGTGAATGAGTTACCGGAGGAGGACGGGGATAGAGGCAGCGGCGCCGCCTAAGGTAATAGCAGCGGTGGCCGCGGGGGGAGCGGGGAGGGACAGCACCTATCCACCCACCCACACATGACTCGCAAGCAAGCCGACCCCCCAACTTTTGGCTCACTTTTGGGGGGTCAAAAATTCGGCTTGCTTGCGAGTATATACGGTACATCCGTCTCAGAAGCACACGTCTTAAAAATAGCTGGATATCTTTAAAAATTTCAAATTCATTACCGCCACTAATTGGGCAAAAACTTAATCCATATTTCAACAAAGTTAATTGTGTATCCGAAAAACTTTCATCAGTTAAATTAATTACATCAAGGGTTTCTGGGCACCCCCCTAAAACTACATCATCATCCGATCCCTCGCCCTTGTCAACATGCCTCTTCCCTCTTCCTCGTTTCCCTCTCCTTCTTCTTCGCCTAAAAAATCCTCATTATCATTTGATTTGGTGTTATTTCTCCTTCTACCACCTCTTCCTTTTCTATTTCTATTCTTTTTTAGGATACTCTGTTTTTTGGGGTAGTTTTCACCCCCAGAGGAATCAGCACCAGATTCTTCAGAGTTGCTACCCCAGCCAACCCTTCTTCCCCCTCCGCGTCTTGAGCCGTATTTCCGGCCCCCGAGGTTGAAAATATCACCTCTTTTATAATCTTCCACATCTCTCATAAATTTCTTATCTTTAGATGATCTAATCTTTTCTTGCTCTTTTTCCACTTCCCGCTTCAGTTTTTCATTAAGTTCACTGAAGCCATCCATTTTCTTACATTCATTTAATTTTAGAGCACTTATCTCCAACTCTTTTTCAATATCTATGATTTGTATTTTCTCCTCTTTCACAAAGATTTTCATAATTCTCAGACCGTGTGCCTTACATTCAGACTACCAGTCTGGTAACATGCGGAGGGTTTGAAGATGTTCCGCTGGAATAACCCTCTCCCTAATACCTCTTGGGATTATCTGTTTATCCACATATCTATCCATGCTAATTATCTCCAATCTTTTTCTTACCACTTTCATTGCTACTCGTTGGTGCTGTCTAAACAACCGCACCAAGAGCAGTTTGTCCTCACTGGCAAATCCCTCTTCCACACCCTCAAATGCATCGCTCATCTCCTGATCAACCTCAAACACAGGTACATATGCCATTGCTAACAATTGTGTAATCAACAATAAGGTTATACTTAACAGGAATATCAAACCGTATATAATTCACCTAAACTGAACACCCCACACTACGGGATATCAACCTGTGTATCTACAATATGTATGTAGTGCTCGTCTCACCTTTCTATAGATATATCAAACAATTTGGTAAACCAAAGGGAGCTCATAGCAAAAGAATATAAATTCATTAAAAAAGACACTATGTACTACAATTGGGATCGATCTGAATCGTTTCATGTCAATGATAGAATTGATTGCAATACTGAAAGGGTTGTCTATCAGATCCGCTGTCCATGTGATCGTATATACATTGGCAAAACATACAGAGCCCTCAATGTACGCTTAAGAGAACATGTGGCAAATATAAGGAACCCTAATGTTGATAAAAAGAAATTGAACCCAATGGTGCTACATTTCAAATCTGACCACGATGCAAACCCAAAAGGTCTGATGGCCATGGGAATATATAAACTGAACATTAGCCCCAGACGGGGCGACTTTGATTGTGAACTCAGAAAGAAGGAGTCGGAGTTAATCTATAGATGTGGGAGTCTGATGCCAACTGGTTTAAATAAAGATCTGAACATTAAGGTGTTCCTATGAATAGGAGCATTGTGTTGCTACACCTGATCTGCCTCTTGCATGGTTCATATATGGCATACGCTGAACTGACATTTTTTTAAAATTTATGCAAATTTGGGAAGCCCAAGATGGGCATAAAAGCAAAGCGTCTTACCCTGACGTCACACGTCTGATGAAATCCTGATTGGATGAAACGCGTCACGTGCTACGTGGTGGTGACGCTCCTCGGCCGGTAGGCGTGGCTTCCCCCCGTGCCTCCACAACCTTCCTCCAAACAGCGGCAGCATCCAAGGTCCAGGGTCGGGTCGCATACGGCTACACTCGCCGCACCCCGCAACCTACGGAGGAGAGAGCTGCCACACCACGAGTCCCGTCTGGGAAGTGAGGAATTGCATGGCAGCCGGGTGCCCAGAGGTTGCACACGTGAGTGGACTAACACTACTGCATATAGCTGGCTTGAATTTCCTTTGACGCTGGGGAGGTTTGACACTGCCTGTGTCAGTAATGGCTGCGTAAGTGTTCAACACAGAGGCGTGCTTATCTGCACACGGGGGGAATCTGAAGATCTTCCACACTTATGAGGCTGATCAGCTGCACACCATCACTTTACAGTTCAATTGGGCCTGAAGATATTATGCATGCTTGAATCTCCAGTATATAGGAAGTGCACTCCTATTAGGGACACATGCTATTTATCCCATTGATCTGGTTTGGTTTTAGGGAGGGTGTTTTTATATTGTTGGCAGTTCTGCATTTATTGCTATTCATTGCTTTGTGTATTAATAAATTTATATTCTTTTGCTATGAGCTCCCTTTGGTTTACCAAATTGTTTGATATATCTATAGAAAGGTGAGACGAGCACTACATACATATTGTAGATACACAGGTTGATATCCCGTAGTGTGGGGTGTTCAGTTTAGTTGTTACAGAGTCTCTTTAACCAGCCTGGCGGTATGGACGAGCTCAGCTCGTCCATCACCGCCGGAGGCTGCCGCTCAGGCCCCGCTGGGCCGATTTTCATGAAATAAAAAGGTGCACACGCAGCCGGCACTTTGCCAGCCGCGTGTGCTACCTGATTGCTGCCGCAGTGTGGCGATGTGCCGCGTGCATCGGCGAAAGAGGGTCCCCCCAGCCGCCCGAGCCCAGTGCAGCTGGACATCGGAGGCGGCATGACGTCACTCCGCTCGTCGCGTCGCATTGCGGCCTCTCTTGTTACTTCTGATCGCCGGAGGTGATCAGAAGTACGCATCAGGAGTGCCCTCTAGTGGGCTTTCATGCAGCCAACTTTCAGTTGGCTGCATGCAATAGTTTTTTTTTTTAATTAAAAAAAAACGGCCGGTCGCCAGCCTGGCAATCTTAATAGAATGCCAGGCCGGTTAAAAAATAATACTAGTCAAAATCTCATCTAGGACAAAACATGCTTTTGATGGCGTGAAAAGTAACACTAGACACTTCATAATGGCAAGTGTTTTTTAAAAAAAGCAAAGTTGTCCACTTTCCTGCCACTGAAAGCTCTGCAATAATTCTCTACAATGCAGGGCTCAGCAGATACATTGCAGATAAATGAGATCACTTGGTCATACTGCTGGAATTTTAATGTTTGGCCAGCATCATAGTTAGGAAGCAAGATGGTGGTGCTGCACTCGCAAATAACTAAATGCGCCCAGTATAACAAGTCCCAGAAGACAGCAATAAAAGTGTAGAGAAATTGCTATAACACACACACAATAGTTTTCTATATTTCCCATTTTCTTCACTCCCCACGAAAACCGATTTAAACATTTAAAATAAGGCTTCCAAAAGCTTACTCTTATTATTTTAAGTTAGCCAATAAATGGTATCATCCTTATTCAAAAATAAATAAGTAATTTGTCTACCTTTCTTGGGTTCCTTAGGTACTTGTTCTTCTTTCTTTTCTGTTTTTTCTGTAATGTTAATTTAAATATTATAACAACTCCATACTTAAAACTAGTTATTAGACGCTTATATGTAGTTATATAATTATTGAGCACTTTGGCAGCAACAAACAATTGTAAAAGTGTCTGAACCAATGTTCAGTTGCATTAGAATGTTTAAGTTGAATTGAGTATGAGCAGAATTTTCAAGCAGTTCCAGTTGATAGAATGATGGAACTTGCTGAAAAAAAATCGAATGAATTGATGTCAAATTGCTTTTAATCTTACTGTTTAATTCTGTAGAAAAGATTGTCTTAATCTTAACATGCATTGCTAGCCTTATAGTGCCCTCATATGCACCATAATTGTCACGCACAGGTGTCAGAACTCCTGGTACTCCAAATCTCTGCTGTACAGATGTGTCACTGGGTGGGGTCAGGTGCTGAAGGATGACAGCATTGAACACAACAGAGCAGCGTGTGTTAGAGGCTTCAGAGTTAGGAAGGAGTAGGGGTAGCAGAACATCTAGAGTTCTCTCACAGATAACTAAATGGGCACAGCCATGTACAACTACTACAGGCTGGCGGTTTAGGTTTAGAGAAGGTGCTAATAAAATATACAGTCTTCCACATTTCCCATTTTCTTCACACCTACAAAACAAACAAACCCAATAAATAAATAATTAAGTAAGGTTTTTACCTTTCTTGGGTTCTGTGGGTACTTTTTCTTCTTGTTGTTTTGCTAGCTTCTCTGCAATATTAAATATTTTGTTTGCATTATAACATACCTACTTCAACAACTGCTACTACCACTAGAACTACTTCTGTTACTAATAATAATAATTATTATTTTATATATACTACCACCATCTTCTGTGGGACAATGGAATATATAAAGTAAAAAACAAAGACGTCAACAAAAATGTTACAGTATGGACCTATTACCACTGCACTCGGATTCCGGATGCAAATTTCCACATCCAAAATGCAACACATTAGTGAATGGAGCTATTTACACTGAATGCACATTTTTGGACGCGATGCAGTGCATAAAAAAATCTGAATGGTATGCCTCATTTTTCCGCATGCGGGTGGGATCTGGATGCGAATTGCGGCTAATATATGTCAATGAGGCCGCATAATAGCCATATCCAGAAATCTAAATGCAGAAAAACTGATGCAGAACTAGTGGAAATATACCCTTACTAATACAAGGTGTCTAGCTACACACACAACAATAAGAAGAATCAAATGAGGGAGAACTCTTCCCTCTTGTTTCTTTTAATTGCTATATGTTTTTAGGTACATTGGGTCCGACAGAGTTGCAGGTCTCTATGTGCATCAGTCACAGTTTTCTGACTAATTAAATTGTGAATTTAGCCATAATAGTGCCTGTGAAAATTCTACTGTATTATATTAAAGTAATTGACTTGAGTAGCAGCCTAATGTTCAAGTGCATTAGCAAGTGTTTACTTTTTACGTACTGCTTCATTATTAGTTTAGTATTCATTTTTTTTAAACATACTTTAATCTTTTTTTTAAAACCATAACATAATCGTGAGCTGAGCCGGCCAGCATGGGGCTTTGCCCCTCCACCCATGCCAGCCAACATTATCTATGACTATGGGTGGCTCTGTAAGAGGGGCACAGAAATGTTTCCCTCCTCTTATGCAGCTTCAGTGTGTATATTATGGACAATCGGCTCAACCCAAATTTTTGCTCAGGGAACAGGGGGTGACTACCCTGACACTTGTGGTAAAAACCCAGAGGGAGGGGAGCTGAATTATGGAAACATTTGTAAGCCACTTTAATATGTAGGCTTTCACGTATCTGACTCCTTCTTTGGGGGTTGAAATGAGCCTTTAGGGATTTTTATGGGAACTTGAGTACCCCTTACCCATTCCAGAAAAAAAGTTAAATAAAAAATACTGTAATAACCACCATAATAAAAAATGACATTTCCAATAATAAAATTAAAAAAAATTTCAATTGCCCATACTATAAGTCAAGACTAACAAGTTGTCCCAGTTTTTATAAGGAGTCTTCTTAAAATGTTAACTGAGTAGCCCCCTGATGCCCCACCTACACACCATACTGCTGCTTAAATACTGAGATGGGAGCTCTGGTATTAACTTCTTTCACATTGGAGCCACTCATTGGTCCTTTAATCCGGACCATTAAGACACCTCCTTGAGAAAAAGTCACATTGGTCAGATCAGATCATATCAATGGACCATCAGTGAACAATTCAGGCATGCTTTATAGTGGGCTAACTTCCCACAGCACTCTGCCGCTATGATGAACTGTGTGACCAATACTAGTAAAAGCATATTTGAATCTCCACCAACAATTTTTACTGGTCTTTCACATTGAAGTGACTGATGAGAATACTTACTGCTGAGAATCCTAATTGGTTAATTTAACAGACCATGGAAAACTTTGATAAAAGATTCAAAGATGCTTTTGCTGGGGTTCCCATACAGTTCTTTGTACTGGTACAGTGAAGAAAGTAGGAGATTGGTGACTCTTAAAGAGAAACTCCAACCTAGAATTAAACTTTATCCCAATCAGTAGCTGATGCCCCCTTTTACATGAGAAATATAATGATTTTCACAAACAGACCATCAGGGGGCGCTGTATGACTGATTTTGTGTTGAAACCCCTCCCACAAGAAGCTCTGAATACCGCGGTACTCTGGGCAAACTGCCACAATGTAACAATGTTCACAGACAGGAAATAGCTGTTTACAGCTTTCTGTAACAGCCAGAACAGCTAGAAAGAGCTACATAACCTGCCCACAGTAACAATGTCACCATGTATTACATGTCAGAATGTGAACCTGGGAGAGGAAAGATTTTACAATGAGCAAACACTGACTAAATCATTTATACATAATTATGGTAAAAAATATAGCACTTTTTTCACTACATTATTTTCACTGGCGTTCCTCTTTAAATCAAGGAAGATTTAATGAAGATGTATGAAAATAACAATGACTAGGTCAGCTTTATACATTAGAATATGACATGGAAAAGTGAGCATTGTTTTTCAAGAAATGTTATTAATGTTATTTAAAGTATTTCACAATGGAATTGGTTGACTTTTTTTTAAACCACTCTATGCCAGAAAAGATAAGGGGCCATAATATACACACAGGGAAGGGGGAGGGGGGTGAGGTTGGATTCCTGGCAGTTTTTTTATACAATGATGCTTCCAGATTGTCTATATGTTATCCACCGAATCCTTTGAATACAGATGTGGGTTTCTTTCCTCCAACTACCTGAGCACAAAGTGGTTATAAGTTTCCTGTACTTAACACAGAAGAGAGTGCTTTGTAGAAAAACTATTTCTATATTCCATCCCCTCCCCCCCACCCCCCAACACACAGAGACACATTGCAGTGGGACGTGTGTGTTGGTCAAGGAGAATTACCAGCCTGTTTATGGTCTAGGTGGTAAAAGAGCTTTGGGACAGGATATTCACACTGAATAATAATGATCATCATTATCATCATCATTAAAATGGTTTTAAAAAGTAAATAAAGTAAAACAAAAATTGATGCAAAAAAACACCCTTATGAGCTGAGCAGTAAATCTTATCACCTGGGGCTGAGCAGTTAATAAGTTTAGAACTCATCTGCCTTAATTTTGTGATATTAAACAATGCTTCTCACATTTAAAAAAAATCCCTGTTTGGATCAGGAGATACGAATATAGGGATGATAAAGACATTCAAGTTAATTATTTTTCACATTGCAGAGTCGACACTACTTTCTTAATTTAATTATGCAAATACTTATTTCCAAGCATTTAAGAATCATTAGCCCTAAACTATGGTGATTGCTTAACTTGCATACGGCATATTATAGTTATGGTGAAATGTACCTTTGTGTTATGTACCAGTGTCTGGATAATGTTGCCCCATCAATTGTAGCTTAAATAAAATTGCATTCCTGCTCAACATAAACGTGATATTTTACCCGTGTATATTTTGTTTAGCATGGAAATTGTGAAAAAAGACCAGAAAACAATTGGAGAAATACAGTTCACATAGTACCTTTCATAGGTTCTGCAAGCTCTTCCAGTTTTTTCACTGGAATCTCTGTAAAACATATGGGAACATTGAAATGACATTTTACAGCTACATTGGGGACAAGTGAAAATGTCCTGGTACCCATTATAGCCCTCCTTTTTTATTTCCCAAGCCCATAAATGTAATAGCATATTCTGCACAAAACATTAATGTATTACCTTTTTTAGGTTCAACTGGTACTTTTTCATCTTTCTTCTCTGGTCTCTCTGCAATGCAAAAGGAAACTGTTGGAACTCATCTACATATTACTTAGAATAAGCAATTCTTTAGCACTCATGTAATCCAAATTGTGTAATCCAAATGGGCAGTTGAAGTAAAATGACAGAAGTTGGCTACAAGTATTTCTAGATACATCTTAAAGTAAATGGGAACCCATACTGTAATAAAAAAGTCAGATACTCACCTAAGGAGAGGGAGGATCTGGGTCCCATAGAGCTTTCCCTCTCCTCTCCCGGTCCCCGCTGTTGCGCTGGCTCCCTTCTTCGCATGGAGCAGAGGTGAATAGAGATACAGCCTATAGCCTATTGGCTGAGGCATGCCTGTGGATCCCGCCCTCTCTTTCCCTCCTTTGTTATCACGCGGGTTGAGAACGGCTTTTTATTGGTCGGCCTTCCGTGTCTTTTCTTTTTATTGGTCGGCATTTTTTGTTTATTATGCTGAAGCCAACACGGACACTGTTGTCGTAGTGATCTAAAGTCCAGTGAATGTGAGCCATGAAACAACACACTCCCTGATGTTCGAAATGATGATGTTATACTTATGATGAGGTCTAACAGTTGGGATTACTGCTTTTATTTGTCATTTTGTCCCTCATGATTTGGACCAATAGGAACCTTTGTATTCTGTTGGGGGAGGGTTTGGATATACAGAGTAGCAGTTCCCCATCAGGTCCTCTAATTAGTATATGGATTGTGATTGGATACATATGTATATATATATTTGGTAATGTTTGTGTGTCAATTCAGAACTGGGCAACTTGATGATGGGCAGGAGCCCAAAACAGTGGACTGTCTTGCCGTTCTTTTTAACTTTGTATGTTATTTATTAAATAAACAAAGATACTTCTCCAAAGGTGGTGCGGAGCATCCCATCTTCTTCCTATATCTAATATCCTGTGGTGTCCGGGATAAGCTTTCTGCACGCCTAGTCATCTTGGATAGATGCAAAGCCAGAGAGTGCAGCTTCACAAAAAGAGCAAGCATAGAGATACGGCATTTCTGACTGAAATCTAACTAGATGCTAGTCCCATGAGCCAGCCCCAACTAGCCCCATGCTTGTTTCAGTTGTGTGATCCAGATACTACTGCAGCCAAAGAGTTCAGCTGAACAAGACAAGCACCTGATAAACGTTAAAAAATGCCAATTGTACCTGTAATAAAACTGTCCAGTAAAGTACTGTATACTTTATGTGTTCAGGTCATCTTTTCATGGACATTCATGGACAATGAAATGTCAGGAAACTTTATTATTAAAAGCATAACTCTTTACCTTTTTTTGGTTTTGTGGGCTTTTCTTGTGTTTTCACTGGGATCTCTAAAAAATAGAAAAATCACAAATGACAATCTATAGTCAATTTTAGGGATCTGACACACTATAAGCGATTTCCTGCGCATTTTCAGGTCATTGGCACTTTCTGAGCGCTTTTAAAAAATCAATCCAATTCACTTGCAATAAAATCGTGGTAAAATAGCGTAAAAATCACCATGTTTAGGACAAATTATTTGCGTTTGTGATTTTGTGCGATCATTGCGCTTTTTATGCAATTTTACCACAATTTTAATGCAAGTAAGTGGGAGCGATTTTTTAAAAGTTTCCAGAAAGTGCTGATGACCTGAATGCGCACAGAAAAGTGCTTATAGTGTGTCTGAGCCCTCACAGAGAAGGGACTGACTGAGAGATATCATGGAAAGGCAATCCATGTGTACATTTTTACTATCTTTGGAAAAATGAGTACATACCTCTCTCTTACCTTCTAGGAATGTCTACTAGCACTCATTGGTATGAGCGTCTCATAAAAGACAACTACAGTTCTAGTCACACATATGCTTTATTTCAGCCATCTTAAAAATCAGTTTTGAACACAAAAGTGAAAATGTCTTAAAACCACTTCAGGACCACATGCATTTAAATGTACTATCTTTCCATGAACGCTTGTTTCTGACACATGTCTAATAGAACATGGCAACAACAACACATTCATTTAGCGAATATGTGTTTATTTGTTTTTTTTTCCTAGATAGAATGTATTAGTTACTGTGATATTTTTGGTCTCTTGGCATTTGGTAACAGTGCCTGTATTATGTACGCACTCAATTTGTGATTTGATCAAAAGTCTAAAAAAATGCATTATCTATGTGTGTTTCCAGGTTGGTAAAGTGTGTGAAATTAAGTAAGACTTTGCTTTCAATAAGTTAATAACAAAAAGGGGGAAGGGTTAATTACATTTTTACAGCTGCTACATGCCTACTACCAGGACAAGCATAAGTGTTGTGGCACCTATATTACTGTGGCTCTTCGTGGAACAACTTTTTTCGCAGCCCAACAAAAGCACTGTGTGTATTATGCACAAATTATGAAATTATTTACCTTTTTTGGGTTCAACTGGTACTTTTTCTTCTTTTATCTCTGGTTTCTCTGCAAAACAAAATATAAACTGTTGGAACATACTATATCTACTTTATTATTTAAAATAAGTAGTTTAAGGCATTTTCTACTTAAAGAAACTGCATTTATCCACATAAGCATTTGAAATGCAGTTAGAATAGGCATTTTACACACACGATTTTCAAACTTGTCAATAACATGCATTTTAAATCAGCAGCAAGCAAAAAAATACTTAACATAGTTTTGATAGCACTTTTCCACCTATTTTTTGGTAGTATTTAATTTTAACCACTTCCCTACCACGCTATTTTGTGCTGATCGGTGCTGCGTGGGCTCTCCAGCCCGCAGCACCGATCAGCTAGCAGCCAGGCCGATCAGACTTCCCCCCTTTTTTCCCCACTAGGGGGATGTCCTGCTGGGGGGGTCTGATCGCCGCCGGCTGCTTGCGCTTGCGGGGGGGGGGGCTCTTCAAAGCCCCCCTCCACAGCGCTTCTTGGCCTCCTTCCCCTTCCCTCCCTCTCCCTCCCCCTGTGAGCGGTGCAGGACGGATTTCCGTCCTGCGCCTGATGGGATAGGCTTTAGCCTATCAGATGCCGGTGATCCCCGGCCAATCAGAGGCCGGGGATCACCGATCTCCTCTACGGCGCTGCTGCGCAGCAGCGCCGTATACATGTAAACACCGGGGAAGGTCTTCCCTGTGTGTTTACATTTACCCTGCGAGCCGCCGATCGGCTCGCAGGGTGTTCACGGAGACACCCTCCGGGAACTGACATGGAACGGCCGCTCATACGAGCGGCCGTTTCCATGGAATACACTTCAGGATTCAGGGGCGTGTATATACGCTCCGAGAATCCGGAAGTGGTTAAAGTGCTGACATTTATTTGTAAATAAAACATGACAAAATGATCTCCTAGGAGAAAACTCAGGAGAAAAATGTAATTGCGTATGGGGAGAAATCTCCTAGGAGATAGTTTTCATGTTCTCTTTAAAATAACTTCAAAATAACTTTAAATCATTTTGCAATTGAAAAAGTACCCAAATGTTGGTGAAAAAGTACTAACAAAATCAAAGTACTATGACAAATCATTTCAAATAACTTTTTAGCACTTTGCAATGGAAAAAGTACCAAAAAGTAGGTGAAAAAGTACTGTGAAATTATTTTGAGTATTTTCTTGCATGCTTTTTGAGTATTTTGACAGCACTTTTTCACCTACTTTTTGGTACTTTTTCCATTGCAAAGTGCTAAAAAGTTATTTTAAATTGAAGATGAAAAAACAACTCCTAGGAGAAAATTCAGGAGAAAAGGTGAATTGCATATGGGCCCAGGTATTGTTTATAAGCATTTTGGAACGCGTCACAGCCTGTGCAAAATTTCAGAATGTACATTAGGATGAGGAAAGATTTAACAAAAGACAAACCGTGACTAAATTATTATTTTTATTTAACAATAAGCAATTTTTATTACAGTTTTATTAATTCATCATCAAATTATTCACAACTTTACCAGTACCTTTCTTTAGTTCTTTGAGCTCTTCCTGTTTTTTCATGGGAATCTCTGTAAAATACATGGGAACAGGTCAATTCAATTTTTACAGCTGCTACATGCCTACATTTCAGGACAAGTGGAAGTGTCAGTTAACCTATTATACTGTAGTTCAACTTGTCTCTTTTCCCAGCCCTTCAAAAGCAATTTGTACATTCTGCATAAATCTTTAAATATTACCTTTTTTGGGTTCAACTGGTACTTCTGGTCTCTCTGCAAAGCAAAATTAACACTGTTAGAACGTACCGTATCTATATAATTTTTTCAGATACGTTTTTAAAGGGTTCTTGAAAGTAAGGTTGGACTAAAATTATATACATTTTCCCTAATTATACTGATTCAAGACAAACACCTGATAAACTTAAAAAATGCTCCTGTAATAAAACTGTCCAGTAAAGTACTGTATACTGTATACTTTATGTATTCAAGTCATCTTTTCATGTAAGATAATTAGGATGAAATGTCAGGAAACAACTTTATTATTAAAAGCATAACTCATTACCTGTTTTTGGTTCTATGGGCTTTTCCTGTGTTTTCATTGGGATCTCTAAAAATAGACAAAGCACCAATAGTCGATTTTCGGGCTCAGACACACTATAAGCACTTTTCTGAGCACTTTCAGGTCATCAGCACTTTCCGAGACCTTTTAAAAAACCATTCCCATTCACTTGCATTAAAATTGTGGTAAAATCATGTAAAAATTGCCACGTTCACGTAAACTTTTTCACGTTTGCGATTCATGGCGGTTGTTACACAATTTTACCGCTATTTTAATGCAAGTGAATGGAAGTGAAAGGACACCGAGGCGAAACTAACTAATGAAATAAACGATTGCATCTATCTTCCTTCTCCTAAAATGACATTTTAAGATATTCCAGTTGTATTTTATGTTTAAATCTACTTTTTAAGTATTAACTGTTTTATTGTTTTTGCTCAATGACACATTCATGGAAGTATGCCAGAGCTAAAGTCTATGAACTATTGAACTTTTTAACTCTTTCCTGCTCAGAAGCCATTTTCTGCTAGGAAAGTGTTTTATAGTTGGAATATCTTATCAGATGTTACAAGGTCACACTGTAGTCACTTCCTGTCCAGTCAGGACTGAATCAGCCACTTACATACCTGCTATTTAACTCTTTCAGGCAGAGAAAGAAAAAAAGGAACACAGCATAGTTATTTGTGTGCTAGGCACTGTACACACCCATGTCTATCTCATCATGTCACTTCGGGTATTCTTTAAAAGTGCCAAGAAAGCACTGATGACCTGAAAGCGCTCAGAAAAGTGCTTATAGTGTGGCTAAGCCCTCAAAGAGAGGGGAACTGCCCAAGAGATATCATGGGTAGGCAACACATGTGCAATTTTTGACTTTCTTTGATAAAATGAGTGCATACCTCTCTCTTACCTTCTAAAAATGTCTACTATTGCCTCATTGGTATGAGTGTCTTATACAAGATAACTGCAGTTCACACACATGCTTTATTTCAGGCATATTCAAAATCAGTTTTGAACACAAAAGTGAAATTGTCTTAAAACCACTTCAGGACCACATGTATTTAAATCTACTGCCTTTCTATGAATGCTTGTTTCTGGCATTCATGTCTAATAGAACATGGCAATAACAGCATGGCAAATTCATTGCAATTAGTGAATGTGTGTTTATTTGTTTTTTCTTTCTAGATAGAATGTATTCGTTACTGTGACATTTGTGGTCTCTTGGCATTTGGTAACAGTGCCTGTATTATGTACTCACTCAATTTGTGATTTGAACAAAAGTCTAGTCAGAAAAAAAAATGCATTATCTACTGTATGTGTGTTTCCAGGTTGTTAAAGTGTGTGAAATAAAGTAAGACTTTGCTTTCAATACGTTCATAAGAAAAAGAACAACTTTTATAGTGAAAAATATTTTACAGGGTCCCTTCCTTTGGTTCTTTTAAATCTGTGTTTTTTCACTCCAATCTATGTAAAATACATGGAGAGGGGTAAATTACATTTTTACAGCTGCTACATGCCTTCTACCAAGACAAGCATAAGTGTTGTGGCACCTATATTACTGTGGCTCTTCATGGAACAACTTATTTCGCAGCCCAACAAAAGCACTGTGTGTATTGTGCACAAATTATGAAATTATTTACCTTTTTTGGGTTCAACTGGTAGTTTTTCTTCTTTTATCTCGGGTTTCTCTGCAAAACAAAATTTAAACTGTTGGAACATACTGTATCTACTTTATTATTTAAAATACGTACTTTAAGGCATTTTCCTACTTAAAGAAACTGCATTGATCTACATAAGCATTTGAAAAGCAGTTAGAATGGGCATTTTTAAACACAAGATTTTCAAACTTGTCAGTAAAATGCCCTTTAAATCAGCAGCAAGCAAGAAAATACTTAAAGGGATACTGTAGGGGGGTCGGGAGAAAATGAGCTGAACTTACCCGGGGCTTCTAATGGTCCCCCGCAGACATCCTGTGCCCGCGCAGCCGCTCACCGATGCTCCGGCCCCGCCTCCGGTTCACTTCTGGAATTTCTGACTTTAAAGTCAGAAAACCACTGCGCCTGCGTTGCCGTGTCCTCGATCCCGCTGATGTCATCAAGAGCGCACAGCGCAGGCCCAGTATGGTCTATGTCTGCGCAGTACACTCCTGGTGACATCGGCGGGAGCGAGGACACAGCAATGCAGGCGCAGTGGTTTTCTGACTTTAAAGTCAGAAATTCCAGAAGTGAACCGGAGGCGGGGCCGGAGCATTGGGGAGTGGCTGCGCCAACACAGGATGTCTGCGGGGGACCATTAGAAGCCCCGGGTAAGTTCATCTCATTTTCCCCCGACCCCCTACAGTATCCCTTTAACATAGTTTTGATAGCACTTTTCCACCTATTTTTAGTATTCTTTAATTGCAAAGTGCTGAAAAGTTTTTGTAAATAAAAGATGAAAAATTATCTCCTAGGAGAAAACTCATGAGAAAAATGTAATTGCATATGGGCTCAGGTAGAAATCTCCTAGGAGATAGTTTTCGTGTTCTCTTTAAAATAACTTGAAACCATTTTACAACTAATAAAGTACCCAAACGTTGGTGAAATGTACTATCAAAATCAAAGTACTATCAAAAATGATTTAAAATAACTTTTTAGCACTTTGCAATGGAAAAAGTACCAAAAAGTAGGTGAAAAAGTATTGTCAAATTATTTTGAGTCTTTTCTAGCTTGCTGGTGGTTTAACCTGCCGGGCATCAATTTCCCTAGGATGTCTGTGCAAAAAGCGATCCAATTAATTTTCATAACCTTTTTTTTCCTGTAACTTGACAAAATGTATCATGCAAGGGTCTAGTATACAGTGCAGGAGAGTACTGCCGTGTATGCACATTAATACTGCCCACAGCATGTTTTCTATTGACGTGTATATTCCTTAACCTAGGGAGGTTAAAGGGCACTTTATGGCTAGGGCCCATATGCAATTAACTTTTTCATCTGAGTTTTCTCCTAGGTGACATTTTCACAACTTGTCAATAAAATGCCTTTGAAGTTACCAGCATGCAAGAAAATACTGAAAATAATTTGACAATACTTTTTTGGTACTTTTTTCATTGCAAAGTGCTTAAAAGTTATTTTAAATAGAAGAGGGAAAAACATCTCCTAGGAGAAAATTCAGCAGAAAAAGTGAATTGCATATGGGCCCAGGTATTGTTTATAAGCACTTTGGAAACGCATAAAAAACAAAAATTGTGATGCATCTACCAACAGTAAAAATGTCAAAGCCTGTGCAAAATTTCAGAATGATCAGGATGAGGAAATATTTAACAACTTTACCCATACCTTTCTTTAGTTCTTTGAGCTCTTCCTGTTTTTTCACTGGAATCTCTGTAAAATACATAGGAACAGGTCAATTCGATTTTTACAGTTGCTACATACCTACATTTCAGGACAAGTGGAAGTGCTTTTTAACCTGTTATACTGTAGTTCAACTTGTCTCTTTTCCCAGCCCTTCAAAAGCAATTTGTACATTCTACATAAATCATTAAAATATTACCTTTTTTGGGTTCAACTGGTACTTCCTTGATCTCTGGTCTCTCTGCTAAGCAAAATTAACACTGTTAGAACATATCTATATTATTTTTTCAGATACGGTTTTAATGGGGTTTTTTTTGCATTGAAAGATTGTATATTAATCCATATAGGTACATGAAATGCAGTTACAAAAGGTTGCTACAGGAACTTTTATGTGTTTATTAGTGTGTGTTTGGAGCTCTTAATATTATTCGCAGCCCCTCAGGCAAATTTATGCACCGCGCATAAATGGCTCAAGTTTTTACCTTTCTTAAGTTCTGTTGGTGCTTTTTCTTCCTTCTTTTCCAACTTATCTGCAAAGTTAGAGTTAGTTAGAATATTATTTATGACAACAGTTTAATGTCCATGATAACTAAAAGAAAAAAGAAAAGATTCAGAAGATTGTTTTGACTAGTTCAGTGTCACATGTCTTATCCCCAACTAGCTTCAGCATTTTCATAGTGGAGAGTATCTGAAAACTACTTTCCTCCCAGGTACCTGTCTTTTATAGCTGTGCTAGAATTGCAGCATTTCTCTGAAACATCAGAATTTTGCAACATGTAGCTCCAAACAACACAATCAGATATCATGGCCCATATGTAAGTCACCTTTTCTCCTGAGTTTTCTCCTAGGGGATAATTTTATATCTACTATTTAACCGCTATACAATCGCATCACACCAATTGGTGTGAACGCGGTGGCTTCCCCAGGACCGCATAACGTCAATTGTTGTGAAGTCCTGGGGCGTGTTTCGCTGGGGATCGCACGCACACTCCCAGGGGCGATCGCCACTAGAAGACAGATGGCGAAACCACTGTCTAATTACACTGTACAGCACTGCGACCTACAGTAGTGCTGTACTGGGGACAGCCGTGTCACTCGGCTGTCCTTTATGGAGGCTAAGGATCGGTCGACTCTCATAGGCTGATGCCTATGACAGCCGATCGCTGTCATTGGCTGCTGGAGTGAGGGAGGACTGGGTAAAAAATAAAATTTACTATTTTTTATTTAAAAAAAAAAGATAATTAAATTAATAAAGAAAAACACTGCATGCAGCAGCGATCAGAGCCCACCAACAGAAATCTCTGTTGGTGGGCAGAAAAGGGGGATTCATTTGTGTGCACAGATCTGTGGCTCTGTAGCAAGCCATTAAAGCTGCAGAGCCCTAATTTGCAAAAAATATCCTGGTCACTAGTGGGTGGGGTCGGGGAGGGGTAAAGCCTGTGGTCCTTAAGAGGTTAAAATAACTTTTCATCACAAAAGTGAAATTGTCTTAAAACCACTTCAGGACCACATGTATTTAAATCTGCTGCCTTTCTATGAATGCTTATTTATGACACACATGTCTAGTAGAACATGGCAATAACAACACATTCATTGCAATTAGCGAATATGTATTTCTTTCTTTCTAGATAGAATGTATTAGTTACTGTGACATTTGTGGTCTCTTGGCATTTGGTAACAGTGCCTGTATTATGTACTCACTCAATTTGTGATTTGAACAAAAGTCTAGTCAGCAAAAAGAAAAAAGCATTATCTATGTGTGTTTCCAGGTTGGTAAAGTGTGTGAAATAAAGTAAGACTTTGCTTTCAATAAGTTAATAATAATAATAAAAAAATTATATTGAAAAATACTTCACATGGTACCTTTCTTTGGTTTTTTGAACTCTTTGTGTTTTTTTCATTGGGATCTCCGTAAAATACATGGGGAAGGTTGAATTACATTTTTACAGCTGCTACATGCCTACTATCAGGGCAAGCATAAGTGTTGTGGCACCTATATTACTGTTTGCACAAATTATAAAAGTATTTACCTTTTTTGGGTTCAACTGGGACTTTTTCTTCTTTTACCTCTAGTTTCTCTGCAAAACAAAATGTCAACTGTTGGAACATACTGTATCTACTTTGTTATTTAAAATAAGTAGTTTAAGGAACTTTTCTACTTAAAAAAACTGCATTGATCCACATAAGCATTTGAAATGCAGTTAGAATAGACATTTTTACACACGACAAGATTTTAAAACTTATTAATAAAATGCCTTTTAAATCAGCAGCAAGCAAGAAAATACTTCATTGTTTTGATAGCACTTTTCCACCTATTTTTGTTATTCATTAATTGCAAAGTTTTTAAAAGTTTTTGTAAATAAAAGATGAAAAATTATCTCCTAGGAGAAAACTCAGGAGAAAAATGTAATTGCATATGGGCTCAGGTAGAAATCTCCTAGGAGATAGTTTTCATGTTTTCTTTAAAATAACTTTAAACCATTTTACAATTGAAAAAGTACCTAAAAGTTGGTGAAAAAGTACTATCAAAATCAAAGTACTATCAAAATCATTTAAAATAACTTTTCAGCACTTTGCAATGGAAAAAGTACCAAAAAGTAGGTGAAAAAATACTGTCAAATTATTTTGAGTATTTTCTTGCTTGCTGGTGGTTTAGCTACTTACTGACCACTCCACACTAATTGGCGTTAATGCGGTGGCAGCCCCAGGACCGCTCCATGCTCATTGGCGTGAACGGCTTTCTATGGGGCTAGCAGGAGATCGCGCGCAGGCTGTGCGCACATCTCCTGCTCGGAAGGCTCCTCTCCACCTTCAGGCTGCTTACACACCAAGACATTACAGGCGCACGTTAGTGCGCCTGTAACGCTCCCCCAACGCACAGCAATGTAACACAAGTGGGCTGTTCACACAGCCCACGTTGCGTTACATGTAACGCTGCACGTTCTGTGCAAAGTGCAGCATGCTACGGCGTTGGAGCGGCTATAGCCGCGTTAGACTGTTTGCACATGCGTAGTGGGGGGCGGAGAGGAGGCGGGGAGAGTCAGCTACAGTAGCCGCGCACATGGCTACTTAATATTCACTGCACTGGCGGGCGCTGATTGGCCGGCGGGACCACGTGATGCGGAGAGTCTTGCTCCGCATCACGTGGTCCCGCTGGCCAATCAGCGCCTCTCTGGGAGACATTATAGGACTCGAGCCGCCTAACGCGGCTCACTCTACCGTCGGCTCTTGCAGCACCATACGTTGTGTTAGGTGCACGTTATGCGACCTTAACGTGCCACCTAATGCAACGTCTTGGTGTGCAAGAAGCCTCAGTCTCCCACTTGGAGACTGTTAGACACTGTCTAATTAGGCTGTACAGCGCTGTGATCTAAGGCAGTGCTGTACTGGGGACCACCGTGTGACACGGCTGTCCCCTCTAGAAGCTGGGAAGTGATCCACTGTCATAGGCTGAAGCCTATGACAGCCAATCACACTGTTAGGCTGGCGGGGGAGGGAGGGAGGATTTAAAAAATAAAGAAAAAAATAGGAAAATTAAATAAAAATAATAAAATAAATATGTATTTTAAAAAATAAACACTGGGGGAGCGATCAGACCCCACCAACAGAGAGCTCCGTTGGAGGGGAGAAAAAGGGGGGGAATCACTTGTGTGCAGAGTTGTGCAGCCCTGCAGCTTGGCCTTAAAGCTGCAGTGGCCAATTTCAAGAAAAATGGCCTGGTCATTAGGGCGGTTTAACACTGCAGTCCTCAAATGGTTAAAGGGCACTTTATGGCTAGGGCCCATATGCAATTAACTTTTTCATCTAAGTTTTCTCCTAAGTGACATTTCACCAGCACGCAAGAAAATACTCAAAATGACAGTACTTTTTCACCTACTTTTTGGTATGTTTTTCACATTGCAAAGTGCTTAAAAGTTATTTTAAATAGAAGATGGAAAAACATCTAATAGGAGAAAATTCAGGAGAAAAGGTGAATTGCATATGGGTCCAGGTATTGTTTATAAGTAGAGATGGTTCGCACCTCTGATTTTAGATTCACGAACCTCGAACGCGAACTTCCGCAAAAGTTTGCGTTCACGCAAACTTTGCGAACCACAATAGCCTTCAATGAGCAGGCAAACTTTCAAAACCTCAAACATTAATTCAGGCCACAAAAGTGATGGAAAAGATGTTTCAAGGGTTCTAACACCTGGGGGGGCATGGCAGAGTGGGATACATGCCAAAAGTCCCTGGGAAAAATCAGGATTTGATGCACAGCAGCATTTTAAGGGCAGAAATCACATTGCATGCTAAATTGGAGGCATAAAGTGCTTTCAAACATCTTGCATGTGTATACATCAATCAGGTAGTGTAATTAGTGTACTGCTGCACACTGACAGACCAAACTCACTGTATAATGCACCGCAAACAGCTGTTTGTGTACTGAGGGCCTTGCTGGACTGATGCGCACCATGGCAAGAGTGCAGGCGATAGCGGTTTTCAAGCCCATATGGTCACCGGGCTGAGGTAGCTCAGTGATAGAACAACACTGACTGTCCAGCTGATCGAATTTGGTCTGTCCACAATGAAGCAACAACCTTATTATCTTGGGTGTGCCCCCCAACACTTTCATATAGCCGGCGGTCATTGCTTAAGTGTGATATGCGAGCCCCTTCACTGTGGCAAGGTAATGATCACGAAGGGGAATTGACACATGCACATGCCTTTTGTTTTGCTGTTGCATCCGCAGTGCAGCCAGAAAAATTAGGCAGGCATGTACACGAACCAGAAAATAATTGTTATTGTTTTTTTTAGTGGCCGCTGCTACATGCATACATTTCAGGACAAGTGGAAGTGTCATTTAACCTATTATACTGTAGTTCAACTTGTCTCTTTTCCCAGCCCTTCAAAATTAATTTGTACATTCTGCATAAATCATTAAAATATTACCTTTTTTGGGCTCAACTGGTACTTCTGGTCTCTCTGCAAAGCAAAATTAACACTGTTAGAACGTATCTATATTATTTTTTCAGATATGTTTTTAAAGGGTTTTGTTTTTGCATTTAAAGAATGTATATTAATCCATATAGGTACATGAAATGCATTTACAAAATCTTGCTACAGGCACTTTTATGTATTTATCAGTGTGTGTTTGGAGCTCTTAATATTATTTGCAGCCCCTCAGGCAAATTTATGCACCGCACATAAATGGCTCAAGTTTTACCTTTCTTTAGTTCTGTTGGTGCTTTTTCTTCCTTCTTTTCCAACGTATCTGCAATGTTAGAGTTAGAATATTATTTATGACAACAGTTTAAAGTCCATGATAACTTTGACTAGTTCAGTGCCGCCCACATGTCTTATCCCCAACTAGCTTCAGCATTTTCATAGTGGAGAGTATCTGAAAACTACTTTCCTCCCAGGTACCTGTCTTTTATAGCTGTGCTAGAATTGCAGCATTTCTCTGAAACATCAGAATTTTGCAACATGTAGCTCCAAACAACACAATTAGACATCATGGCCCATGTGTAATTCACTTTTTCTCCCGAGTTTTCTCCTAGGTGATATTTTCATTACTTAGAAATAAAATGCCTTTTGAGCCACCTGCAAGCAAGACAATACTAAAAATAAATGTGTTCGTAGTTTTCACCAACTTTTGGGTACTTTTTCATTTGTAAAGTGCTGAAAATTGAATTTAAAGAGAAGATGAAAATTATCACCTAAGAGATATCTCAGGTGGAAAAAATGTATTGCATGTGGGCCCATGGCCCATATGCAAGTCACCTTTTCTCCTGAGTTTTCTTCTAGAAGACAATTTTGAATCTACTATTTAAAATAACTTTTCATCATCTTGCAATCGAAAAATGACCAAAAAAGTACCAAAAAGTAGGTAAAAATGGACTATAACCAAATAAGTTGTGTTCAGTAGTGCCTAAAATGTTAAAAAAGGAGGTATAACACTCACCTGCCAACTCATTTACATCTATAATCTTCCCCAAGTTCATCAGTGGTTCTCCCATGGGCCAGGCAGGATTTAAGTGTTAGTGTTAGATGGTGTGGCACTAGCACATATAACTTGGTTTTACCATAGTCTATTATTATACACAATTTAAGTGTGCAGATGTTTGCCAGAGAGAATGAGAAGGAGGGAGCTCATTCACATAGAGAAAAAGTGGATTTTGCTATGAGTCTCTTTCAGAGTCTACTGTCAACTACTCCTGGGAACTGGACTAGACAAGGCTGTTCTGCAAAGGGGATAGGGTTTTGTGCTATAGACCATGTGGTGTATGTTGCTAAGGGGGTAGGACCCCATTATTGTTAGCTCTGAATTCTCTGGAGTAGGCCAGCTTATATGGGGACAAGGGCTTAAAATGCCTGGGAGTGAGGTTCATTTTTAACAGTGGAATGTCTCAGTCAATTTCAAACATTTCACCAACTGACTTAAAAAAAAATCTACACACCAGTGCCAGTTAGTTTGAATTATGATTACTAAATGTCTTGCCCAAATCTACATGTACCAAAGTCCACATTAGTCAGTAGGGATTGTCATTGAGGTGCAAAAGAAATTTAAGATGACCGACAATTATGCTGATTGTTAAGTTCCCCTGCACATTAAAGGCTATGAAGCTTTTTGATGGTAAAATTTTCGAATGCATTAGCGAATGCAAATTTTGATGTTCACCCATCACTAATAAACAATATTTAGCTCAACATAAAATAATGACGTTCCTAATTCATAGACCATATATTTTAGTTTGAAAAGTAAAAAGGCAGAATTACAGTTACAAAACTGTAAATTCAACTATGAAAATTATGGAAAAACAACTTTGTTATATAGAAAACATGTCATAAGGTACCTTGCTTTGGTTCTTTGAGCTCTTCTTGAGTTCTCACTGGTGTTTCTGTAAAACAAAAACAGTGGAAAAAGTAAATTCCAATGTTACATTTTACATTAGCCATCAATAAAAGCAAGACATTTTGACTCAGGATGATACCGTTTAATGGCTAACTTAAGGGCTCTTTCACACTACAGGCAGCGGTAAAAGGCTAAAACACTGCGTTTTGGCTGCAGGAGTTTTCAAGGCGTTTTCAAGGCATTTTAACGCCAACACATTACTATCAATTGTAATGAGAAACGCCGCGGTCAGCCCTAAGAAAGCTCATGGGAGCTTCAAAACACAATGCTCCAAAACACAGCGTTAAGTGTAAAAGGTAAAATGAAAGTCTATGGACTTTCATATTACCTTGGAAAATGTCGAAAAAGCCCTCTAGTGTGAAAGGGCCCTTAGAGATTAATAAACAGTAAGCTTTTGGCTAATAATAAGCCTTCCATGCCTCTCAAAGTTTGGAAATAGGTGGGGGCTGTGCATCTGAATTTGTGTGCAAGGGAATGCTTCAAAAAAGTGGAAATGAGCCCTAAATGTCATGAGAGAAGCAAGTCTGAGCTCTTATAATCACTCAGTAAGGGAAGGGGCAGATTTTGCCATAAGTCTGTTTTAGGCTTTACTTTCATCTCCTCTTGATTAACTAAAATGAACTATGGTGCTCTGCAAAGGAAAGGAGATTTTTTGTAGTAATATGAACATTTTATAGCTCTTAACTCTCTGAAGAGCACTATCTTTCATCAGGGAGAAGGGGTTAAAAGTGCAGTACCACTCACTGTTCATTTCTTAAAATAAAATGTTCAATTAAATTTTACACGTTTTACTAGCTGATTCAGGAACAATATGTATTTTTTTAATCAAGAATATATTTCTTCTCTTTTTTTTGCACATTTAAAACCACATTGCACATAGATACTATTAAGTTGAACATTAAATACTTAAGGTCCCACATTTCCAAATATGTTATGTATTTTATTCAAAAAGCAGAATTTAAGCCAGAAACTAGATTGCAAATTTGGAATTTCATTGAAACTAAAATTCAATGAATTCTTCAATTCTCAAAGAGGCTACATAAATGTCACTTTGACTAAGATATATGCAATTCAGTTTTCTCCGTAGTTTTCTCCTAGGTGAAATTTTCACAACTTGTCAATAAAATACCTTTTAAAACCCCTGCAAGCAAGAAAATATATACAGATAAATTGGATAGTACTTGTTCGAATACTTTTGGTGGTTTTTAAATTGCAAAATGCTGGAAAATTATTTTAAACAGAAGATGAAAAATTATCACCTTGGAGAAACCTTAGGAGAAAAAGTGAATTGCATAAATGCCTTTTTACCCACCACTAAGTAAGAAACTTCTCAGAAAAATTTTGTAACTAC